>NC_090923.1:354395363-354698393 GCF_040938575.1 Ambystoma mexicanum | reverse complement strand
GTGGGCCACCACCTCAGGAGGAAGAACTCACTCCGCACAAGTTGATCGCTGCAGAGTTCATACCGGCAGAATTGTATGAAGGAGTGGGAGAGATGCTGGATTTTGACGCCCCGTCCAGTGAGTGTTTTTGCGTGCTTGTCCAGGCCATGTGTGGTTTGCTTGTGGGATGAGTTGTGCTTGACTGCCAACACATGCTATGTGTACATGGTTCTCACGTGCGAGTCATGCAATGCTTCACTAATGTGTGCCTGCTGTGCAGCATGCTGGACATGTAGTGCAGACAGGGACTGTCCTCATCACCACACTTGCACCCTACTCACATGCTAGTCACCCGGCTGCCCCACCGGTCCATGTTCCAGCTCACTGGCCCTTCTGTATGTAGCCTGGGGTGCCTTTCCACTCAGCACTCGGACTATGTCATCGCATGACTGACATGCATGTATCTTCTGCCTGAATGCTGGTACTCCATGTAGGCATGCTCCCTTGCCCCTCCACCCCCCTGCACCACTATTACACAATTGCACTGGTGGGTAACATGTTGGACTACTGCAATGGCCTGTTCAACGCTCCTGTGTACATGCACACTTGCCCCTGCCAACCTGACAGACACATACTGTGGGGTACATCCTATGTCCTTCATGCAGGGTGTCTCACTCAGACTGTGCAGATGTCAGATGCTCCGCAGGGACATGATTGCCCATTCATGCTCCATGTGCATTGCATGCATGCCCCTATGTGTCCTTTGCAGGATTATCATTGTAGTACGTGTCCAGGATGACATGCATTTAATGGCATTTCATCATCCCTTCCATGTTCACTGTGGCTCAGTCCGGCATCACGCACATGTTTAGGGTGTCATAGTCTGTGTGGGGCACAGGCCTCCCCCTGTCTCAGGCCCCCTGACTCTGTCAAACTGGTGTAGTGGCTTCTGCACAAATGAGTGTACTACAGAGAGTTCATCATGTGTCCTGCTCTCTGTCCCATTCCCATTGACTGTGGTCAGTTGACTCATATGATGAAAATGACGGTACTCAACACTGTCTGCCAATACACAGTTATCTGGTCAACCTTTCACTGCCATGCAATGCCTCCCTGCATTTTCACTAAGGGGGGTGGGGTTGGTGTGCTTGTATCCATGCAACCTATTGCATGCCCATTGCACGTGATGCCTGACCTTGCACTTACACTGCCTTCTTGTTTATTGTTTGACATCATAATGTACTTGTTGATGTAGGTAGTCAGTAACGTGCACATGCTCTGCACTGCACTAAGCCACTTCTGAGCCATGTCACACCGTTCTACATGCCTACTCACTGATACAATGTCAATGTGACCTGGCATGTATGGTCAGATTGTCATCCCTTCACTGCCATGAAAGGCACAGGCACAGATGCATCCTGTGACACATGTACTCAGTATTGAAACACCCTAGTGGGTGTTTAGCAAAGTTGATAGGTCAATCTGCGGCCTATACTAACTAGTACCGGCCGCAGATTGACTGTAGCCTGGCAATCGGGTTGTAATGACTGTGGAGCTGCCTGCACGTGTGTATGTGTACACTTTCACATACATCAAAGCAAGCAGCGTTGTAGCTGCTTGCTTTGCTGTATTGGTTGCTGTTCATGTTCACAATACAGGTGTATAGGGAAACAGGTGTTTTTGAACACTTTCACATGTACATATGCAAACAGCTTCAACGTTGTGTAGTGCAACATTGCAGCTACTCACTTATGTGTCTGTGAACGTGTTCCTTTACCCATGTGTACTCTGCAGCTTTTTTGTTGGATGACTGAAATGTAGTTGATTAACGTTAATGCTGCTGCAATTTCAGGATTCCGCCCGTTATGTTCAACTGACACAATCCTGAAGGTGCACTGTGGTGCAGTATGTGTACGCCCAGGCCCACTTAGCTAATCTGGTGGGGCCTGGCCGTGATGATTTGACACACTGAATAATGTTTTAGGGCACAATCAATGCACAATGTGCTCAATCGGGCCCTGAGGGGAGTTCTGGAGGCTTCATTGCCGGCAGCTAGGACCGTACTGGGCATTATGGTCCCTCATGCCTGGTTGCAGGCCCTCGCTTTGCTCGGGGCATTCACTATGTCTACATGGCCCATGACGCCCGGTACGGGACAAGCTGCAGATGGATGAAGCTATATTGGTGATGATGGTTTAGTGATGCATGTGTACATGCATGTTACGTGTGTCATGGTGTGTTTGGATTCACTTGCAACTATGGCCATTTTGCAGTTCAGACATGCTTATGGTATGTGCCATCTCTTTGTTGCCAATTGTCATTTCTGCCTGTGACAAGTGCCTGACAGAGGTGGTGTGTGATGGAGTTGATATACTACATTAATTTCTGCTTTTGGGATGTGCTTGCATATCAATGCCACTGGATGCATGCTGGAACTTCATTTGTGTGTGACATGTCTGCTTCATGCATTGGCTGTCGATGTCTATGGGTGTGTTGGTTATGTGCTTCTGACATGGGTACTCATGTTTGTTTTTTCCACATTACAGATGATGACACAATGGAGCCAGAGGATGGTGATGTCAATCCTGACACGGGGTTGCTATTACATCAGCAAACCGGCACAAGTGGGGGTCATGGGGTCGTGTCCAGGGCTGGCAATGAGTCTAGCTCAGATGATCATTCTGAGAACAACGATGAGTTGGAGGCGTGTCATGTCCATTCGTCGAAAGTGAGTGATTCTGATGCGGATGATCTTCTGTCCGCGACACCTGCACCGAGATGCCAGACGGTGTTGGAACCTCCGCCAGTGGTGTATCGGGACGCATGGTCAAACTCCACACCAGTTGCTGATGTGCCTGGGCCATCACGTCAATGGAGGGATGTAGTCCTGCAGCCGCACGCGGTGCCAACCCAACGAGGACCGCGGCTCCTTGGTCCCCGTGGGTGTCAAGCGCAGTAACGCGGTGGCCGTGCGCCACCGGGGTATACTGAGTGGGAGCAAGCCATGGTTGCCAATTCTGAACAACAGGGGGCAGCAATTGATAAGATCACTCAGAGCATGGGATCATGTGGCCCAATCCGTGCTCCCCCCTGCTAGGCAGGTGGATCTCCAGCAGCGGGCAGCACGGTCCATGGTCCACTCGCTCAGACTGGGCATGGCGGCCTCAGACAGGGCACGCCGGGCTGAAATGGTGCCTCTGCGTCAAGCACTTTCTGCTCATGCAGAGGCACACAGGGGGGCCCTGAGGGATGACCATCAATCCCTCTGATCTACTCTGGGTGTGCTCAACATGACCCAGAGGCAGCGGACAGAGGAGAGGTTGGAGCAGCTAGAGAATACCAAATACCATCTCGGCTGAGCTACTTGCTTGCCGGGATGTGCTCCAGATGTAATGCCAGGCCATGCAGGAAGAACTCAATGTTACACGTGCTACCTTGCGAGAGGAAGCACGCGTATCACGTGAGGTGCTGCATGCTGACCTACGTGTCATCGCCACACAGGACCAGGCTTACCGGTCCCGCAGACTTGCTGCCGGCTGTCATGCCCATGGCCTCAGGCCTTGGGACTCGGGGTCTCTGGGCCCCACCAAAATACTCCTACAGGGCTCCAAGAGCCCAATCATGCCCCTCTCGGCTCTCCTGGATTCAGTTCCGGCATCTTTGGCACCAGGCTCATGTACCAGAAGGAGCTCCCATTGGGAAATGGATCAACATGGCTGCCCCCTTTGGGTTCAGTTCAGAACCGAACCATGCGGTCTAGCATCTTGGGCGTGGTCTGCCCTGAAGCCACCTGGGATACCTGCAGGCTATTTAAGCCATGCCCAAACTTCTGCACGCGCTTCACGTTGCTCTGAACTCGCAGCATGACATTCACCGTGATCTGTCCGCAGCTTTCCAGGACTGCATCTGCAAAGAAGAGAAACACCATTATCCATCCTTACCTGTTCGGCAATCCAGCTCCTCGAGGGTTCCAGTTTCTTCTCTGGAGTTCATCTTCGCCCGGAAGCAACATCCCGGGAAAAAGAGAGAAGAAGACATCATTAGTAAGCGTTTGCTTTCCGCTTCCAGCATCGTGCGGAATCGTGCTTACCTTGCGAAGCGCTGTTGGTACTCGACGGCGGTCTGGACACCTTCCACCCTGCGTTCAATGTCCTTCCGATCACATTTCATCTGTAACATCACAGCGACCTGCAAGGGAAGATCAATACAGGTTAGCCCGACTACAAAAAACGCACATAGCGCTGCGCTCTGCGCATTCACTTACCATCTCGAGCACTGCCCTTTCCATCAGCTCGACGCCATCACCATCCTTTCTGCACATACTACTTAAGGACTATAGACTTACCTCAAGAGATGAGTCGCAGCAGGTCTGGACTCCAGGGCCTGTGCCAGTGAAGCAACTAGGCAGCAAGGTGCCCGGCCACAACGCGCCCCTGCACAGATCTGCAGGACGGAGAGCGCATCATACCTAAACTCAAGGTGAGGAATACTCTGGGGGGCTCGCTGGGGATATCAGGGAGGTGGGCCTTGGAACAAGGAGATTGTAGGATAAAACTGAACTCCTGTCTTCCAGAATTGATCCTTGGCAGAACGGGTACCCGAGGAAGGCGGATCCAAGTCAGAGGCAATCCAGCCAGGTCGAGGGGTGTCCCTGGGGATACAAGGTGAGCGTTACACCGATGAGGGGCAAGCTGTGCATAGGCATGGTCAGGGTACTGTGCTACGTCCACCTTTTCAGTCAGAGGGTGAGCAGGAGGACAACTTATCTCCCACACAGGTCGGGCCGTGCAGGCGTTGAGCCCATGGAGTTTTTTTTTTATCTCAACATCATTGCATGTGGGTGTTGAGGTGCACCCTGTACCTCCCCCCTCCTGGGTGCCTACCCCCTGGTCGTATGTGGCCATTTTTTTATTTTTATAGTTAGTTTAATTACTTAATATAGTTTAAAATTGGTTGTCTATTGTGCATTCATGTGACGGTGTGGTGCTTTGTGGCTTTTGAAAGCATCCACTGTCTGTTCCAGCTAGGCCCATTCAAGCTTGTCTCGTGTATGTGTTTGCAGCTTGGGGTCCTGAGTCACATATGCCACTCCTGCTTCCCCTATCCATGGGCTCGCAAGGATGGTTCGGTGTTACAACCATTTACACAAGGGCATTGGACTTTCGTCATATCTGTGGCCTGTCTGCTGCTGCACTACTTGTGTTAATACCCCTAGTGGGGATTATAAATGTTTTCTCCAGGGAATGTCTGCAATCAATTTTGGTGAGTACACTATTGAACTGTCCATTTATTGATGTCGATTGGGATGTATGTTCATTTCTTGCCAGTATACATGCTTGATGCACTTCATGCTGTAGATGTTAGCCTGCACCCTTTAGCTGTCAAACTCACAGTGATGGTGGGAGGGGCCAGGTGGTGACAATGTCAAGTTGGTACAAGTTGAGTACATCCCCCGGGGATTGTGCCAAAGGAGGATGCATTAGGAATGTTACCCAAGAGGCACAACTCATGGTCCAGTCCTCACCTGAGATGTCTGCCTATACTACTACTATGCTCTTTTCTGTTTGGACAGCACGTTGTGTCTGTCTTCCCTCTATGACTTTGATGCTATCTGACGTCGCAGTTTTCCTACAGGACTACGGCTCTTTTACTTGTTTCTCACACTCTGGTCCCTTTAGTCCCTGTTCTTCTTCCTGCTACAATCCTTGTTGCAGATCTGTCCGCCCGTCTCTCGGGCAGTTATTTCCACGTACTCTTAGACTGCCTTGGTTTGCCTCAGTACACTTCTGTTCAAACTCATCTCTCTGTCGCTCCTCCTGTCTTTCATATATTATATCCATGCTTTTATGTTGAGTGTTGGCTTTTGCCAATGCTATTCAACTGTTGTGGCTCTTAACTTGCTGTCAGCTGTTTCCGGCTATCTTGCATTCTCTGTGCCTTTCCAGACTTGTGCTGTCTCTGCCTTTCTTAGTTCACGCTATCAAGGATTTATTAAGTTTCAGCTCAACCATCCAGTTGTGCCAGCCTCCTTGGTTATGTTCTACTTAAAAGTTCCAGCTCTACCTGTCAGGGTACAGAACCTAGGGTTGTGTGGAAGGAGGTCAGATGTCGGTCTCAGACATGGCCCAGTAACAAGCAGCATGAAGACACACACAGAAAACTTTCCAGCCTTATTAAAGCCTTTTATGCCCTTTCTGCAGGACAAGGAGCCTCCAGACTACCTTTCCCAGCAGACACCGGGCCAAGAACTACTGAAACCTTGCCACGTTGGGTGGGGCACACGTGCACATGCGCACGCAAGCAGAAGCATGGGGCTTGTGCTCAGACGTCCGACATAAGCAGGCGTGTTTCCAGGAGCTCCAGGCAAGGTGAGCAGCACAAGGGGCCATGCCCCAGCCAACCTGTCTCCAGGCCCCTCACACATGCAAGCTAAGTAGCGCCAGTGCTGAGGAGCTAGGCCAGGCATTGGGGAAGATGCGCACAGTACAGCTGCGGCCACACTGAGGACCAAATGCCAAGAAGCTTTCCAAGTTGTCAGGGGCACACTCAGGGGGCATCGCCCATATTCCTCAAGTCCACCCTGCTCCATTTGAAGCTAAGTTATTAGCGCAGTAGCGCTCCTAGCCACAAACTAATACAGCGCAAGGGGGGTCACCCAGCGACACACAAACTCGAGTGCAGTGCATATCATTAGCATATGTAAATTGCCACGTGCGCTACCTATAGAAATCCGCAGCTGGCAGAATGTGATTTGTACTGAAGTTGCACCTCGCCACACGCGTCTAGCAGCTCACCCAAGGGCCATTCTATCATGTGTGAATCTTAATATATGGTCTTCCATTTACCGAGGGACCACGTGCGGTAGCCTTACTGCATTGACACTGTATGAACCAACACGGGGGCAAGCAAAATTATACGATTGAAGCAGCAGACAAGAGTGCTTGTTTGGGGAGGAGTCATGAATGTGGTATGTGTGTGTGGGGAAAACACACACAGAATAGTAACTCACACTCTCTTTACAGCATTGAACTGCTCCTGTTACCGGAACTGAGAGTGCGCAGGCAGGAGGCCAGCCTCACCCCAGAGATAAGTCTCTCTTTGGCTCACCTTTGAGCCATTTTGTACAATGTGCATGAAGAACATGGGTTCTCTGATTGAGTATGTGTAATTGTCAGTAGTTGTATTTTGTCTTTTGCCTACTTTCCCTTACACACCCACCTCCCCTCTCCTGACCCTCTTTCCGGTTATCCTGAATACCGATGACTATCCAAACAACGGATCCCTAACCCTCTTTCCCTGCCGGGGTCTCGGAGGCCTGTGTAAGTTTTACCTTGCAGGCACCCAGACCGCGGAGGGGGTGGTTGGTTCGTGCCACTCCTGCACCTGGAGACCGGAGCTGTGACACTACCCATCAGTTGTAGCATCCTCATTGATTATTGTGTACTGAAAATGCTACCCATCCTGTTGAACCATTGTTCAACTGTGCTACCTTGGTAGTTCTTCTATCATTCTGCTTGGACATGTGCTTGGCCATATTGAGCGACTTCAATTCATCTACTGGAGACTCTTCCAGGGTTTCTTGGTGGCTACAGGCTTTTTCCCCTGGTTTGGGGGTTTGGCTCCTTGGAGTTCTCGGCGATTTTGTATTTTTACCAGTCAAGGTGGCCTCTGAGGGGGCTGGTCCCTATTTACATGCAAGGTAAAACAAGGAAACCAAAGGGTAGGGGTATCTTGAAGCCAGGTAGACTAGAAGGAAGAAGGCAACGGACCCCAGAAACAGTTCTTCTGAAGGTCATGGCGATGACTAAATGAGGGAGGGCCTTTTATGTGTCGTAGTTTGCTTATACTTGGGTATGCCCCCAGAAGCCATTCGTATCGTGTCACCCCTGCTGTTCTGCAGAGCTGCTCTATCCTGGACCAGAAGTTTTGGATCTTCGGACAACTCCAGAACATATGTATCATCCCTGCTTTTTCTGAGTTGCATCGGGGACACAGGGGGATATCATTCTTGCTGAACTTGGCTATCCTTTCTGGTGTCATATATGTTCTGAACAGGACCTGTAGTTGGATTAATCTGAACCTGGTGTTCCTCGACACCTCGCTGGGGTACATTTATATTCTCTCCCATTCCTTTTCAGTGATATCTACTCCCAGGTCTGCTTCCCACTTCATTTTAAGGGTCTCACTCTTGTGGTTGGGTCTGTCTGCCAGTTGTGCGTAGAGCCTAGACACATGTTTCCATCCGTCTCCCAGATTGTATAGTAGTGTCAGCAATGGGTCTTCCTCTGGTTCTTCTGGCCACTCTTTCATTTGTGCCTTAGCGCCCTCTCTGATTCTTCTGTACCACAAGAATTGGCCTTTGGGTAGGTCTTCTTTCTCTATCATAGTTTTAAATTCTCTGAAAGTCCCATCCTCATATAGATTCTGTGTCTTTCCCATTTCCTCATTAGGGCTAGGTCTGCCTTCCCCTTACAAACCCCAGCTGAAATCGGTATGTCTGCAGAGTAGGGGTGTGCCCCTCTTGTGAGTTTCAGAGACCTGGCCCGAACCTTCTTACCCAGCTCTACTAGCATCTGGGTTTCTCCTAAGCATCCCACCAGAACCCATAATATTCCTTTCAGATTGGCTGGTGCTACTGGCTGTTTGAGTAGTCTGGTTTCAGAGGTGCGCTCATCTGCTAGCCACTTAGCTACGTGACTCAGTTGGGCGGCCAGGAAGTACCTCGTAATATCTGGGAGTTGTATTCCTCCGGCCATGTACACTACTGTTAGTGCGCCTAGAGATATCTTGTGTCTGGTGTTGCCCCATAGAAATTCCCTCAGTCATTTTTCCAGTACCCGAAAAAAGGAGGCTGGAATAAGGTATAGTATGTTGTGGAAAAAGTATAGGAACCTTGGAAGCACTATAATTTTGACCACTGCAGCCCTACCCATCACCGATAGTGGTAGTTTGGACCATAACCCGTGTACAGCGACCTGGGTGTTGCCCCAATGCATCTGTTCTGGTGTGTGCCAGATGTTGACTCCCAGATATCTAAAAGTATGCCGCTTCCATTGGATTCCCACTGCCGGTAAATTGTTTCGGCTTGCTCAGCCAGGCCCGCCAGTGGGAATGCACTTAACTTCTCCCTGTTGAAGCAGATCCCTGACACTCGGGCAAAGTTCTCTAGGACTTCTAGGATTATTGGTAGGTTAAGGTGCGGGTATCTGAGGTATAACAGAACATCGTCTGCATATATTGAGACTATGTGGTATTCACCCCCTATTCTGATGCCCGCATCAAAAAATTGTTTCCTCATATGTATAGCTAGTGGTTCTTGGCCCAAAATATAGAGCATTTGTGATAGGGGGCAGCCCTGTCTGGTGCCTCTCTGGATGTCCCATGGTGCTGACACTGTCTTCCCAGTCTTGAGTCTGGCCACCGGTGATTGATATAGTATTTTTATCCATCTAATGAAAGTTTCCCCCAACCCGAACTGTCGCAGGGCTTCCGGCAACCATTCCCAGTATATGGAGTCAAAAGCTTTTGTAGCGTCTAAGGATACCACTGCAAATGATTCGCATGAGTGTTGTGTTTGTGCCACTATGTGCTGTAACCTGCGTAGGTTCATTGCTGTGCTACGACCTGGTACGAACCCATTCTGGTCCTCGTGTATTAGTTTGCCTATCACCCTAGAGAGTTTTTGGGCTAGTATGGTCATTAATACTTTTATATTGTAATTAAGCATGGCCAGTGGCCTGTACGATTCACATTCTTCTGTCGGTTTCCCAGGTTTGGGGATCAGCACTATCAGCGTGTCCCTCATGCTTTTCAGTAGTGTCCCTTTCTCATATGCCTCCCTGAAGACTTCTAGGAGAATAGGGGCCAGGGCTGCATCATACACTTTGTAGAACTCAGGGGGCAGTCCATCGCTGCCTGGGGTCTTACACATGGACAGCGATTTAATAGCTTCTGTTATGTCCTCTACTGATAAGTCCTCATTTAGGCCCGCCCTCTGGGCTTCGTTCACTGTTGGTAGGCCTATTTCTTTGAGGGTATCTAAGATGTCTCTCTGTGGTACCTTTGTTGTGTGGCTATACAGCTGGGAGTAAAAGTGCCTAAAACTCTCATTGCTTTCAGGCTGCGATGTGAGGGTCTCACTGGTGGGGGCTTTGATTTCAGTGATCGGATGTTTCGGGTGTTCTCTTTTGCACAGCCAGGACAGGAGTCTACTTGTTTTATCGCCTTCTGTGTGTGCCTTGGTGGTTTTGGTTATGTGATCAAATTTGGCTAGTCTGGCCCATGTGGTCTGGCAATTATTTCTGATTGCAGCGAGTTCCTCCTCTGCCTCCCTTGTTCTAGGTGCAGCGGGTTCAAGCTGCGTGATCCACTTTTCCCCCGATCTCTAATTCCATCCTCAGGGCCATCCATATACCTCTGGCACTAGCGATGACCTCTCCTCTGACCACCACTTTTAGTGCTTCCCATACTGGGTCCCATCCCTCCACGCTACCCACATCAATATCTAGGTATTCTTGTATTTTGTCCCAGGGGCCTTCCCGGAATGCACCGTCATTGAGTGCTTCTGTTGGCATCCGCCACAAGGGTATGGGAGGTTTAGGCCACGTGTTTTCCATTCCATGATTAATGGGGAGTAGTCGGATATCGTTCTGCCCAGATAGGATGTGGACTCCACTTGGGGTAGGTGTTGTTTGTCTATTAGCAGGTAGTCAATTCTAGTGTAGAGCATGTGGGGAGATGAGAAGTATGAGTATTCTCTATCATTTGGATGTAACTCCCGCCAGACCGCAGCTAGTTCCAGATTCTCAATTACCTTGTTCAGTGGTGACTGGGCAGGGACGGTTGGCTCCGTTTGGGGGCTGGATCTGTATAGCGTATAGTCTTGTATGCTGTTGAAGTCCCCACCCCAAATGAAAAAACCGTCCCGGTAGGGTGTTAGTTTGGTACTTAGCTTATTCAGGTACGACGAGATGCTGCTGTTGGGGAGATATGAGTTGTGAATGCATATTTCCAGTTGCTCGATGCTGCCTCTCAGAATCAGATACCTTCCCTCAGTGGCCACCTCCTTTGATAGTAGCTTGAATGGTATTGCGCCATCAATCCAGGTGTACACTCCTCGCACATATTTGGAGTAGGCCACGCCAAAACCCTGCCCTCCCCACCATCAGACACTTTGGCAGTGTCTTCAGCTGTTAGGTGTGTTTCTTGCAGGAGTGCTATGGAGACATGTTTTCTCCTCAAGTAGGATTTCATTCTGTTCCTGCGCATATAGATGCCCATCCCTCTGACATTCCATGTCAGCACCTTGATGTCAGCTGCCATCTTGATGTTACATTGTCCAGGTTAGCCATCCCGAGGTCCGTTGTTTCCTTGTGCATATCTCGGCGAAGACTAAAAACATTTTAAACAATAACTTGGTGAAAACCAACTGCTCCCAGCAGTTGCGCCCTGTGGGTAATGCTCAGGTGCCCCCGCCACGTTTTGACCTTTCCAGGCTGGCCTCGGCGGGTCATGATGCAACGGCAACAGGCTTGCATCATTCTTTTCACAGGGCCGTGCCATCTTGCCAGGGTCAGGTGGTGTGACAGGGCACCCATCTTTAGTTTAAGTCATTGGTGAAATCAGTTGCTTGTTGTGGGCGAGCCGGTCCAGTGGGGTCAGTGTTTTGATCCTGTAGCCGTTTCCCCATCGTCTGCCATGTTGTTATGTTTGAGCCACATATTTGCCACTTCTGGGGTCTCCAGGAAGATGGCCCGTCCTTTGTGTATGACTTTAAGTCTAGATGGGTAAAGCAGCATATAGTTAAGGTTCAACTGGCTCAGCCTGGCCTTGACTGGCACAAAATAATTTCTTGCTCTCTGGACCGTTGGAGTGTAGTCTGGGTATATCGTGATCTTCGCATTGTCTCTGTGTATTGCTCCTCCCTCGCATGAGTAGTGCAGTATAATTTCCCTGTCCTGGAAGTTAAGGATCCTGGCTATGATTGGGTGAGGGTGCGAGCTGGGTGGTGTTTTTTCTGGAGGGCCCTATGCACTCTTTTTAACAGCAAATCCTTGTGAAAGTCAGCTGGCACCTATTTCCTGTTGTAGTAAGGTTTCTACAAAGGGTTAAGGCCTTCAATCCCCTCTGGGACACCAAGTAGGCAGACGCTGTTGCATCTGGATCTACCTTCGGCATCCTCTGCCCTTTCCTCTAGTGTTTTATTGCGTCTTTCTAGTACCTCCACTCTGGCATGTACATCTTTCAGTGCTGTGGACATCTCGTGCTGTTCTGATTCTGTGGTTGTTACACGTTCTGCGAGGTTCCGTACGTTTTGGCACATTAATTGCATGTCTGACTTCACTTCCTCTATCTTCGTGTTGATGAAGGAGCGGAGCCCTGATATTGCTTCCAGTATCTGCCCATCTTTGGTGTGTTCCTCAGGGGCTTGTTGAGTTGGTTCCGTCCCTTTAGTTTCCTGCCTTTGTTCCTTTGGTTGGACTGCTGCAAAGGATTCCATGATGTTGGTTTTACTTTTCCCTTTGGGAGGGGACATGTCTTTGCCGTGCGGGCTGGTAGCGTGGCAGGTCAGTTCCCCGGCTGCACCAGATGCACTGCATTTTGGGCCAGCGTGCGTGTGTGCTTCTGTGATTTCCGCCCCTTGTATGCCTAGTTGCGGCCTTTCTCCTATGCTTTTGTCGGCTTCCTTGTGGGGAGGGTTTGGTAGGTAGACTCCTCTGTTCTCCGTGTTACATGATGTCAGCTCTAGGTCAGTGGCACAATCGCCCTATGGCTCCTCAGGCTGATCCCCCCCCCGGTGCCTGATGTGGCTTCTCTTACTGGCAGCTGGCAGCCGGCTGGCAGCCGGCTCTGTCTATGTCATCGCAAATCTCGCTGGGCTGTGACCTACCATGTTGAGGCGGTGTAATCCTTTGTTAGCTGATGCCGCAGGCAGTGTATTGGGGGTGGATAGCGCTCAGGTATTCTGGGGTGGTTAATGCAGGTGCACGTTTGTGCAGTGCTGGCAAGGTACCAATTATTGCAGACTCTTGGTGATTCGGTGCTGTGTGAGCCTTTGGTTGCACCTGATTTATGGGCTCTGTAAGCGCCTCCACCTGCCTCAGTGTTGCCTTCTGCGCTTTTGTGCTGGCACCAAGCCCGGGAGGTATGTCCAGCGGCCGTGGACCATCTTATGGAGTGGCGCCTGCTTGTGTGTGTGGCGTTTCTTGGCTTTGTGCCGCAGCAATGGGGATGATATTCCTTCAGGGTCACCTATATCCTGTGGATCCTTGTCTCTAGGTTTCCCTAGTGTTCCGTGGGTGGGGGCGGCTGGCCCAATGGGCGTGGCTGTTCACCGCCACTCTCAGAGGATCCTTAGCTTCTTCTTTGTGCAGCCCGGTGGAATACATTTTATGTTAGGCTCTCCCTGGGTTTTTGTATTGTGCCACCCCAACTTATTCAGGCCGTGTGCCCCGCTTGGTTCTCCTTTGACCCCAGAGTACCTTGTTTTCTCTTTGGGTGTCCTCCTCACCAGTCGCAGGCTTGGTGGTCCGCTGCAGCCGTCGGTGTCTCCCTCCACCCAGACAACAGTTCCACAGCGTTCCCGCTGCAGTGTCCTTGTTGTTCTCGATCGTTCTCCGCTGATTCCTCTCTCGTAACCCCAGGGTATTTTGCTTCCACCTTGATCAGCCTTCTCAATGCTCGTCATCCGATTAGTGCCCTTCAGCCTCCAGTGTCTGTCTCTGCTTGGGCTGCGGCTCCAGGGCGTTTCTTCAGCCGCGTCCCAGGTGCACTCAGCTTCTCACGGCCGCTCCTCCTCTTCCATCTTTGTTCAGCCTGGCCCTCGCTTCCAAAAGTGTTGGGCTGTCTCCGATGTCGTGTGCATTGCTTCTAGCCCAGGGCGTTGCTGTTGGCGTCAGGCCTCCTTGTCGTCCACCATCTTGGCTGACTCCGGGGCCCGGCTTCGGTCTCTCGGCAAGTGGGTTTGCCGGCTCTGCATCGACTCGTTCTTGCAGCGGGTTGTGCGCTGATGGTTCCGCCCCTGGAACGCTCGCCCGTTATACTTGTCTGTAGGTTTTCACCACAATTCGTAAGGATCTTCTAAGGATTTAGATGGGAGCTCTGGCTCAACTCGCCCTCACATCGTGTGGTCAGGCCACACCCCAACTCTTTAGGCGAATCCTAAACTCTAACTCTAGTCCATCTATGTTGGTGTTTGTTTGTTTATTTGTTAAGGCGCGCCAAACACATGGGTAGCCGGGCGCAACAGTTTACATGAAGACTTAAGCTTGTTACAATGTCTGGCATTAGTATATACAGCACAGTGGCAAAAGAGAGCAAATATATGTGAGACTATATACAATCATAAGCATATAAAACACAGCTGCAAAAAGCAGATATATACACGAATATATACAAGCATGTACCCGGAGGCGGGGCATGTCTTGGAGTGTCCAGGCAGTGGGAAGGATGGCTCGGTAGGAGGCTAGGTGAAAGTTATGTGTCATTGGCACGCAGCCAATTGATTATCTTGTGCCTGAATTTCGGGTACAGTTGTTCCGTTCTGATTTCAAGTGGTAGTTTGTTCCAGCAGTGAGCAGCTTTGACAGGAAAGCGGGATCCTCCCGCGGTGGAGCGTTTAAACCTTGGAATCTCAAGTTCGGAGGTGTTAGCAGATCTCGTGGGTCGCGTGGAAATTTTCCTGTTGATTTTTCCATAAGATACGGGGGGCCAGGTTGTTTAGACATTTAGATGTGAGGAATGCTGTTTTAAGTAGGATTCTGTCCGTTATTTTAACCCATTTAGCCTCTTTCCTGGAATTAGTGATGTGCCATCTGTAGGGGATATTTAGTGCTGCTCTTAAGGCATTGTTCTGTAGTCTTTGGAGTTTATCAGTGATATATTTGTTGGTTCCAGAATACAGGGCATTACAGTAGTCTAACCTAGACATGATATGACGTTAGCTAAGGTAATGCAGCTGGCGTTAGAGAGGTATGGTCTAGCTGCACGGATGAGTTTGCAGGTGTAGGTAGTGGAGGAGGCGAGGAAGTTGACCTGCTTCTTGAGAGTAAGGGAGGAGTCCAGATAGAATCCAAGTGTTTTAACCACAGACATCACCTTGATAGGGTTATTATCAATGCTGAAGGATGTGTAGTTTGGGCATAGTTTTTGGATGTTGACTTCAGAGCCTAGGATTTATCGTCATTCAGGCAGAGGCCGTGTGCGGCCATCCATGCCTGAATGATAGTGCATATCTGTTCACCAAGACTGAGTCTGTCTCATAGTCGCCCGAAAGGGGTATGAGGACCTGGGTGTCATCTGCGTAGTTCGTGTAGATGACACCCAAACCGTCCAACTTGTCAAACAAAGGCTTGGTGAAGATATTGTACATGGTGGGGGAGAGAGTTGGTGATGGAGAAGACTCGCATGGTGCGATTTGCTAAGAAGGATTGGACCCAGGCATCTCCGTTGAAGTTGGCGGCAGATTCAAGGTGGTTGCATAAGACTGCATGGTCCACCAAGTCAAACGCAGCCGACAAGTCCAGTAGGAGGAGCAGGGCTGTATTCCTGTTATCCTTAAGTTCCTCAATTTGTGTCTTGAGGTCTAACAAGGCTGTTTCCGTGCTGTGGAGAGGGCGGAAGCCAGATTGCCGTGAGCCAAGCAGGCGGTTAGCCTCCAGGTAGTCCTGGATTTGTATGTAGGCGGCTCTGTCTAAGATTTTTAGTTGAAAAGGCACTGTGGTGATGGGTCTGTAGTTGGTGGGAATGGTGGGGTCCAGAGTTTGTTTTTTCAATAGTGGGAGGACTCATGATTCTTTGAGGTTGGTGGGTACCTTGTTGGATTTAAAGGAAGAGTTTATACGTTTGGAAATGAAGGGAGCTAGATCCCTAACTGCGTCCTTTATTAATTGTGCAGGGCAGAGGTCGCCCTTACAGTTTGAGGATTTGAGGGAGAGTATTATTTTTTCTGTGTCGATTATGGAGATAGATTTGAATCTAAATGGAGCAATGGTCTTATTCTCCTGGGATTGGGGTATTTGTTGGGGCAGAGGTGGAAGTGTGGCCTTTTTTTTAACAATTTTACATTGAAACAGGGAGATTTTGTTAGCAAGGGTGTTTTGTATATTTGTGCACCAAGCTTTGTTTTTGGGGGCATTGTCTATTGGTTGAATGGGGGATTCCAGCTCACGGAGGATGGTAAAGAGCTCTTTAGTATTAGAGTTAGCTTTTGCGATCCTGTCATTAAAGGTATTCTTCTTGGTTTTGATCATTTCTTTTTTGTAAAATTTGGCAAATTCGGTTAGGTTGTTTGTGTTGTGTTCTGTGGGAGAGTGGCACCAGATAGATTGGAGCTTTCTTTTTTGTAGTCTTACGATTTGAGGTGGGGCATCAACCAGACATTTAAGTGGGCTTCCTGTTTAGCTTTACGTAGTTTGGCTGGAGCAGCTGCGTCTAATGCTTTGGTCATAGCATCATTGAAAGTATTTACCAAGGAGTCTGGGTTGTTACTTTCCAGGCCAGATATGGCTGGAAGGAGGAGAGGGATAATGTTTTCAACAGTCATATCCTTCTTACTTCTGGTAAGGAGAGGGGGAACCATGTTGTTGATTTTGGGGCTAAGGAGATCCAGAGTGGCGGAGAAGGTTATTAGGTAGTGGTCCGTCCATGTTTGTGGAGCAATATCGGTGATACTGATGTTACAATTCAGTTCCGATACCCAATCGAGGGTCCTTTCTTTAATGTGGGTAGGGGAGAGGACTTTTTTGATCAAGGCCGTGGTCCTTGAGCAAGGCTGCAACTGACTCTGCATGTTTATTGTCAGTTTCATTAAAGCCAAGGTTAAAGTCTCCCAGTAGTAGGGTTTGAGAATGGTCTTTAGTGTTGTTGGCTATAAGGTTAGTTAAGTCATCTTCAAAGGTGCCTAGGGGCCCTGGGGGTCTGTATATTAAATGGATTGAGAGCGTGCGGTTGTTAGAGAGAGGCATTTTGGCTGTTAGTGCCTCGCAAGATGAGTAGGAGACTGATGTAGCTAGTCTGATGGGAAGGGTAGATTTGCAGATGATGGCTAGTCCGCCGCCTCTAGCATTGGGCCTGTCTGCTCTGAGAATTTGGTAGTTATCAGGCACTGCTAGCATCAGTGTTGGGCCTGCCGCCTCGTGGAGCCAAGTCTCAGTTATGGCCAGTAGGTCCAGGTTGTCCTTATTTAGGATGTCCGCAATTTCTGTGGCATGGGCCATCATTGATCTCGCATTAATGAGAGCTCCTAGTAGTGTTAGAGAGCTATTGGGTTTGCTGGTTTGACAGGTTTTAAGTGATCGGGTATCCAAAGTTGTGCCAGTTATGGTAGGAGTTTGATCATTGGTGTAATTAGATTGTTTGGGTGAGCGGTGCAGGTTTTTGGGTTGGGTGGTAGTTCGACTGTTGGCGTTATTCTGGTGGCTTCCTACAGGTTCATAGATACTAGGTAGTCTGGCCCTGAGTCTCAAGTTTCTATCCTTGGGAGGGCTGGTTTTGGGAGTGACGGTCATTGTACTGGATATAGCAGTGAATAGTATTAGGGTCAAGGTGACTTTCGTGAGGAACATTTCTTAACTATGCCAGAGACGTGCTGTGAGCTGGCGTCTAGATATTAAGTTTAGCCGTAGATCCTTCAGTGATATGCCTGAATCATTTGTGTCTGGGGGTTCAGTGGACTAGTATTTAGTACGTATGCCTTGTGTAGATGTAATAAGGGTGTTCAAGCAAACTGACATCTAGATTCAATTTTAACACAAAGACGTGATACACTGGTGACTGGAGAGTGGCAGTTGGTACATTTCAGCTCATTTAGGTTGTGGAGATGCGTGAGGGTTTTTGAGTGACATGTGCAGGCAGGTACAGTTGACCAGAGGGGTTCACCTACATGCAGAATTCACAGGTAAGGCTAAAGTGGCTAAAGTGGCATGTGCAGCTAAATGCACTAAATACAGTTGACCAGAGGGGTTCACCTAAATGCAGAATTCACAGGTAAGGCTAAGGTGGCATGTGCAAGCAGGTAAAGTTGACTAGGGGGGAGTCACCTGAATGCATAATTCACAGATAAGGCTAAGGCGGCATGTGCAGCTAAATGCACTAAATACAGTTGACCAGAGGGGTTCACCGAAATGCAGAATTCACAGGTAAGGCTAAGGTGGAATGTGCAAGCAGGTACAGTTGACCAGGGGGGGTCACCTGAATGCAGAATTCACAGATAAGGCTAAGGTGGCATGTGCAGCTAAATGCACTAAATACAGTTGACCAGAGGGGTTCACCTAAATGCAAAATTCACAGATAAGGCTAAAGGTGGCATGTGCAAACAGGTACAGTTGACCAGAGGGGTTCACCTAAATGCAAAATTCACAGAGAGGGCTAAAGTGGCATGTGCAAGCAGGTACAGTTGACCAGAGGGGTTCACCTAAATGCCGAATTCACAGGTAAGGCTAAAGTGGCATGTGCAAGCAGGTACAGTTGACCAGAGGGGTTCACCTAAATGCAGAATTCACAGGTAAGGCTAAAGTGGCATGTGCAAGCAGGTACAGTTGACCAGAGGGGTTCACCTAAATGCAAAATGCACAGGCAAGGCTAAAGTGGCATGTGTAAGCAGGTACAGTTGACCAGAAGGGTTCACCTAAATGCAGAATTCACAGGTAAGGCTAAAGTGGCATGTGCAAGCAGGTACAGTTGACCAGATGTGTTCACCTAAATGCCGAATTCACAGGTAAGGCTGAACTCAATACAGTACTCAATACAGTTGACCAGAGGGGTTCGCCTGGATGCAAAGTATACTGGTTGCAGAGATGGCATACGCAGAGCAGGTACAGGTTAGTTATGACATATAGGTGATTGGATACAGTGTTTTTAGCTCTAGCGCTCAGCATATCGGGGCAGCTGCACAGTTAAAGTCATGGTCAGCAATTAGAGGTAGTGTGGAGAGTCTTACAGTTAGTGTTGCAGAGGTCCACGGGTCCGGGCTCTCGGCTCTTCCGGCTCCTGACAGGCTCCGGACAGGAGGAGCCTTATGGTGTGTGCCTTAGGGGTGGGCCGGCCTATCGCCTGGCGCCGCGGGATTTGTGGGATAAGGGCAAAGGTGCCCAATCAGGCGAGGGGTCTGATCTTGGCCAAGTCCTAGGCCAAATCAGACAAAGAAGCAAAGTGGAAATCACTTGTGGCCAGTGAAATCGGGTTGCGCACGTCAGAAATGTTGTGCAGCTAGAGCGGATCCATGTCACCATGCACTTTCAGTGCAGGACCAGCTCCTAAATATTGGGCCGATTGCCCGGGGCCCTACCTTGCATCCGGATGATGCCCAGGTCCTCCTGGTGGCAAGGGGACTGCTCCAGCAGTCGAGGGGCTCCTGCTCCTCCAGCGTGAAGGCGAAATGGAGAAGGGCTTCCGGACAGGAGGAGCCTTATGGTGTGTGCCTTAGGGGTGGGCTGGTACAGTCCATCAATGAACTTAAATCTGTTGATTGAATTTATCTGAAGACTCTGTTTTTAGCTCAATGCACTGTGCCGCAGAGGATATAGGTTAACCGTGAACGTTTCTTCACTGTCCATGTTAAAAGTGTACGTTTAAATTCAACACTTTTCCTAGTTGCTATAATTAATTTCATTTGAATATTACTTGAACACGAGAGTTGCCTGAGTCACTGTATCAAGCAAACCTTGAAGGGGTATTTGACATTGAACATGTGCTGATATGAAATAGCAGTCTTCGTGGGCTGAAATTCTATGCAGATAATGGAGTTCCTCGTAAGACCAGCATATGTTCTTTAAAGATGTCTTTAGCATATATATGCCTTCCTTTTGAAGGTCAATGATATTTTTCTCTAGAACAACCCGAGTTTTCATTGTGAATTCCAAGAAAAGTGTGGAAATTCATTCGTGATCCAGGGAGGAACATTATTCAGGGAGACTATTTTCACAGCATTAATTGCCCACATATTTTCAATCTTGTGCTCATATGTCATGGCATGGCAAATACCTTCCTCTGATGCTACCTATTCATGTCTTTAGTGACGACCTATGTTCAAAATATTGCATTTTTACTATGTTTCTTATTATTTTAAATGTTTAGGTTTCTGCTATTTGTAAGGTAGCACGGAGAGGAGGAACATGGGTGGTAAGAGAGGGATACAGCCTTTGGCGGTTATTTAGATCTGTAACCACCCATTGACCACCCATGGTCATAGTAATCCACATGGCCATTCCTCGCTTCTTTCCAACAAAACCACGCCTGCAGTGGTTGCCATTATCTGCATGTCTTCATCGTTTCAAAGTGTCCAGCTGGAAATGAAAGTGGCCCTCAAAAAATACAACCTTATACCCATCCCTAATCGGCATTTTGCAGGTTCATTCTTTTGAGTGGTGCGAATTCAGTTTCAGGGTTTGCAGCCCTGACTCCGGTTCCCACTCCTAAACTTTTTTTTAAAATCGCATTCTCAACCTTAACGCCACGATAGCCTCTGTTTATGATGTGATGCGTTTTCGTGCCTTATATGCACAAAAGGTGTGATTTATGATCAGGATTAAATAGATGCCCCTATACATAGAGATACTTGATGGATAATCCAGAATGGGATAAACCGCAGCTGACGCATTTCACTGAGTTTGCAGTTATCAGAATATTGACCATAAAATGAAGTTAGTTTTATTTAAGCAATATTCCCCTCGCGGCGGGGGCATTACGGACTCAGGTAATGCCCCAGGCCATAGTTATAGGCCCGAGCAAAGCAAGGGCCTTAACGTAGGCCCGGGGCATTACCAGAGTCGGTAATGCCCCCGCCGCGAGGGACATATAGCTATTAGTACCCCGGCCTGCAAAAACTGCGTGACCGGGGCACTAAAAGCTTGTTTTTGTCCCGAAATGCTGCAGCGTTTCGGGAGAAAAAAAAAAAAAAGATGACCAAGAAAATGGCTGCCGCCATGGAAAGGGAAAACGGAGTCCGTTTTCCCTTTCCATGGCGGCCATCGGGAGCGGACGCGCTGGGAACACAAGTGTTCCCAGCGCGTCCGCTCCCGAAAAAGGATCAAAAAGAAGGTAAGTGGGGTTGGGAGGGCGGGAGTGGGATGGGGAAGAAAAAAAAAAAAGAAGGAAAAAGTACCTGCGTTCCCGGCAAGGGACGAGGGAAGCCTCCAGCCGTGTGGAGGCGCGGAGCGAGGATGGCCCCACTCCTAGTCTCCACACGGCTGGAGGCTTCCCTCGTCCCCTGCCGGGGATGCAGGTACAAGAAGGTAAGTTGGGGGTAGGCGGGAGGGAGGGAAGGGAAGTAAAAAAAGAAATGAAAAAAAAAGCCTTCCCGGAGTCTCCGGCAGGGGCGAAGGCAGTCTCTCAGCCGCGGGGAGGCTCGGAAGGGAGATGGCCCCGCTTCGAGCCTCCTCATTGGCTGAGGGGCTGCCACCCCCCCGGCCGGGGACAAAGGCTATGGAATCCCGACGGAGGGATTCCCAGCCTGGTATTGACTCGGCGAGGGCCAATCAGAATGGCTCTTTCATTCTGATTGCGCCCTCGCCGCTACTAATTCAAGAAACAATTTCATAGTTTGCAGTTATCAGAATATTGACCATAAAATAAAGTTAGCTTTAGTTCAAGAAACAATTTCATAGTTTGCAGTTATCAGACTATTGACCATAAAATAAAGTTGGTTTTATTTCAAGAAACAATTTCATTGGTTTGGGTTATAACCAATTTATTAAACGTGTATTAGCGACTGTATTGTAATAGATCATTTGAATTACGTAAGGTGACAAGGATTTGGGACCCACACTTATTAAATATGGGTGATGGCTCTTCTTTTCGTCGTCGTGAGGATGATTGTTGTTCTGAGAATAGATACCAAAGGACCCTATGTCCCCACATTGCCAGTGGGCACATTTATCATTTCAAGCAATGCCACACGATGAGGTGGAAGCTTTAATTCGGACATTGTGAACCTAGAAAGGAAGCACCCATCAGATGTCTGGGTTGCACACATTCCGCCCATGTTGTTGGAAATATGTTCTTTCAACAAAATGAGTATTTTCCTGCTGACATCCTTGTGCAAACTGCAAGGCACAGATTAAATCCACGCGGACTCAGATTTTGAATCTTCTGGGGTTGATAACATGAGTACAACGTTGAAGCTGTATCTGTCCATATTATAAAACAATCACTATTTACTTACTCCCCTCAACCCGCAGCTCTGAAAATCCTGTGTGCTCCATTTAGTTATGGGAGCTGTTATTTCATTTAAATAGTAGTGTTTTTCTAAAGCACTAGTGTACAGCGGCAGCTCTTTATCCATGTGCTCATGTTATAAAAGGCATCATTACATGAAGTAAGGTAGAACGTGACAGTTTAGAGGCTATAGGTTTAGCTGCCTTCCTAAGCATGTTCCGTTACTGTATCTTCACTATGCGCAGTGCATAGATGCACTCAAATATCCTGCATACTCATGTGGTGTATTTTCCTCAGGAGAGGTTCTTGCATTTCTTAACAATTTAAATGGCCCACAAAATATAACGATTCATCTCTAGGTCTTTGATCGAAGGCATTTATTATCAGCTACCTGGAATGGGTCATGTAGCCCTTCCAGGAATGTAAGTC
Source organism: Ambystoma mexicanum (assembly GCF_040938575.1). Lineage (NCBI taxonomy): Eukaryota > Metazoa > Chordata > Amphibia > Caudata > Ambystomatidae > Ambystoma > Ambystoma mexicanum. Next base: position 354,675,833 of record NC_090923.1, on the reverse strand, counting down.
CGTGGCCTACAACCACAAGACAAGACAAGTGCAAAGCAGTGCTTTAAGTGGAATAGGAATTCAGAGAGGAGGGGGGGGGCTAACGCATCACAGAGTAATATGTGTGGGTGGGGCCCTCAGACCTGCCTCAAAATCTCAAGTAGTTGAGGAACCTTCAAGGTTCATGGGGCTCAAGGGAGTACAACCAAAATAAGGTGTGTGTTGAATATAATTCATAGCAAGGGCAGAACTAAATATGAAAAGCATACATCTCATGGAAAATTGCAGAATTAGGTCAGAAATTCTGAAACTGCCTCCAACCCTGAAAATAGAATATACCCTCAGGAGGATCAAAAGGTGTCTGAAAATATGGCTCAAAGGCTCAAAGAACAGAAGATCTAACTCAGATGTGTCCTCGTATATCACTCAAATAACCTCTCTGCCCCCCCCATGACTCCTACACGTCCGCCCTACACCTCATGGAGCCATTCCATTATATCCTTAAATATGCCAGCTTTGGCCCTGTGAAAGGTTACCTCACGTTGTTCTTGGGCACACTTGTTTTATTTTAGTTGTAAAATGAGTATCCGCCAAGCGCCAGAATTTCTGTAACCCATGGCGCCTTAGCAAAAGCGTCACCCACATTATACAAACAAACTGTCAGCTCAGATCTTGCATAGCAACCGTAACTTAGCAGACTGCTTGGACATGTTCCCTCATCCCATTCTTCGTATTCCTTGTATATACATTGCACCTCTGCATTCTACCCAATATCCTCATTTTTCACAGGGACCTGTTGAAGCATCACCCCCAAAAATCAGGGCATTATAAACCCAAACACCATATAAATAAATCATGTGCATTCAGAAAATCAACTAGAATCGATATTCAGATATAAATATAAATCGTATCAAAATAAGGCATTGTGCTTTCAAATCCCTCAGTTCTTTTAATGGAATTAGATGATTGTTAAGTACATCTGCAGAAACATTGCCCTAGTGCTAATAACGTGCATCTTTGCACTTGCACATGCGCAACGTTTCTGTATTCTGGCCCCAGATACTGAAATGGATTTTACGCATGCCCATTTGTGACATCTGTTGGGGTAAGCAGTATTGTCACTCTTGATCTTGTGGTAGAACTGCATCAGGGAACTAGGCCTCGGAAATGACTTAATGGGATCTTCGGCAGAGCCCCAGCGCAAGGGTTTGGGCAAGGGTATGGTTTTGAGACTGCCAGCGATGAGCCCAGCTGATAAACTCCCTGATCTATCACAGGACTGCTAACGCAATGAGAGAAAGAGGGTGTCATCTGCTATAGAACGCAACATGGCACTGCAGGACTGTTCAAATTCGTCTTGATCCAAAGTTCATTTTATAATTGCTTATCATTATTATTGAGCTATAACAGTTTATTTCTGAAGTGGTATTTCCACATTGGTCATACGGTTTTAGCTGATTGGTGGCACGGCGGCCAAGTTCCAACTGCAGCCATACTTGGTAGTGGGCTGATGCGATTGACTGAACTAAGTGTTGCATTTCAAGGATTCTATTCTGTGTATATCATTTTAGATGCTAAGTGTTGCATTGCAAAAGGACATTTGCAGCCCGGAACACTGTGAAATGCATGCTCCCGGAGGCAGGGAAGAGCATGGTGCAGAGGCATCACTAAGGGGTTCTGGGGGGGCTATAGCCCTGGGTCCTTTGGTTGTAGTCCCAGATAGAAGCTCAGGAGCTACAAACAAAATTCTAGCTAGCCACGAGTCCTGACAGTCCCAACATTAGCGTAGCCCCGGATCTTTTCCAGACCTAGCAACGCCTCTGGCAAGGTGTGTCCTTAGTACACAGTGGAAGAGCAGAGCAGCTAGGAAGATTTTATTTGACTTCTGACCCCAGCTTCACAATGCACCTGAACAAACATATAAGTATGGGAACATTTAAAGGTCATACTTGGTAAAGGTGCAAGAACCTGGAAATGGTGTGAATTCCTGATCTCTTTATGGCAATAGCTGACAAGTGATATCATAGCTCTCATATCTATCTCATAAAGATGAGGGCATATTCTTGGAATAACTGGAGTATTGAAAATACCTGACAAATGCCTATACAGAAGCCACAAACATTCCAATGCGTGTTTCTGTTTATTGCATGGTTTGTCGGTGCATTTGGATGAAGGAACCATCCTGACTCTGTTATTGTAGTCATGTATTCACTGTTTGCTTTTCCGCATGAATACTTTCAAAGTTTGGGATTTATATTTCTCTCACACGTCCTATATTTCCTTTTTTTATCCTCATTATTTTCAATGGACTTTGGGGTTTTGATATTCAAGTATATTGATTTATAAAACGAAAAGTAAAAAATAACTATTCGATATGAAAGTGCTTCTGCGAACGGACCTACGTTTGATCAGCACATTTAGTTGTGAAATGTTAGTTGATAATCATTCCTCTATTGCCTCAATCTAGCCTTTTGATTGGAGTTGGCCTAAGGGGTGTTTAATATTTAGGGTTTATTCATGGATAAATACATCTTTATTTCACTCATTTGTGCACATTGTGAAAATGTTCCACTGATCTTTGCTTATTCATAGCATTATTGATGTGTAACTTGCAATGTAAATGGAAACATTGTAAGAGGATTCAATTCAACACTACAGCTAAGTCAATGCCTAGTCTGGGATACTGAATGGAAACCCTTATTGATATATCTTTATGTCCGGTTCATGAGTTCTGGATGACTACCCCTATATAATACCCCTCTCTTAGAATCCCCCTGACCCCACTGAGCCAAGAAGTAGTTCTGTTTTGCAAGTTTAAAAGGTTTATTTGAGAATGTAAACAATATATATATATCACACTTTATAATAAATTAATAATTGAATATCACACTTAATCTGAGCAGTAATCAATAATGGATAGTCTGGCACTAGCACACTTCTTTATAATCAATGATGAGTGGGTATAGGATGGATAAGATAGCAACAATACTTTTATGGTTTCAAATAGATGCAATGTGGAATGAAAAATGCAGTACAGAAAATAACTTGATAGGATTTCAGCAAAAGACAATGTAATCACTTTCTTGGACAATTCACACCCCCCCCCCTTTATGCAATGTAAGGAGATGAAGATGAGAGCACACAGTTCTTAGGAATGTAATCAAATAGAATTCAGTTCAATTCCCCCCCAGCAGCTTATACAACAGATAGGAGTTTTGAAACACAGGCAAAATGCTTTGAATATGGTGACAATGAAGTGAGAAATATGCTGAAAATGCTTTTAATTCCCTTCAGGAGGTTCAGGGTGAGTGGTATCTAGTTAATATTAGTTCAGGCTTACTCTAGCAATGATTCAGGGATGGTTCTTAGGAGGCAAACGAAATCTTTAGCAGTTCAGGCAAAAGCAGCTATCTTTTTACAAGTAAAGAAATCGGGCCAAATCGCAAATCGCGGCAAAATTTGCAAATGCGTGAATCGTGATTGCGAAAGAAGTATAAGGAGTAGCAAGTCGGTTCTAAGCTTGTTGAAAAGCTGAGATTCTAAGCTTTCGGAGGAAGTTAAACCAAGTTCCTAGCCCAAACGGTTCCAGAGATACGGACGATTAAATAAAGGTAGTTTTTCGGATTTTAAGTAAACTCAAAATGACAAGTGACAGCTATGCAGCTGCAGAATTGACAAGTGACAGTGGTGCAGCTTTACAAAATAACAAGTGACAACTTCTAGGAGGCAGTTCTGGTTAGATTTAAATAGTTTGGATTACATTATTTTAACTAAGAGATCGGTTCTGCACAGTTCTGCTAGGTACTCACAATATATTTTTGAAATAGGCCTCGCCACGGATCTGGTCAGGTTTTGGACTGGACTCCGGTTCTGGTCTCGGCACTTCACAGTGATCTGGATCAGCTCTCTGGTTCTGCTAACAGCGGTCTGGGTCACTCTGGATCTCTGGCCTCTGGTTCTGGATACTGCTCTGCTTTCTCTGGGTACAGCGTCTGTGCACAGCTCCTGGATCTTTCTGCACAGCTTTCTCTGGACACAGCGCTGATCTGCACGGCTCCTGGATGCTGCTATCGCTGTTAGGTTTGCTGGATGCTGAGGCCTGCTGAGAAGAGTTCTCAGTTTGTGGGTTTAGGCCCTTGCTTTGAGTTCTGAATCAAGTTCTTTGGAGTTTTAAAGTCTAAGTGTTGGATCTGGTATCTTCTGGATGTTGTGTGGTCCGGCAGAGTGCGTTGCAGCAACTGGATTTGAATCTCCTCTCTAGCTTCCAGTGGCTCTTTTTATGTCTTTTGAAAGTGGGTGTGTGTGCAGCATCACTAGCCAGCCCCTCTCTCAACTGCCCATTGGTCAAGCTTTCCGCACTGCTTTGATTGGGGGAAGGAAATGTGTGTCATGGTGATGCTGTTTTATGGTCTGAAGAAAGGATACTCCCCTGTCAAATTGCACACAAATCTATATTTGACCCAAATACATATTTGCACAGGTACACATTTGTTTAAAATTACATGCACCCATCACATATCACATGAGGTATACTCTGATCAAACTCTGCTCTTCCTGGAGGCTTGCATTCAAAAATGGCAACATATTTTCGATTTAAGTGGGCTATGCAACATTGGTTTGTCATTAAAATTTATACAAATGTGCGCAAGGCATGTATGCATTTATATAAGGAAGTGTCAGATTTTTAACATGTATACATTTGGAGTGAAAACCTATTTTCCGCTAGCAACCCCCCAGATCATACCACCAGGTCCTAAAACCTCTTAAAATGTGGGCAGAAAAATCACAAGAATTATGGTATCATTTAGATAATTTTGACAAGTCCGCACCATGAGTTATACATCTTTCTTAAAATCATATTCTGGCCAACAGGGGTGTGTCTTCCCAGGTCACATGGTGTAGAAACCAGTTTATCCAGTTTCTGCCAAGCTCAGAGACCCTGCCCCTCCCAGCTTCTGCCAAGAGGAAGCTATTTTACGGCCCCCCCAATAAACCATCTGCCTGGGCCCTGGAAGGCCCATTGTTCAAGAGGAAGCCATTTATGACCTCCCCTCAATAAACCCTCTGCCTGGGTACACTGTTTAGTCTCTAGCAGTCCCTTGGTAATTCAATCAGAGAGGGGTAACCTCCCCTCAGAATGCAGCCAGGCCTGAGAACTGCTGTGGATCCAGTTTCACTCCAATTGGGGGGGAAGTTGTCAGGCAGAATCCAGTTCCTTAAGCCAGGCCCCAGCTAATGTCACTTTTAGTTACCCAGTTTTCTGCATTCAAATAAAACTAACAATTTTTACACATGCAGCTAGAATGCTGATTCTAAGTTCAAAACTATGACATTTTAACAGTGACAAACTATGTGGCAGTCACAAGTCTGTCCCTCAGTTTATTTACACATTTCGATTTTTGGTAATTTTAAATCCAGTTTCAGTTTAAGCCGCTGCAGACCTACAGAGCTCAGCCAGTCTTGTTATAAACCTTCAAGTCACTTCAGAATATAACTTTACATTGTATCCACCTCTCAGTAAGTCTTTCTTTGGCCTGCTTTGGGTTCATTTGTTCAGTTTTACACAAATGTCTAGTGTTGTTTTAAAACGCCGGCTTTCTGATAGTGGTGAGCACCAGTATTGCAGCCATTTTTGGGATCTGCCTTGGATTCAAGCATTTCAAACAAGAGATATTACATGGAAGTAGATTCTCCAGGTTCAACACATGGCACTGGTGTTTTTCCTTTGGCACCCATTCCACTCATGCTCGCACTGGTGGGTGGCAGGTTAGGCAACCATTTTGGTGTGCGCAAACTGCGTGGTTCTCCTGGATTCGGGCGCACATGTGGGCTTTTTGGCCATCTTGGATTTTCTAAGCCCACAGCACCAAATGTTGCAGCATGATAACTCAAACGTGGGTCAGGACACCCAACAAAGCCCCCCCACGCGACTGCACTTTGAATTTGAGTCGATGGGGAGTTGGGCGCACAGAAGGTGATGACCCATGCACTGGTATGTCCGCATAATCTTCTTCCAATTCTGCAAATGGCACAGTTCAGCATCTTTTCCTCCATCCGGTACTGATCGATCGGTTCTCCTCGCCGGTCCTGATGGGAATATTGGGCGGTACCCCGGGCCCTTTGGGTCTCTGCTCCCGGTCTCCGGATCGTCCTCCTTGGCCAGTCTCCAGGTTTTCTTTCTCCTAGGATGACAAAGGAAGAGCGGCAATACCTATTCATGGACATTTCTCCCCCACCATTGATTTAGTGGGATGGCATATATATTTTAGAACTCAACAGATATGAACATGCACATTTTTTTAAATTAAGAGACAGGAACACATAAACTTGAGAAACACAGAATTTGACAGGCTATATGTAGGATATTTTAGGGTTGGAATTGAATTACTCTGGAGCGGTACCCTCTGGGATTCCAGAGGACTCCTCCAGTTGCTGCAAAGTGTGCCTGGGATGGCAACACTTCAACTGGTTTATGTGGACCCACTTGTCTTCCCCCTCTGCCAAACCGCCTTTGGGGATGCAGATCTTGTAGGCCACAGGGGAGATCTTGTCTATAATTTCAAACGGTCCCTTCCATGTAGGCAAGAATTTTCGCTGTTTGTCCTGGTTCCTTTGGAAATTGTATAGATAGGCCTGATCACCCACCTTATATTCCTTTCGGGTAGTTTTTAAATCATAGTGGGTCTTCATGCCCTCGGCTGATCTTTCTAAATTCCGCTGAGCATAGGAAAAAGCATGTTGAAGGTGTTTCCTTAAATTCTCCACATACTCATGAGTAGTGGAGGCATTTATTAAGGTCTGCTCTTGGGTCCTGTAGAGCAAATGCTGAGGAAGCACCATCTTGCGTCCAGTCATCAACTCAAATGGTGACATTTTGGTTGCAGATCAAGGGGTAGATCTGATGGCCATTAGGACCAGAGGTAATCGGATATCCCAACTTGGCCCAGAATCTGCCACAAACTTTTTTAAGTTGCTCACAATTGTCCGGTTGTAGCGTTCCACTGCTCCAGAAGAAGCTGGCCTGTAAGCAATGTGTAGCTTTCTCTTGACCCCCAGTATCTCCCACATCTTTGTCATCACTTCACTGATGAAGTGGCTACCTCTGTCTGACTCAATCCTTTGAGGTAGACCAAAACGGGAAAAGATGTGGTTAATTATCAAGGCAGCTGCCATTTCTGCCTTGCAGTTTGGGGCTGGGAGACATTCCACCCACTTGGTAAACAAGCATGTCACAGTCAACATGTACTTATTCCCCCTAGCAGAGCGAATCACGGGGCCTACAAAGTCAATTTGCAAATCTGACCATGGGAGTGTCATTCCCCTCTTTTGGAGAGGTGCCCGGTGTGTGAGGGATGTTGGCTGAAATTGTGCACACACAAGACAACCCTTCAAATATTGGTTAAGGTCCTGGCCCATGTGTGGCCAGTATGCAACCTCTCTTAAGATTTCCAGTGTTGTGTGAAACCCCCTATAAACGGCGGTGGCCGCATCATGGGCGTGACTTAACATCAGGCTTCGGAATGAGGTAGGAACCACCCACTGATCATGGCCAGCTTGGGATTTCCTTACCAACAAACCGTCTTGGATTCGGAACATTTTTTGGACATTTCATCAACACTCTAAGGTCCTCTTTCCCAATGTAATCGGTATCCGTCAGGGGAAAGTTCTCAGGGTCCTCAAGGTGTTGGTAAAACTTACCAATAATTGGATCCCCCTTCTGAGCTGTAATCAAATCAGCATCAGGGGTCTCCTTGCTCCATTGGGCAGTTGAAAGATCATTGTGAGCATTTGTCTGGGACCTAGTGATAGCAGTGACCTGGATTTCCCCCAACAGGGACTCTATTTCGATTAGATCCCCTTGGATGGCCCCGGTTTTAGCCAGCTGATCAGCTAAGTCATTTCCAGTTTTGTCTGGTCCCTCTACTTTGGAATGACCCTTGATCTTTTTCCAATAGATGGTCATCTCATTCGAGGTGACCAGATCATCAATGTTTTGGATCAACTTCCCATGTTTCAAGGGTTTGTTGTTAGCACATAACATGCCTCTGGTTTTCCAATTAACCAGGTGCTCCACGAACCCGTTCCATACATAATCCGAATCTGTGATTATGACCAGTTCGTGGAGTTGATGCTGGACAGCAGTGAGGATGGCCTGATGCACAGCCATCAATTCCGCCACCTGACTACTTCGGGGACCAATTTTGCATCCAGCGGAGGGTTCTGGGAACTCCTTCACCCATGCATTCCCTACGCCAGCCACCAGTTCTTTCTCCCCGTCGTTGTCAACATGGTAAGAGCATCCATCCACATAGACAGTGGGCATTCCCTCACACTTGTCTTCTTCAAAGACTTTGTGTGGGGAATTAAGGTATGCCTCCATGTTGTCCTTGATTTTTAGACTTTCGTCCTCGAGACAGTTTTCTCTGGCACAATCATGCAAGTCAGCCAGACCTTGTGCGAGGGGACTCTTCTTGTTTTGGCCATATCTGACCTCCACAGGAAAGCCTTGCATTGACAGAATCCAGGAAGTAATTCGGGAATTACTCACATTCCCGGCCCGGATTCTGTCACTTTGGAGATATTGCACAGGCTGGTGTGAAGTCTCCACTATGATGTGTTCCCCCTGGATAAACGGGCGGTAATTCTTCAATGCCCACACCGTTGCCAGGAGTGCCTTCTCACAATCGTTGAATTTTTCCTCCACGGAGGATAAAGTTTTGCTCGCATAGGAGATTACTTTATTGACCTTGTCATGCTTTTGGTATAATACTGCCGTCAAGCACGTATTAGAGAACCCTGTCTCGAGGAAGAACTCCTTGTTTCTGACAGGGTAAGCTAGGCAAGGCGCTTGTGAGAGGCTTCTTTTGAGTTGTCTTACCACCTCGGATTGTTCTGGACCCCATTCCCACTTGACCCCCCCCTTCAGGAGATGAATCAGGGGTCTGGTGATCTCTGCGTAGCCCTCAATGAACTTTCTGCTGTAATTAGTCAGTCCAAGGAGGCTCCTTAGTTCCTGCAGAGTTGTGGGGTCTTTCAGTTTCTGAAGTGCTTCCACTTTCTTTTCCTGGGGACAGAGACCCTGAGGAGTAATCTCATGCCCCAAGAAATTAACACGGGTTCTACACCACTGTGCTTTCTGAAAGGAAAGTTTTGCTCCGGCAGCCCTCAACTGGGTCAGAACATAACGGATCTCCGCTATGTGTTCCTCCACAGATGAACTTTTGATGAGGACATCATCTACATAAGCCAGGTTACACCTTGCACCCAGGTCGGGCATGGCCTTGTGTAGGAAAATGTTGATTTCATTGCCGGAGTTGAGGTATCCGAAGGGAGTCCGGGTCCATGTGTACTGCTGGCCCCCAAAGGTAAAAGCCAGCTTGTATTGGTCCTCCCTACTGACAGGCACAGTTCAGTATCCATTGGTCAGGTCTATTGCAGTGAATACCTGTGACCCCTGGATCTGGGCCAGCCCTTGGTCAATGTAGGGCAGAGGCCATCGGGAAGTATGGACCCGTTTGTTGAGCTCCCTGAGGTCGGCGCAGAGTCTCCACTGGCCGTTTGGCTTCAATATTCCCAGCACCGGATTATTGAAGGTGCTGTGTATTGGACGAATTATTCCCCGGGACTCAAGGTTCTTAATTATTTCAGTGAGGGACTCCATGGATGCGAGAGGCAAACGATATTGCTTCACAAACACTGGAGTCATTGCAGGGTCCGTGGGAATTGTTGTTGTGTGGATGTCGTTTCGACCACAGTCATATGAGTCTACCGCAAAGAGATCTTGGAAATCCAAGAAAACTTGTTTCAACTTTCGCTTCTGTTCCAGAGTCAAACAGGCATCAGCTAGGTTGACTCTCTCTTCCACCATCTGCCTGAAACCTGGAAAGACTTCTGGTTTGGCTATCTCAGCGGCCTCCTCCAGCTGGGTGGAGAAGTCCCTGGTCAGAGTGCTGATTTGGACTGGAGGCTTCAGGTGGGAAAGGCAGCCCTCATGGACCTGGAAAATCACCTCATCCCTCCTGAAGTCACAAGTCACATCTTCCTTACCATAGGGGCAGGAAGTGTACACCAGGAAGTTCCCCCCATGCCGGGTGAAAATCCTGTCTGGTGTTGTATTGTCCTCACTGTCACTGTCAAAACAGTCCTTGGGGATTGGTCATAACAGTTCATTTCCTAAATCAATGTAAAAGTGTCGGTCATCCACCGCCATTCCAATAATGATGCCTGCGGCTAGAGTAATACTCTTTAAGCCGCTGTTATCCACCTCTATTGGAATGGTGTCATGTTCTATGTTGACTAATGGAGTTGGGTTTACCCACAACCCTTGCTGTTGGAGAGAAGCATTTAGATGTATATAAGCATCAGGGTTTTGCAATTTTTGTCCTCTTTTAACTTTCACTTCCAGGGAGAATTGTCGGGTCCTTTCTGGGATGGTGACTTCCTCTTTGATCTGAATTTCAACTGCATAAGGTAGCAATTGAGCTGACTTAAATGCTTTTTCTGGATCATCAAAGCCCATGGGATTATCCACTAATCGGGACCAAGCTTTGAAGTTTATAAGGTCCAAACTAATGGCAAAGCGATTGAGAATGTCACTACCTAAGTAAAAGGTGGCAGTGACGTCTCGCACGACCCAACAATTATGGACTATGCTCTTGTTGCCAATGGAGATTTTGAGCATACACCTGCTTGGCAGGAGATGTTTGGAATTAGGGGCTTCCAGGTCCATTTCCCATTTGTCTATCAGTTTGAATGTGGGAATGGCTGGAGCTTTTGGGAGTTGGCGGAACATGGCTTCGCTGATGAAGCTCTTACCGTTGTTCACACACACTCGAGCGAGAACAGAGTCCTTCCCATCATTTAACTGAACAGGGATGAACAACTGCTCTCCAATTTGCTGAATATCAGCCAGGCTCTGAGCTGATTTCACATCTTTCTGGACTATAGGGGTGGGAGTTTCTGACTGTGGATTAGTAAAGAATTTCAGGGTGTTACCTTCCAGTGTGGCATACCACCTTAAACTGGAAGGAAGGTTGATTTTCATAAAAAGAGAGGACCCCCCATCACCAGTCTGTTGTCCTACTGCTATTACTGTCACGTCTGGAATTTGGTTGTTCTGGAAGTGAAATTCTACTTGGTCAGATTTTTGTTCAACCATGTGGCAGGTGCCGTTTAAACTAACATGGTTGACACTCTGTTTTAATTTTATTGGTCGGCTAGTCTGGGTCCAGAGGACCTTGTTTACACAATCTATTAGGGGTGACAACCTTCTCAGGAGGTCATTCCCTAGTAAACAAGGGGTGCCCTCTGGAGTCACTACTATGACCGGGTGTTTCACCTTGTGTCGCCCAATTTTGATGTCCAAATCTGCAGTCCCCTCGACAGGAATTTCCTTCCCGTCAAAGTTCTGCAGTTGTCCAGGAAGAGAGGTGAGAGGAATACGGTAATTCTCCCCCCTTCCTGCATTTAGTTCCTCAAAGGCCCTTTTGGACAGAAGGGTAGCTTGGGATCCAGTGTCCACCAGTGCCAAAATTGTACCCTGCCCCTGTACTTGTACCTGGGCATAGTATCTTCCCTCCTTCTCCTCAAGGGGGCACAGATAATGCACATTTTTGGACAACTGGTGGGTTAATTTTCTGGTTTTGGACATTGCTAGCGAAGAGATTTGGGCAGAATTCTGTGGAGAGTCTTGGGAATCTGAGAGAAAAAGTTGGCAACTGGAGATCAGAGCCATTGTGGGTTCCCCTGGTTCTGGTCCTGGGCCGCCCCCCCCTTTTTGGAGGCAGTCCTCAGAATGGGTTCGACCCACGGGATTTTGGTATTGTCGGTTCTGGGATGAGATGATGGGCGGCGGTAGCTCAGTCTCCACGTCTCCCCAGTCTGAATTGGCACCCCTTGGGACTCATTTTTCCTTGGGAGGAGTTCCCCCATCTCTAAAGGAGAAGATCCTTTCTTCAGGATCCTCTGAGGATCCCTCTCCCTCAAATTGGAAGACCTGTACCTCCTCCACAAAGTGGGTCTGTTTGGGTCCTTTGTTTCTCCTACCCCCCCTCTGCTCCTTGGGAGGCAGGCTTTCAGGGGTAGGAGATTTTGTTTCCGGTTCCTGGTTTTCCAGGGGCTGTTTACAAGTTGGGAAGGAAGCTTCCTCCAAGGCTTTACACCCCTCTTCCCATTGTGCCTCCTCCCTGGGAACCGGTGGGTTATCGGGGTGCTGCCCCCGTCATTGTTCTGGAGCACCAGGTCCCGAGTTTGGGGCATTCTGCGGTGGCATGCTCATCTGAGGGTTCTGTTGAGCCCTCAGTATGTGACCCAGATCTCGTGCCATATTTTGGACCTGGCGCTCAAGTTGTGAAACCCGCTCAGGCTGATACGGGGCTCTATTTTCTCCCCTGGGCTGATCCCGGGAAGGGTAGCTATCCCTTCTCTGGTAGTACCCCTGGTTGGGAAGATTTTGGTACCCCTCCACCCTTGGCCTCCCCTCTCCCGGATTAGGTTGTCTGGGCTCAGGGAATTGGGGAAAGAAGGATGGATGATTTTGGGGCTGGAAACTGGGTGGATACCTGGGGAAAAAGTTCTGCCCAGGATTTGGAGAATTTCTGCCCTCCTGTGGGAAGTTGGGAGGGACGTTCCCTGGGTTAGGTGCTTGGCTGGATCCCCCCCCCTTGGGCTGGAGGAGTCCACACATAACCCAGGATTGGTCGGTTTCCCTTATAGCGGGGACTTACATAGTCAGGGGAGCGGGGGACCCCATTTGTGGGACTACCTCTTTCACTCCCTGTCTGTGACTGGCCCGAGGACCTTCTGGGCCTAGCATTATTAGGTGCAGGTAGGTTTTTAGGCCCCCCCCATCTCCAAATCCAAAACGGGGGTGACCTTTACCTCTGCCACCTTGGCAGCAGCAGGGGTGTTATTGGTTTTGGGATTTTTCTGGGTATTGCTTTTATTTTCTATGGGCTTCTGCACCTCATAGATCCGGGTAGCCTGTTCAATGACCCAGTCTAAAGATCTTTTCTCATGAAAATCGCTCACGAGCTGGGTCATTATGTATTTGGGTAAGGCATGGAAAAGCGTATTGAAAAATTCTCTGCTATCCGTGCACACCCTTCTGGTGATCTGCGCAAAAGCACGTTTTAATTCTTGCACAAACTCTTGTGGGGCCTGATCCTCCCCACATTGCAAATTGTAGGCTGCCTTGCGAGCCTCTTGAGGATTTCTACGAACAGAAACATGTTTCAAGATGGCCACCTTATAGGTGGACCATCTTAAATGATTTTGGTCCTCAGCCCCGCAAAGAAACTGGAGTATTCTGGGGAGAATGTCCATTTGACGTACTGGATGCAACTACTGCTGTCCTTCAAATGGAAAGTCTCCATAATTTGCTGATAGAGCTACAAGTGTTCCCAAACGGAATACTTGGCGTTCTTATGATAAGGCGTGATGACACTCCTTATTGCCTTTATTTGCTTCAATGGGTCCTTAAGCAAAGCTCTTTTTGCCTTATTGGCCTTTTTGGTTCGGGTAACCCTGGCCCATTCATCCTCTGACTCAGAGGCACTGCTCCCAGAGGTTCCTGTCTGCTCTTCCAAGTTTTCCCAGATTCTGCGAGCCTGGGAATGGCTGGCAGAATGTGGGGACCTGGTCTCCTGTGTCCTGCGCCGTTCAGAGGAGTCTTCTGATTCCTTCTTGCTGCCAGGATTTGATGGGTACCCCCCCCACTGACCTAACTGGGCAGAAGTTTTCAGGATGCCCTTAATGGGCCTACTCTCCTGGGGTTCCCCACTAAATTGCACTGTGCTTGGGTGCCCATACTCGGATGCCCGCCCCTCCATTCCTGGGAGGTACTGGCCTATGAGCCCCATACTTCTGGTTGGACAGTAATCTGCCAACCCCGTAGCCCTGGGCTCATGTGCGCGAGGGGACATGGGGGTGGCAGAGTCCAGGGACTGAGAGATATGAAGGCCTCTGGTACTAGGGCTCCTGAGGTTATGCTCAGGAGTCTCCCTCTCCCAGCGAACCTGGTCTCTATCCACCCCTGCTCCCTGTTGCAATGCAAGAGCCTGCGCTTTCAGTTCCTCGGTTAAGGCCTTACTAGACTCTATCAATCTCTCCTGCATCGCTACCTGTTGTTGGAGCCTATCATTGTGCTGACAGAGAGCCTCATTTTCTCTCTCCTTTCTTGCCAGAGCCTCCTCCACCCTCCTGGTGTGCTCTAACAAGTTCTGGTGTTCTTTTTGGAGGTCACCCAGTCCCTGGAGTGCCAGGTGATTTTCTTCCATTTTCCTTTTTAAATGGCAGACTTCCTGGTCTAAGGTGTCCCTTTCCTGACTAAGAGTCTGCATCTGTGCCGCCAGGTCGTCCCTTTGCCTTTGGAAGGCACCAGCTCTCTGGCGCTCCTGATCAAACTCTGCCTGGGTATCCAGGTCTTTCAGAATCAATGTATTGCTTTCTGCCTTTTCCCTATCTAGGTGGCTTTGCAGGGTGACTACCTGCTCAGCACATACCCTATTGAAATCTAATTGTTGCTCCAGCTTTTTCTGGCTCTGTAGTAGGGAGTCCAAACCTTCTTGGTACTCTTTTTGCAAGGCCCGAAATCTGGTATCCTGGTCAGCCTTTTCCTGTTGCAGGATGTCCATATCCTCTTTTATTTTAATGATATACTGCCTACTATCATTTTCGAACTCCTGGCTCCTCTGCAGCCTCTGCTCAGAAGAGACCAGGTCAGATTGGACCTTCTCTAACGCCATCTGTCGCCTATTTGCCAGATCTTGGCTTTCAATACATTTATCCTGCATGTCTCCCATATATAGGTACAGGTATACCGCTATCCTGGCAATCTTATTGTGTTCATCTTTGGCTTTAGCAGCCATATATAGTTCACTCAGGGCCACATGTAATGGACCCTGATCTCACCATATGTCTGACCCTGTTTCAGTGACCTGTTGCGCGATGGCCTGCAACCAGACCGTTTGGTCCTGGTGAGTCCACTCACCTCTCACAAATAGCTTATGTAAGAGGTGCTCCCTCGCTATTTTCATGTCTACCAAGGTCGTCATTCTAGAGATTGATCTCTGTCCTGACTTACAGAAATTAGTATTTTATTTTTGCAAAACAGACCTTTTCCTTAGAGTGTCCCTTTGAAGAGTGCTTTACAGCGTAAAACAGTGTGGTGATCCGACCGGATGTATGTATCCCGTCAGTTAGCACACTGTATTAAGCTGCACAAGTGATAGATCTAACCCAGACGTCCGGCTCGAGCCCCCAATTTGTAAGAGGATTCAATTCAACACTACAGCTAAGTCAATGCCTAGTCTGGGATACTGAATGGAAACCCTTATTGATATATCTTTATGTCCAGTTCATGAGTTCTGGATGACTACCCCTATATAACACCCCTCTCTTAGAATCCCCTTGACCCCACTGAGCCAAGAAGTAGTTCTGTTTTGCAAGTTTAAAAGGTTTATTTGAGAATGTAAACAATATATATATATATCACACTTTATAATAAATTAATAATTGAATATCACACTTAATCTGAGCAGTAATCAATAATGGATAGTCTGGCACTAGCACACTTCTTTATAATCAATGATGAGTGGGTATAGGATGGATAAGATAGCAACAATACTTTTATGGTTTCAAATAGATGCAATGTGGAATGAAAAATGCAGTACAGAAAATAACTTGATAGGATTTCAGCAAAAGACAATGTAATCACTTTCTTGGACAATTCACCCCCCCCTTTATGCAATGCAAGGAGATGAAGATGAGAGCACACAGTTCTTAGGAATGTAATCAAATAGAATTCAGTTCAATTCCCCCCCAGCAGCTTATACAACAGATAGGAGTTTTGAAACACAGGCAAAATGCTTTGAATATGGTGACAATGAAGTGAGAAATATGCTGAAAATGCTTTTAATTCCCTTCAGGAGGTTCAGGGTGAGTGGTATCTAGTTAATATTAGTTCAGGCTTACTCTAGCAATGATTCAGGGATGGTTCTTAGGAGGCAAACGAAATTTTTAGCAGTTCAGGCAAAAGCAGCTATCTTTTTACAAGTAAAGAAATCGGGCCGAATCGCAAATCGCGGCAAAATTCGCAAATGCGTGAATCGTGATTGCGGAAAAAGTATAGGGAGTAGCAAGTCGGTTCTAAGCTTGTTGAAAAGCTGAGATTCTAAGCTTTCAGAGGAAGTTAAACCAAGTTCCTAGCCCAAACGGTTCCAGAGATACGGACGATTAAATAAAGGTAGTTTTTTGGATTTTAAGTAAACTCAAAATGACAAGTGACAGCTATGCAGCTGCAGAATTGACAAGTGACAGTGGTGCAGCTTTACAAAATAACAAGTGACAACTTCTAGGAGGCAGTTCTGGTTAGATTAAAATAGTTTGGATTAGATTATTTTAACTAAGAGATCGGTTCTGCACAGTTCTGCTAGGTACTCACAATATATTTTTGAAATAGGCCTCGCCACGGATCTGGTCAGGTTTTGGACTGGACTCCGGTTCTGGTCTCGGCACTTCACAGTGATCTGGGTCAGCTCTCTGGTTCTGCTAACAGCGGTCTGGTTCACTCTGGATCTCTGGCCTCTGGTTCTGGATACTGCTCTGCTTTCTCTGGGTACAGCGTCTGTGCACAGCTTCTGGATCTTTCTGCACAGCTTTCTCTGGACACAGCGCTGATCTGCACGACTCCTGGATGCTGCTACCGCTGTTAGGTTTGCTGGATGCTGAGGCCTGCTGAGAAGAGTTCGCAGTTTGTGGGTTTAGGCCCTTGCTTTGAGTTCTGAATCAAGTTCTTTGGAGTTTTAAAGTCTAAGTGTTGGATCTGGTAACTTCTGGATGTTGTGTGGTCCGGCAGAGCGCGTTGCAGCAACTGGATTTGAATCTCCTCTCTAGCTTCCAGTGGCTCTTTTTATGTCTTTTGAAAGTGGGTGTGTGTGCAGCATCACTAGCCAGCCCCTCTCTCAACTGCCCATTGGTCAAGCTTTCCGCACTGCTTTGATTGGGGGAAGAAAATGTGTGTCATGGTGATGCTGTTTTATGGTCTGCAGAAAGGATACTCCCCTGTCAAATTGCACACAAATCTATATTTGACCCAAATACATATTTGCACAGGTACACATTTGTTTAAAATTACATGCACCCATCACATATCACATGAGGTATACTCTGATCAAACTCTGCTCTTCCTGGAGGCTTGCATTCAAAAATGGCAACATATTTTCGATTTTAGTGGGCTATGCAACATTGGTTTGTCATTAAAATTTATACAAATGTGCGCAAGGCATGTATGCATTTATATAAGGAAGTGTCAGATTTTTAACATGCATACATTTGGAGTGAAACCCTATTTTCCGCTAGCAACCCCCCAGATCATACCACCAGGTCCTAAAACCTCTTAAAATGTGGGCAGAAAAATCACAAGAATTATGGTATCATTTAGATAATTTTATAATTTTGACAAGTCCGCACCATGAGTTATACATCTTTCTTAAAATCATATTCTGGCCAACAGGGGTGTGTCTCCTCAGGTCACAGGGTGTAGAAACCAGTTTTTCCAGTTTCTGCCAAGCTCAGAGACCCTGCCCCTCCCAGCTTCTGCCAAGAGGAAGCTATTTTACGGCCCCCCCAATAAACCATCTGCCTGGGCCCTGGAAGGCCCATTGTTCAAGAGGAAGCCATTTATGACCTCCCCCCAATAAACCCTCTGCCTGGGTCCTTTGTTTAGTCTCTAGCAGTCCCTTGGTAATTCAATCCGAGAGGGGTAACCTCCCCTAAGAATGCAGCCAGGCCTGAGAACTGCTGTGGATCCAGTTTCACTCCAATTGGGGGGGAAGTTGTCAGGCAGAATCCAGTTCCTTAAGCCAGGCCCCAGCTAATGTCACTTTTAGTTACCCAGTTTTCTGCATTCAAATAAAACTAACAATTTTTACAAATGCAGCTAGAATGCTGATTCTAAGTTCAAAACTATGACATTTTAACAGTGACAAACTATGTGGCAGTCACAAGTCTGTCCCTCAGTTTATTTACACATTTCGATTTTTGGTAATTTTAAATCCAGTTTCAGTTTAAGCCGCTGCAGACCTGCAGAGCTCAGCCAGTCTTGTTATAAACCTTCAAGTCACTTCAGAATATAACTTTACATTGTATCCACCTCTCAGTAAGTCTTTCTTTGGCCTGCTTTGGGTTCATTTATTCAGTTTTACACAAATGTCTAGTGTTGTTTTAAAACGCCTGCTTTCTGATAGTGGTGAGCACCAGTATTGCAGCCATTTTTGGGATCTGCCTTGGATTCAAGCATTTCAAACAAGAGATATTACATGGAAGTAGATTCTCCAGGTTCAACACATGGCACTGGTGTTTTTCCTTTGGCACCCATTCCACTCATGCTCGCACTGGTGGGTGGCAGGTTAGGCAACCATTTTGGTGTGCGCAAACTGCGTGGTTCTCCTGGAATCGGGCGCACATGTGGGCTTTTTGGCCATCTTGGATTTTCTAAGCCCACAGCACCAAATGTTGCAGCATGATAGCTCAAACGTGGGTCAGGACACCCAACAACATCTGTGGTATAACAAGATCCAGGAATGTAACATGACATGCATTTGCAGTACCAATGTTCTGTAATTGCATCTTGTAATGTTGTACTTTAGCAATTCCATTATGTTGGCATTTTGTACATGACGGATGGCAAGTGCAGATTGTTTGCAATTTAAAATTGAATCGTCTAGTATCATGTACCCTTTAAATACTTTGTGTGAGATAGAACGTACATTTAGTACCAAAATTATGATTTTAGCTTTGATAGTTTTTTTATCATTAATGTATTTCATTTCACACAGACCATTTTGAATGTAGATATTTTACCATTTGGAATGTAAAATGATTCCACAACCTCTGGCTATCATAACTGGCAGATTGGCAATTTTAATTTTCAAAACAGTATTTCAATACAGTATACTAAGGTTCGCTGATCATTGGAATACTATTTCTTTCACGCACCCGGGGCGCGGCAGACATGGGCTTTAACGGGCCGCCAGCCCAAGCTTTGGTAGGGCCAAGCCAAACGAGGGCCTCCGCTTGGGCTGTAAGCTGTTAAAGTCCATGTCCGCTCCACCACAAGGGCGTGAAAGCTATTCGCACCCAAGGATTTACCGTAGGGCTGATAGTTTTAATTTTTATTTTTTTTGCCTTCCAATGGGAGATGAGCTCAGTGCGAGCACATCTCCCGTCGGAGAAAATAAAAATGTAAAACAATGGGTTCTGCCATTAAAATATAACAGAGACCTAGAGTTCCCAACTGGCCACTAGGGGGCACAAGGATGTGGTCTGACTTCGCGTGAGCTCCGCTACTTTGAGTCCCTAAGAGGGATTGAGCCCCCACCTTGACGACCCCCCCAAGATTCTACACCGGTGTGCCGCCAGCTGAGGACCCCTCCCCCCTCCGGTCGATCAAAAACCCGATGAAATCGACCCCTGCAAACCTGAGATATACATCCTTTAAAAAGAAGCCACACATAGCGGCTCCGCGGCCTGCTCGCAGGGAACTGTGCAATGGTCGGAGGTGGACCCTGGGCCTGACGAACGAAGAAAGCCTGAAAGAACCTGAACCCCGGTGACGAAATTCATACTCCCAACGACGTTCCTTGCCGCAAAGGGGACATGGCAGCCTCCGAAGAGCGTGATCGGACTGGGCCTTGAGACAGCGCTGAGCGGGGAGACGGTAGGCCAATCCCATCCACCCATGAACAACGGGTGGTGCGCCATCACCGCGCAGCGGCGGTTCGGACCTCTCTCGCCCCGAATGTTTACCCCCGCACCTCGCACAAGAGGAAAACATCCCCAAAGCGTCGGCTGACCCAGACACTGCTTAAAGGGCACCCCGGGTGACCCATACGCATTACTGTGCCACCCATACCCTGGGCATATCAACAAACGCACCACGGACACCCCTTCCAACACCTAACAAACTACCCGAGACCACCGACGTCGGAGTGCAGAGGGTTGGGCCCCCGACTCAGGGGCGTGTGCCTCCTCTGCCCCCGACCCCATTTCCCCGACGAACAGCACTGGTGACACCACAGAATTTCGGGAGAACCAATGGACATAAGGAAGAAACTAGCTACATTCTCCTACGTCTCGACTCCTGCCGAAAATTGTGACCATACCATGGCGAGCCAAAATACCTCAGGGAGTGAATCAGCAGCTACCAAAGGGGACATTGCCGCCTTACTGGGCGAAATAAAGAATATGGGTGCCAGCATTGGCTCCAAAATTGACAAGATCACCCAACGCCTAGACACCATGGAGGAGAGGCTCGAAGGGGTCAGGAACAATCAAGCGTCCATAGACACCCTAGAAGCACAACTCGACCAGCGGATGACCGAACTGGAGCAACGAGAGGAAAGCTTCAAACTCAAGCTTGATGACTTGGAAATCCGGGAGAGGCGGAACAACCTGAGGATTTTCGGAATCCCGGAACAAGAAGGGGAGACAGAGAGCGATCTGAAGAACACCCTGCATGACATCATCAAACTGTTAGTTGCCGATGCCGCGGTTGGTGAACCTAAGACAGAGAGAATACACAGAGCCGGAGGGCCTCCAGGCGGACCAAGATCTGTCCTTGCTCGATTTCACCGCTTTCAGGACAAAACACGGATCCTCGAGAAAGCAAGAAGCAGCGATTCAATTACCCTCCAAGGATCCCAAATCTCGATATACCAGGACCTATCATCCATGACCTTGGCACTCCGACGCATGTGCAGGCCTATCACCAAACATCTGAAGGAAAAGAGCATAAGATACAGGTGGGGATACCCCTTCTCTCTGTCCTTCGAATACAACGGAAACAAAATCAAGCTAAGCTCAGAGGGGGAGATCAAGGCGTACATCTCTGACCTCCTTGGACCAAGCGCAGCGGAACACGATCGGGGAGACCCACGTCGAGAAGAAAGAGGATGGCGTATACAGGGCCCCAGAAGGAAACGAGGCAAGGGATCGAGGGCATTTCGCAGAGGTAATACCCCCCTCAGGGAGAGAGAACCGATGAACTGCAACACTGGTAAGATGACATATTCTAATACATATGTCCATGACCTGAACTGTGTAAGGATGTATAGGCTCAAAAGAGACTTGGTCATGTAAACGAAGGAGGGAGGTGAAAGGGTTAGAATAATCTTGGGGACCTGACGTGATGGTCCCTAAAGGTGGTTCGATGCAGGACCAGTGTCTTTATCTGGGTCCGCACGGACGCCGTCAATGTGGGAAGGATGGAGGGTGGGGGGCTGGTCAGACAAGAAATGTACAGAGGATGAAGCATTATCGGCAATACAAAGGATCACTCAAGATGACGTGAGTCCTAATGAACACTATATCTACTTGACACGGGTCACGAATCCACAACCGAAATACTCTGATAATGGCACAAATTGAAGAGCAGAAGGGTAGGGAGTCCCTAAGGATAGGAACACTTAACGTGAAAGGCCTCAACTCGCCGACCGAGAGATCACTAGTGGCAAGGGAATTCCGTAGATCTCAAATAGACATTCTCCTTCTACGAGAGACAAAGTTCGCCAAGGGGGAGGAGAGAGGCATACTAGGAAAAGAGGGGGAAACAAATTCTGGGGCTCGGGCCCACTCAGGAAGGGAGGAGTTGGAATCCTGATCAAGAAAGGAATCAATTTCGAAGTAGATAAGACCTGGTCCGATGTATGCGGGCGTGCCCTCCTGATATCTGGGACAATCGCAAAGGTTAAAGTAACAATCGCAATAATATACTCTCCCAACGCAGGACAAGCCAAGTTCCTAGAAAAGACAATACCCAAAATAATCTTAGAAGCATCTGGCCAAGTTGTTCTCGGAGGAGACTTTAATCAATGGACAGACCCGACCAAAGACTGGGAACCAGGCAACCCCGAGATAAGAAACCGAACGAGAAGGGATCACACTGGGCTTTCAGACATAATGGAGATATATGACCTGCAAGATGTGTGGAGAATCAAACATCCTAATGAAAGAGGCTACACATTCTACTCCAATCCGCACAAAACATTTACCAGGATTGATTACTTGTACCTCACCAAGGACCTCCTTGACACCACAACGCTATCAGAAATAATTCCGATAACATGGTCAGACCATGACATGGTCCTGTCAGATATAAGATGGGCAGACTTACCTGTTTCAGGAGGGAAGATGCGCTGTAATCAAAGCCTGTGGAAAGATACAGTACTTAAAATTGAAATGGCAACTGAAATTGAAGAATACTTCAAACTAAACAACAATGGGGAAGTCTCCAAGCAGACAATATGGGAGGCGGGTAAAGCCACCTGGAGAGGCATCCTGATACGTGAAGGATCTACTAAAAAACGAGAGAGAAAGATCATTGAGCACAGACTTAAGTCCGAAATATGCCAACTGGAAAGTGAGAACAGGGAACACCTGGGCACGGACCGCGACAACATCAACATAGCACAACGTAAAAAGGAAGAACTAAGACTATTGGAGCACAAACAAATTGTGCGCAAACTTCGATTCCTCAAACAGAAATTCTATAAGAAGGGGGACAAGGCCGACGCACTATTGGCAGCCAGACTCAGAGAACAAAGGGCGGAGCGGAAAGTGAAAGAGATAATTGAAGAAAGCCCTACGACCCTCCCAACCCTCCACACTAGCCCAGGGAGTTTTGCTAACTTCCACAAGGCGTTGTACACCTCGGAAGTGACCCCAGGACAATCAGATACAGATCACTATCTCTCCCAGATAGACATGCCCAAAATCTCGTACCCTGAAACTGAGCTCTTAGAATCCCCGAAATCTGAACCTGAGGTCCAAGAGGCAATTAAAAGACTAACTGTAGGCAAATCCCCTGGAGAGGACAGTTATACCACTGGGTTTTTTAAAACCTTCAGCGACCAGCTAACACCATTCTTGACGGAGCTCTTTAATGAGATATTAGAAACAGGAACAGCCCCCGACTCCTTTACGAAGGCGCTCATAACAGTGATCCCAAAGGAGGGAAGGAACCACAATTTCATTGCTCAACATTGATCAAAAACCCGATGAAATCGACCCCTGCAAACCTGAGATATACGTCCTTTAAAAAGAAGCCACACATAGCGGCTCCGCGGCCTGCTCGCAGGGAACTGCGCAACGGTCAGAGGCGGACCCTGGGCCTGACGAACGAAGAAAGCCTGAAAGAACCTGAACCCCGGTGACGAAGTTCATACTCCCAACGACGTTCCTTGCCGCAAAGGGGACATGGCAGCCTCCGAAGAGCGTGATCGGACTGGGCCTTGAGACAGCGCTGAGCGGGGAGACGGTAGGCCAATCACATCCACCCCGTGAACAACGGGTGGTGCGCCATCACCGCGCAGCGGCGGTTCGGACCTCTCTCGCCCCGAATGTTTACCCCCGCACCTCGCACAAGAGGAAAACATCCCCAAAGCGTCGGCTGACCCAGACACTGCTTAAAGGGCACCCCGGGTGACCCATACGCATTACTGTGCCACCCATACCCTGGGCATATCAACAAACGCACCACGGACACCCCTTCCAACACCTAACGAACTACCCGAGACCACCGACGTCGGAGTGCAGAGGGTTGGGCCCCCGACTCAGGGGCGTGTGCCTCCTCTGCCCCCGACCCCATCTCCCCGACGAACAGCACTGGTGACACCACAGAATTTCGGGAGAACCAATGGACATAAGGAAGAAACTAGCTACATTCTCCTACGTCTCGACTCCTGCCGAAAATTGTGACCATATCATGGCGAGCCAAAATACCTCGGGGAGTGAATCAGCAGCTACCAAAGGGGACATTGCCGCCTTACTGGGCGAAATAAAGAATATGGGTGCCAGCATTGGCTCCAAAATTGACAAGATCACCCAACGCCTAGACACCATGGAGGAGAGGCTCGAAGGGGTCAGGAACAATCAAGCGTCCATAGACACCCTAGAAGCACAACTCGACCAGCGGATGACCGAACTGGAGCAACGAGAGGAGAGCTTCAAACTCAAGCTTGATGACTTGGAAATCCGGGAGAGGCGGAACAACCTGAGGATTTTCGAAATCCCGGAACAAGAAGGGGAGACGGAGAGCGATCTGAAGAACACCCTGCATGACATCATCAAACTCTTAGTTGCCGATGCCGCGGTTGATGAACCTAAGACAGAGAGAATACACAGAGCCGGAGGGCCTCCAGGCGGACCAAGATCTGTCCTTGCTCGATTTCACCGCTTTCAGGACAAAACACGGATCCTCGAGAAAGCAAGAAGCAGCGATTCAATTACCCTCCAAGGATCCCAAATCTCGATATACCAGGACCTATCATTCATGACCTTGGCACTCCGACGCATGTGCGGGCCTATCACCAAACATCTGAAGGAAAAGAGCATAAGATACAGGTGGGGATACCCCTTCTCTCTGTCCTTCGAATACAACGGAAACAAAATCAAGCTAAGCTCAGAGGGGGAGATCAAGGCGTACATCTCTGACCTCCTTGGACCAAGCGCAGCGGAACACGATCGGGGAGACCCACGTCAAGAAGAAAGAAGATGGCGTATACAGGGCCCCAGAAGGAAACGAGGCAAGGGATCGAGGACATTTCGCAGAGGTAATACCCCCCCCAGGGAGAGAGAACCGATGAACTGCAACACTGGTAAGATGACATATATTCTAATACATATGTCATGACCTGAACTGTGTAAGGATGTATAGGCTCAAAAGAGACTTGGCCATGTAAACGAAGGAGGGAGGTGAAAGGGGGCTCAAACAAGATTATGATGTTAGAATAATCTTGGGGACCTGAAGTGACGGTCCCTAAAGGTAGTTTGATGCAGGACCAGTGTCTTTATCTGGGTCCGCACGGACGCCGTCAATGTTGGAAGGATGGAGGGTGGGGGGCTGGTCAGACAAGAAATGTACAGAGGATGAAGCATTATCGGCAATACAAAGGATCACTCAAGATGACGTGAGTCCTAATGAACACTATATCTACTTGACACGGGTCACGAATCCACAACCGAAATACTCTGATAATGGCACAAATTGAAGAGCAGAAGGGTAGGGAGTCCCTAAGGATAGGAACACTTAACGTGAAAGGCCTCAACTCGCCGACCAAGAGATCACTAGTGGCAAGGGAATTCCGTAGATCTCAAATAGACATTCTCCTTCTACGAGAGACAAAGTTCGCCAAGGGGGAGGAGAGAGGCATACTAGGAAAAGAGGGGGAAACGAATTCTGGGGCTCGGGCCCACTCAGGAAGGGAGGAGTTGGAATCCTGATCAAGAAAGGAATCAATTTCGAAGTAGATAAGACCTGGTCCGATGTATGCGGGCGTGCCCTCCTGATATCTGGGACAATCGCAAAGGTTAAAGTAACAATCGCAATAATATACTCTCCCAACGCAGGACAAGCCAAGTTCCTAGAAAAGACAATACCCAAAATAATCTTAGAAGCATCTGGCCAAGTTGTTCTCGGAGGAGACTTTAATCAATGGACAGACCCGACCAAAGACTGGGAACCAGGCAACCCCGAGATAAGAAACCGAACGAGAAGGGATCACACTGGGCTTTCAGACATAATGGAGATATATGACCTGCAAGATGTGTGGAGAATCAAACATCCTAATGAAAGAGGCTACACATTCTACTCCAATCCGCACAAAACATTTACCAGGATTGATTACTTGTACCTCACCAAGGACCTCCTTGACACGACAACGCTATCAGAAATAATTCCGATAACATGGTCAGACCATGACATGGTCCTGTCAGATATAAGATGGGCAGACTTACCTGTTTCAGGAGGGAAGATGCGCTGTAATCAAAGCCTGTGGAAAGATACAGTACTTAAAATTGAAATGGCAACTGAAATTGAAGAATACTTCAAACTAAACAACAATGGGGAAGTCTCCAAGCAGACAATATGGGAGGCGGGTAAAGCCACCTGGAGAGGCATCCTGATACGTGAAGGATCTACTAAAAAACGAGAGAGAAAGATCATTGAGCACAGACTTAAGTCCGAAATATGCCAACTGGAAAGTGAGAACAGGGAACACCTGGGCACGGACCGCGACAACATCAACATAGCACAACGTAAAAAGGAAGAACTAAGACTATTGGAGCACAAACAAATTGTGCGCAAACTTCGATTCCTCAAACAGAAATTCTATAAGAAGGGGGACAAGGCCGACGCACTATTGGCAGCCAGACTCAGAGAACAAAGGGCGGAGCGGAAAGTGAAAGAGATAATTGAAGAAAGCCCTACGACCCTCCCAACCCTCCACACTAGCCCAGGGAGTTTTGCTAACTTCCACAAGGCGTTGTACACCTCGGAAGTGACCCCAGGACAATCAGATACAGATCACTATCTCTCCCAGATAGACATGCCCAAAATCTCGTACCCTGAAACTGAGCTCTTAGAATCCCCGAAATCTGAACCTGAGGTCCAAGAGGCAATTAAAAGACTAACTGTAGGCAAATCCCCTGGAGAGGACAGTTATACCACTGGGTTTTTTAAAACCTTCAGCGACCAGCTAACACCATTCTTGACGGAGCTCTTTAATGAGATATTAGAAACAGGAACAGCCCCCGACTCCTTTACGAAGGCGCTTATAACAGTGATCCCAAAGGAGGGAAGGAACCACAATTTCATTGCTCAACATTGATCAAAAACCCGATGAAATCGACCCCTGCAAACCTGAGATATACGTCCTTTAAAAAGAAGCCACACATAGCGGCTCCGCGGCCTGCTCGCAGGGAACTGCGCAACGGTCGGAGGCGGACCCTGGGCCTGACGAACGAAGAAAGCCTGAAAGAACCTGAACCCCGGTGACGAAGTTCATACTCCCAACGACGTTCCTTGCCGCAAAGGGGACATGGCAGCCTCCGAAGAGCGTGATCGGACTGGGCCTTGAGACAGCGCTGAGCGGGGAGACGGTAGGCCAATCACATCCACCCCGTGAACAACGGGTGGTGCGCCATCACCGCGCAGCGGCGGTTCGGACCTCTCTCGCCCCGAATGTTTACCCCCGCACCTCGCACAAGAGGAAAACATCCCCAAAGCGTCGGCTGACCCAGACACTGCTTAAAGGGCACCCCGGGTGACCCATACGCATTACTGTGCCACCCATACCCTGGGCATATCAACAAACGCACCACGGACACCCCTTCCAACACCTAACGAACTACCCGAGACCACCGACGTCGGAGTGCAGAGGGTTGGGCCCCCGACTCAGGGGCGTGTGCCTCCTCTGCCCCCGACCCCATCTCCCCGACGAACAGCACTGGTGACACCACAGAATTTCGGGAGAACCAATGGACATAAGGAAGAAACTAGCTACATTCTCCTACGTCTCGACTCCTGCCGAAAATTGTGACCATATCATGGCGAGACAAAATACCTCAGGGAGTGAATCAGCAGCTACCAAAGGGGACATTGCCGCCTTACTGGGCGAAATAAAGAATATGGGTGCCAGCATTGGCTCCAAAATTGACAAGATCACCCAACGCCTAGACACCATGGAGGAGAGGCTCGAAGGGGTCAGGAACAATCAAGCGTCCATAGACACCCTAGAAGCACAACTCGACCAGCGGATGACCGAACTGGAGCAACGAGAGGAGAGCTTCAAACTCAAGCTTGATGACTTGGAAATCCGGGAGAGGCGGAACAACCTGAGGATTTTCGAAATCCCGGAACAAGAAGGGGAGACGGAGAGCGATCTGAAGAACACCCTGCATGACATCATCAAACTCTTAGTTGCCGATGCCGCGGTTGATGAACCTAAGACAGAGAGAATACACAGAGCCGGAGGGCCTCCAGGCGGACCAAGATCTGTCCTTGCTCGATTTCACCGCTTTCAGGACAAAACACGGATCCTCGAGAAAGCAAGAAGCAGCGATTCAATTACCCTCCAAGGATCCCAAATCTCGATATACCAGGACCTATCATTCATGACCTTGGCACTCCGACGCATGTGCGGGCCTATCACCAAACATCTGAAGGAAAAGAGCATAAGATACAGGTGGGGATACCCCTTCTCTCTGTCCTTCGAATACAACGGAAACAAAATCAAGCTAAGCTCAGAGGGGGAGATCAAGGCGTACATCTCTGACCTCCTTGGACCAAGCGCAGCGGAACACGATCGGGGAGACCCACGTCAAGAAGAAAGAAGATGGCGTATACAGGGCCCCAGAAGGAAACGAGGCAAGGGATCGAGGACATTTCGCAGAGGTAATACCCCCCCCAGGGAGAGAGAACCGATGAACTGCAACACTGGTAAGATGACATATATTCTAATACATATGTCATGACCTGAACTGTGTAAGGATGTATAGGCTCAAAAGAGACTTGGCCATGTAAACGAAGGAGGGAGGTGAAAGGGGGCTCAAACAAGATTATGATGTTAGAATAATCTTGGGGACCTGAAGTGACGGTCCCTAAAGGTAGTTTGATGCAGGACCAGTGTCTTTATCTGGGTCCGCACGGACGCCGTCAATGTTGGAAGGATGGAGGGTGGGGGGCTGGTCAGACAAGAAATGTACAGAGGATGAAGCATTATCGGCAATACAAAGGATCACTCAAGATGACGTGAGTCCTTATGAACACTATATCTACTTGACACGGGTCACGAATCCACAACCGAAATACTCTGATAATGGCACAAATTGAAGAGCAGAAGGGTAGGGAGTCCCTAAGGATAGGAACACTTAACGTGAAAGGCCTCAACTCGCCGACCAAGAGATCACTAGTGGCAAGGGAATTCCGTAGATCTCAAATAGACATTCTCCTTCTACGAGAGACAAAGTTCGCCAAGGGGGAGGAGAGAGGCATACTAGGAAAAGAGGGGGAAACGAATTCTGGGGCTCGGGCCCACTCAGGAAGGGAGGAGTTGGAATCCTGATCAAGAAAGGAATCAATTCCGAAGTAGATAAGACCTGGTCCGATGTAAGCGGGCGTGCCCTCCTGATATCTGGGACAATCGCAAAGGTTAAAGTAACAGTCGCAATAATATACTCTCCCAACGCAGGACAAGCCAAGTTCCTAGAAAAGACAATACCCAAAATAATCTTAGAAGCATCTGGCCAAGTTGTTCTCGGAGGAGACTTTAATCAATGGACAGACCCAACCAAAGACTGGGAACCAGGCAACCCCGAGATAAGAAACCGAACGAGAAGTGATCACACTGGGCTTTCAGACATAATGGAGATATATGACCTGCAAGATGTGTGGAGAATCAAACATCCTAATGAAAGAGGCTACACATTCTACTCCAATCCGCACAAAACATTTACCAGGATTGATTACTTGTACCTCACCAAGGACCTCCTTGACACCACAACGCTATCAGAAATAATTCCGATAACATGGTCAGACCATGACATGGTCCTGTCAGATATAAGATGGGCAGACTTACCTGTTTCAGGAGGGAAGTGGCGCTGTAATCAAAGCCTGTGGAAAGATACAGTATTTAAAATTGAAATGGCAACTGAAATTGAAGAATACTTCAAACTAAACAACAATGGGGAAGTCTCCAAGCAGACAATATGGGAGGCGGGTAAAGCCACCTGGAGAGGCATCCTGATACGTGAAGGATCTACTAAAAAAAGAGAGAGAAAGATCATTGAGCACAGACTTAGGTCCGAAATATGCCAACTGAAAAGTGAGAACAGGGAACACCTGGGCACGGACCGCAACAACATCAACATAGCACAACGTAAAAAGGAAGAACTAAGACTATTGGAGCACAAACAAATTGTGCGCAAACT
Organism: Ambystoma mexicanum; assembly: GCF_040938575.1. Classification (NCBI taxonomy): domain Eukaryota; kingdom Metazoa; phylum Chordata; class Amphibia; order Caudata; family Ambystomatidae; genus Ambystoma; species Ambystoma mexicanum. The sequence goes on along the minus strand of NC_090923.1, from coordinate 354,646,091 downwards.
TCGATTCCTCAAACAGAAATTCTATAAGAAGGGGGACAAGGCCGACGCACTATTGGCAGCCAGACTCAGAGAACAAAGGGCGGAGCGGAAAGTGAAAGAGATAATTGAAGAAAGCCCTACGACCCTCCCAACCCTCCACACTATCCCAGGGAGTTTTGCTAACTTCCATGAGGCGTTGTACACCTCGGAAGTGATCCCAGGACAATCAGATACAGATCACTATCTCTCCCAGATAGACATGCCCAAAATCTTGTACCCTTAAACTGAGCTTTTAGAGTCCCCGATATCTGAACCTGAGGTCCAACAGGCAATTAAAAGACTAACTGTAGGCAAATCCCCTGGAGAGGACAGTTATACCACTGGGTTTTATAAAACCTTCAACGACCAGCTAACACCATTCTTGACGGAGCTCTTTAATGAGATATTAGAAACAGGAACAGCCCCCGACTCCTTTACGAAGGCGCTCATAACAGTGATCCCAAAGGAGGGAAGGAACCCCAATTTCATTGCTCAACTTAGATGCCAAAATTTACACCAGGGTACTAGCCGCCCGACTGGAAGTACTGATCCCTCACCTCATGCACAATGACCAAGTCGGATTCATATTGGGTAGGCAAGGGGCTGACACCATGAGCAAAACTCTCCATCTCATCCACTCATCACCAGAACTACTGTCAATAGATGCAGAAAAAGTCTTTGATAGAGTGGAGTGGGAATTCCTGAGGGCAGTCCTTCGCAAGGTGGGGATAGGGCCGAGATTTAGGAAAGGAATACGAGCAGTATACACATCCCCAAAGGCATCTATCTCTGTTAATGGGGAATATTCCAGATGGTTTGATATGGGATGTGGTACTAGACAGGGGTGCCCCCTCTCTGCAATACTTTTTGCGCTCTCCCTAGAACCCCTGGCCCAAAATATACAATCCGACTCCAGAATAGAAGGCATGCGATTGGGAACAAAAGAATATAAGATAGCACTCTATGCTGATGACATACTTTTACACATTACCAACCCCTCTGTATCTGTCCCTCATGCTCTCCAACTATTAGAAGAATATGGCAAACACTCTGGGTTTAAGGTGAACAAGACTAAATCAATATTGTTCCCTTTGCAAGGAAGGAAAGAGGAAAACGAAACCAAGTTCTTGCCCCAAGACCTCAGACTCGAACACTCTGCGTTTAAATAATTAGGCATCCAGATCACTAAAAACCTAACAGAACTATACGAAGCTAACTCCCCTCCCCTCCTCCAGAGCTTCTCGGCTGATCTGAATAGGTGGGACAAACTCACGATCTCGTGGTAAGGACAGATTAACGCCATTAAAATGGTATGCCTCCCCCGATTCCTGTACCCTTTCCAGATGTTATCTATCGAGATTCCAAATGCATTTTTTGAAGAGGCCAAAAAACTTATGCTTAGGTTCCTCTGGCAGGGAAAGAAGGCGAGGATTGCATATGACACTCTGACACTTTCCAAAGACAAAGGAGGAGTAGGTCTCCCCGACCTGCGAGCATACTACAAAGCCTCACAACTACGTATCCTTATCCCACACTTACGTGACCACAACCACCTCCAATGGGTCCACATGGACAATCATTACTTCACGCCGGCAACTGTGTTAGAATGGCTATGGACCGCTCACAAAAGAATACAACTGATAATTAAGGGCCACCCGATACTGAGTACCATCTGGAACATCTGGCAACCAAGCAAAGCAATGAACAAGATCACCACTTGGCCGTCCCCACTTAGCCACTTATGGTCCCCTGGCATAAACGACCACATACCCGAAGTAGGAAGATTCCAATCCTGGTACGAGGCGGGACACGAAAGGGTAGGGTAACTCCAGAGGAAGGACAACTTCATAACCCTTCCAGACCTAACTGAAGCCCTAGGGATAGGCCCATTATCCACCTTCCAATATATCCAGATAAAAGGACTCCTCACAAAATCTGCATGGAAGGAAAAGCTGCAGAGAGAACTCACCCCATTCGAACAACTTTTGGATTCTAAGTCTGAAATGAAGGGTTTGATATCTGCAATGTACAAAGAACTTATCGAAGCAGGCACCGGATCCACGAAACATCTCAGAAGCAGATGGGGGAGAGACTTAGAAGAGGAGATAGATCCAGAACAATGGGAAATGATGTGCAAAAACGCATCCAAAACATCCTTATCCAGTCAATAAAAATCACATGCCATTAAACTCCTACATAGATGGCAATACAACCCACTCAAATTGTCCAAGATGTTTCAGACTCTGAGCCCGAGATGTTGGCGAGAATGTGGAGAAACAGCGACTATTGGCACATGTGGTGGAGCTGCCCACGCATAGAGGTATTCTGGGAGGAAGTCATGGCATGGATCAAAGACATAGACGGCATACAAAGAGACGTTGATCCACGTTTGGTTCTCTTCGGAATGGAAAAAGACGAGGATGAATGGACTAGACTCAGGGGCCTTGCCCCACACCTATTACTAGCAGCCCGTGCACTGCTAGTAACAAAATGGAAATCCAAAAAGGTTCCAAGTAAGAATTAATGGATCAATTTGTCAACCAACATTTACACAATGGAATTGATCACAGCATCCCTACACAACACAGCGTCGCAATGTGAGATCTTATGGTCAGAATTTTGAAGCAAACACCTCTCAGAGACGACTGACTCCCAACCCGAGGACACTACAGGATCCTAATTAAACCAAGAATCTCAAAAACTCTCAATACAGGACAGTTATGACCCAAGAATCAAGGAAACCTCACAATAGTGAACCGGACATTACCCGCTATGAACATATCAACAGAGAAAGGATGCCGCAATGTTGTCTGCCCAACCATGGGGAGGGAGGTGGGTGGGTATGGGGTATGTTATAATGACTGTTACTACTAGAGAACGGAAACAAACACAAGGACGATCAATTGTATAATGAGACTCTAGTTTTGTTCTTTTGATGTAACCATATGCTAACAGAGTTGTAACAAGTGAAATGCTCAAATCTTTTGTTTTTATTTTTATTTTTTGTTTCAAAATCAATAAAACCAAATTTTAAAAAAAATATATATATAACAGAGACTATTTCCCTTTTCGGATGACTCCCCCCCACGGAAGGCATGTTCCAAAATGGCGCTGTCATCGAAAAAGGGACCTAGCACCTTTTCTATTTTAACAGTGGTGGCCATTTTTAAAAAACTTTTATTTATCTACAATAGTGTGGGCGGCGAATGCACAATCGCACCCAGGAACGGAGGAATGTGATTGGCCAGTCTCCCTTTCCTGGGTGCGAATAGACATTATTTCAGGATGGAAATCAGTCCTATTATGTGTTTATTGAGAATTCTTTTCTAGTTTTGAAGATCCTTAGTTTTAAAAATAATATGCTTAGATTGTCAATGTTTTCCTAACCAAGCATTTGGTCTAGCTTTGCTCAGTTGCACATAATGTACGTTATTCATTTAATGGAAAGTTGTCTTGTTTAGAACACTTCTGCTATTTTGGCAGCATCAATGCATGTGGCCCATGGCCCTGTAAAAAAGGATGGAGGAGAGTTACTGGGATAGAGGGAGAAGCAGATGTGAAGACGTATTGAAAATATTTCTAGGTTAGAAGCATCAGACACATGATTGGGTCGTTGTCTTATCCAGAATGGATGGTTCAATGTCAGTTGTTATAGAGAATTCTCAGAAATGTGCTAATTTCCCTTACCTTTGGAGACCCCCAGCAACTTTGCTGGACTTCTAGGACTTTAATTTTTACCTGGAAAGAGTGTGAGCCTTTTTTCCCACTCTTTCATGTATTTTGATGTGTTTTACTTTTATGTTCTTTGGATATCGAGTTTTAGACAACTCCATAGGCATCATCTTTTTCTTGTGTGTCACACAGAAGCCTCAGTGCAGTGACACAGGGATGTCTCTCAGACTTCCCAAGGTTTAAATACCTTCTCTGCAACTAACTACTGTCTCCCAGTGAATGTAAAGTTAAATTGACTTTGCTAGTCGTTTTCAATTGCTAGCCCCAGCACACACTGCCTTACTGCAGTGTGTTGGAGTATTCCCTGTGCCTAGAAAACTCATGTAGCCCTCAAAAGCTACCCTTTCCTCTCAGAATGGCTGGTGGCATTGGTATTACTATGATTTTCCCGACCGCTACCCATTAAATGCTCCAGTAGCTGAAATCCACCGGAGCCATGTTTTTCAAGATGGCGTCTGAGCCCCCTCTGTAAAAACAGGTTCTGATAGACTTTTTTAACCATTTCTTTTTGAAAAGTTCCTTCTCGTGTTTATCTCTGCCCGCCAAACCAGGTTTGGTCCCTTTGTAGATTTTCCTTTGGCGGGTTTCAGTACTGAAGCATCCCTCTGGCACCTGAGGGTCTGGGGTGGACAGGATGTGAGGGAGGCACCCAAAACTCCCTGTGCTTAGTCTCCTAGGAGACCTGAATGCACTCTGGTGTGATTGGTTGGCCGACTGTCCAGCAAGGACAGCCATCCTGCTGGGTGAGTGACAGCTAGGCTATTGGTATTGAGATAACACAGTTGTTGATTAAGTAATTGCAAAGCCACAGGCGACTAGAATCAAGGAATTGCCAAACATCTGTGGCTTTGGATATTACTTAATCAACAACTGTGTTATCTCAATACCAATACGATTCAGTTATTGACAATATGATTACTTAGACACTGTGTGTGTCGCTGTTTCTGTTGGAATTTGTCTATTTGATGATGAATTCTAGATAGGTTGGGCAAACAACCTGGTAGCAACACTATCCTGATTGTTCTTTTTTATATTTTCTCTACATCTTTCGCTTCTAGCTCTCACATATGAACTCTGGCTCATGAAGAAGAGAATATACTTCTTGAAACGCGTCAGCCGTCCTCAAAGAACTGTACTGCATACTCTCTGTTTTTTGCATTTGGAATTAAAAAACACTTGTGTTCTACATTTAAAGAATGAATTGCATAATTAGCTTTTGTTAAATGTTCTCCTTTTCATTACAATGTATGCAATGTGGATATCCACCATAAATATCTTGAATTGCAATTAAGGCGTCTTTTTGACGCATCATTACGGTGTGCAGGGGACAGGAGGGTTCCAGATTGGATCCTCTTTCCTCTTTCTTTGTTTATCTAGGTAGTCCTGTGCCAGGGCCACTTTGCCTCCCCCACACCCAGAAAGTATTGTTATTGTTTCCTTAAAGCTTGTTACCCCTTATCTTCTAATTCGTGAGTGTGCACCCTCTACTCTTCTTTGTTCTGATGTTTATGAATCTAGGCAGAGTGTCTCTGTCTGGAGTATATTACAGAGAATGGACGCTCTGTTGTTTGAGGTATTTTGAGCTGGTGCCATGTTTGTGTCAGTTGAAAAGCCAGTTTTTCACAGATTTCATATGCTCTTCCTGTGTGCAGAGGATTACAGTTTTTGGTTGAGAAGATGGGTAAGGAAGACTCTCCATAGGGTTTCCGACTGAAGGTTGCACTGTTGCAAAGGCAATGTTGCTGAATCAAAGTGTTGTTAATGGTTTGAATTTTCTTGTGATGGATTCAAGGCTCCTATGGAAGGTGCGGTGGGTTATGTATAGTGTTTTTAAATGAATACTCTCTTTAAACTTGAGCCAGTAGATTGTTTTGAAGGCCTGAGGGCGATATGTGTGTGGTTAAAGTAGATGTAATATCACTCTAGCAGAATAGCTGTTCATTTGAACTGTGACAAGTCCTAGAAGGGGGTGGTGGAGGAATATATCTGTTACTGTTAGGGATTCATGACAAATTCTGGGCATATACATTGTATATTACTAACGTTAAATACGTAGTGACTACCCCTTATAGATCTCCTTATGCATGGGCAATATTGATACATGCTGTCCCAGATTTGCTTGTTGAATGTGTATGGTAATCTTAGGTTACAGTGCTGCATGTTTACATTCTCTTTTTATATACTTCACTTTTACATCTGTGCAAGATCACAGACGAGGTGCTGCAACAAGATGAGGAGAGACTGGCAGCTAAAGTCAAACTTGTTACATGACCATGGATCAATTTCAGCATGGATGTCATTTACGAAGCTCACTAGACTCTACCCTACCCCACTCACACATACTACTTCACCAAGACTACCACCCCACTCACCCACTCTACCACACCCATTACCACATAACACCCCACTCTATCTCACCCGACTGAATTGCACCCCACTCATCCACTCTTCCTCACCCCACTTTACCTCACACACATCTACCCCACTCATCACCCACTCTACCTCGTCCCATCCACTCACTCTAACTTACCCCACTCCCACTAAAAATCAAACTGGTAAATCTGGTTATCGATCAAAATCCATACAATAGAGGTACACATATGATGACGTGATTCAAGTTCCATATATAACTGCCAAACTATCATACGTTCAACCCCAATGATTCAAAAGCAACACCTTCTAGAGTTTGAATCCCAGCTGATGATCTGAACCGTCATAAAAAGAAGACTGAAGTCTTCCTAAGGTAAAAGAATCCCACTTATTTGCATGAACCTTATTAAGTGATGGTTGTAAATGTATAGAGGATCATACAATGATCACTCATCCCTTAATACATTTCTTAAAGAAAGGGGTGGGGTGACTGACACAAGATGGGAAATAATGAAATAGATGCTTTTCCAAAACTCCTTGTCTGGTGCACCAGTGTTTCCTAGAAATAGGATTGTGTGTCACCTGATTAGCTGCAGTACTGGATCAGAAGTATTAGAAAATCAATACAGTGATCTCTTAGGCAAGCAAGATAACGTCACATGTAGGAGAACAGTTCAGTTCAGATGGTAAGTTACCTCGTTGATTGACGGAGAATGCATAGTAGCGATCTCCCATTAACCTCTGCAATATTTGCAGTGTGACTAAAAAGCGCAATGGAACATCTCTAAATAGAGGACATTTGTCTTGGGTTTTTTCTGTGTATATCAAATGTGGGAAAAGTAACAAAAGCCTTGCGGATAAAGCATTGTCAGGTCTGTGTGACTGTGATTAGCATCCCTGTCCTTAGGAAGAGAATATAAAGGCATCTGATAGTATGGTTGCATAGCTAAATTCACCAAACAAGATTTCTGAACATGCCACCTGCCAGGGATGCCCACAGTTTTATGTGGGTGAATGTTCTGTACATAGCGCTTAACATTTTGCTTAAGTGCTTTGGAGAGAGAACCCTCCGCAACCCCCTGTCATGTCCTGACAACTAAGGTTCGAGAAGCATACCATGAGAAAACTCAGTAATTGTAATGCTTTTATTAAGATTGTATGCAGGGGTGGGCCAATTTCGATATCTAATAGGGAACTTATAAACAGAAAAGAACAACACATGATTGATTTCTTATATAGTCCTTTTCTTCTGCAGTCCTTCCATTCTCAGCCTGAGTGGTTAGTCCTTAAGGCCTCTGTAGCACCAATTGCAGCCTCTATAGTTTCCCAGTTCTTTGTTACAAGAAATTCTAAAGGGATTATGTCACCCATCTCTAGTGTTGCAACCTCAGGAATCACCCAATCTCTTTCTGTCTTAAATGGAACACATAGATGCCTGCTTTACCGGACCCTGTACCCCAAGATTAACCAAAGTCTGTGAGGTCCCTTCCATTCCCCAGGACTCCTTGAAGATGGCATAAGGGTGAGCCAGGAGAGTGACAGAATTATCTTCCATTGAGAAAGTTGTTCCCTCCCGATCCCTTGCTGAGCAAACACTGAGGATCTTCATCCCTGAGTTGGACCTCCTTTCACTACCAGAGCCTGCCTAGAATCTTACCTGGCTCTCTGGAACATTCCTGCTCTAGCCAACTGGCCTTTTTCAAAGTCTTTAATTTAGTGAGAAGCTCTTCAGTGAAAACCCAGCCCCTCAGTTCTAAGCCTCCCTACTAAACCAAATTCTCCTTATCTTCTACCACCTCTGCCACTGCAGTTGCTACCAGCACCATATTCCCTTCTGATCTAACTACTTCATCCTTCCTCTCTGTTCTCACCATCTCCTTCAATGCCTTCATAGGTGGAACCAAGCCCCTTTCACTCTGATCTCACCATCTCCTTGTGCAGTTGCTGCTTGTTTTCCACCATCTCTACCATTTCTGTCACCACCACCACGGTTTCCTTTTCTAACCTTACCACCTCCTTCTGCTTTTCCTCTTTGAGTGTTCCCTGCTCTTCACTCCTGCTCCCACCTCTCCAGCTATCTCTGCCTCTCCAGTCACCTTATTCTCTGACTCTCTTCTCTCTCAAATCTCCTTCCAAGACTCGCCAACCAACTCCGTCTCCTCTGCTCTCTAATCTCAAGTCTCCTATAAATGCAAGTCTTATACCACTGCAACTCAAACTGCTAGACAGGTCTGCTTACCTTATATAGGAAGATTTGGCCCGTGATTCCATTGGGACTTTGGCCAAAAATCTGCCCCTGCACTACCGGTACAGGTTAGGCCTGCCATTCGACGGATCAGAATGAGACTGTTTTGTGAAAATCAGAGGTGCCTCTGATTTGTACACCTACAAATAACTCAGACCAGAGCCAATGTCATAAACTAATACAATCATACAACCCAGGAATGCAATTCCAGCTCACAAAAATGTCCCACAATCCATGTTGTGTCCCATAAAGACCTTTTGTCAAACAGAACACCAAATTAGTGCCATGGTGTGTGCCTTCCAAGCTTTTCCTGCTTCAAAGGCAACCCTCTACTAAAGTGCCAAATCATATGCTGCACCAAGCTATGACTGATGCTGAAGCACATTTGCAATATGAGCAAGGACACAATATCTGTTCTCTAAAGGTATTTTTGCAGCCTTTACCCACCCTACCCACTTACTACTCAAGTTCAGAGCTCAAATTCACTACATGCAAACCAACCAAGACACTCACAAACGGCATTTAATATCCGACTCACAAGAAAAAACAGAAGTTTACATCCATGGTGTGGATCTGCGCAATGACCCTAAAGTCATTCCTTTATTTATATGTTCAAATACGACAGTGAGTCCATATATTCTTTTGGTCAAACCAAAGTGATCCAATTTCCAAGATTTGTGAACACATAAGATTTATTGGTGGAGCCAACAAATCCGCAGCTGACACGTGTTTCGTCCAGTCGGTCGTCCTCAAGGCAATACGTTCTAAACAGCGTTCCTTCATTAGAAAGATTGATCTTTTATCTTGAAAGATGTTGCGATTCTTATTTTTGAACTTCCAATAATTCAGTTTGTTTTCTGTATAATCATCAAATAGTAAATCCTTTTTAGATATTATTCATTCTCCTAAGGTAGGTTGCACTCTAATCTTCAAACTTTCTCTGCCGGTTAGTCAGATCAGGTTAGATCCACCATGAGATGCAGTACGGGATCTAACTGATGACTGATGAATTCTGGATACAGGTATTGTACCTGAATATATGGAGGCACGCCGTGGACATTAATCACCATTGACTAACCGGCAGAGAAACGGACTCCGTTTTCCCTTCCCTGGTAGGCATTTAAAAAAAAAAATAATAATTCTGTTCCAAAACGCTGCAGCATTTCGGAATAGAAAAACAAGTCTTGCGGGCGGGGGTACTAATAGCAATAACCCCCTCGCCGTGGGGGGCATTACTGAGTCCGGGAAAGCCCCGGGGCCTTCGTTATCCTGACTCGGTAATGACCCCGTAGCTCAGGCCTTATTGCTTTAATATTTGACTAGTCCTACCTTCTTATGTTGGAAATCTGTACCTTCCACTCATTCAAAATCAATGAAGTAATGCATTATTTCTCAGAAAGATTCACAAGATTTATGAGAGTTCACTGGCTAGCTAGCCCTCCTCCCCACAGTCAGGTACAAACATTCAGGACAGGGCTACCTTTGTTTTTAAAAGAGTATCTGAGGAAGATGTTTTTTCCTTGTTCAGTATGCTTAAGCCTATCCATTCCAGTTTGAATGGACTTCCTGCTCTAGTAGCACAATTATCTTCGTCAACTGTGTCTAAATACCTCACTCCTTTTCCAGGGCATTGTCCATCATGGTTTAAAAATTGCCCTCTTAACACCTCCTTTAAACCTTCACTGGAATAAAAAGATAGTGACTTTACAACGAGGGACTTTTATTGAAAATAACTAGCTCCAGGATTCCTGGCAATCAGGGGTTTGACTGGGACATGGGAACGAAATAGCCTTGTTCTCAGTTTGGGATGATCCACTACTCCACTGGTATCAGGGCCATCTGCCCCTGCTGGTGATGTTGGCAGTATCAGCGGTTTTTGATACCATGGATCACTATATCCTCCTTTGCCGACTTTGGTTGTGGGGATTACAGGCCCCTCTATGGACTGGTTCCAAGTTTTTCTCATAAATAGGCACCAAACTGTAAAGATGGTCCAATTTACATTGGCCTCTTCGCTGGTCACCTGTAGGGCACCCCAGGGTTCCCCACGGTTCCCCATGGTGCTGTCTTCTGTTTAACATCTACATTTCCCCTCTCTTGAGCATCATTCACAAACGTGACATCCATGTTCACTCTTAAGCAGTCAATATGCAATTATTTTCATGTTTTCTGGGCCCAAGGCAATTTCTCCCATCTGTTGCTGTGCCTCTCTGAGATTAAACACTGGTTGGGCAATAACAAACTTCAAACTTCAACTTCAAACGTCCAAGACTGAGATTCTGTTGATCGGGCCCTTTCATCTCTTATTAGATCCCCCGAGATACCCTTTACCATCCATTTTGTTCAATCTACCTATCCAATTTGCGAATAAGATCAAGAATGTAGGGGTGAACTGGGACCCTAAAATGAATCTAATTAATCAGATTAACAAAGTTGTTAGATCCTCGATTAATAGCCTATGTACGATAAGGCATACTCTGCCCTTCCTTCCGCATGTCTCTCATGTAGCAGTGGTGGGCTCTTTGGTGAATTCCAGGCTTGATTATGCCAACGCTTTGCATGCAGGACTGCCGAACCATCTATTGAGCTGCTTACAAATTCCTCAAAATGCAGCAGTCAGAGTTTTCTGTGAACTCGTATGGATTTCCTGTTTCCCTTGGTAGATGTTCACTACATTGGTTGCCTATTTCCCAAAAGATCTTTTTCAAAATGCTTAGCCTGGTATTCGGATGTATCCATGGACTGGCACTCAACTATCTTAATAGGAAGGTGGAGTCATACTGCACTGCATGGCCCCTTTGGACCAGTAATCAAAATGTGCTGTATATGCCCTCTTCACAGTGTATTATCAGAGGTGAAAGACAGTTCTCATAATTGGGCCCATGAATCTGGAATCATCTTCCATTACAGGTCCATTCTCAGAATTCTTTGGGGATCTTTTGCAAAAAGATGCTCTGTAAAGTTGTGATATTGTTGTGATATTAGGATTTAAACTGTGTACCACTGCCGTTTGTATGGTCCCCAGGGATGTTGGCAGATCTGAAAACAGAATGGGTGTGTTTGGTTAGTGGGAGCTAGAAGGAGAAGGCTAGATAGCCTTTCTGTTTTTTTGATGTGTGCAGCCCAGAGGTACCCTGAGCAAAGCTTGCATGTGAGTATCTAGGCGTTTTATGTCAATAGCTCTGAGGGGTTTGTGTCCAAAAGGGAAAACCTTGTGTGCTCATGGTGCTAGGCTGTATTCGATGGGTTATTGTACATAAGGTTTTGATTCAGATTTATAAAGCGCATAGTGACACAAGTCATTATTATTGAAATAAAGCATAAACTGAAGGCACTAGTAAATATTACTGGCTCTAATTATGCTCACAATGCATTTGTGGAATATTTGTTAACCTGAATGACCCAGCAAATGCGTTTTACAGCAATAAACCCCTGTAAGTATACCAAATTGATCAATATCATTGTTGATTTGGTGATGTCTAGTGGCCTGAAGACACATTTGAAGAAAAGGAGTCACCGTAGAGTGGAGGGCCCTAATAAACTGGAACACTATTTGGCCTAATTTGATACAGGGATATTTCATTGATAAGTAAAGTAGTAATATAGCTGACAATTAGCTTTCAACAGTCCAGTGGTGAAGAGATGCTGCATAAGCAAATAATGACTGCTCAATAGTAAGCCCTCATCATTGGAAAAATATATAAATAACACAGAGAAGTTGCTTGATTAAACATGGTGGACAAAATCTGGAAATGGAGTAGACTGTCGAAAGAAATGTGCACAATCCATGATCACCAGGGCTCCAGGAAAATAATACATTATCTGGCTTTTGAATGCCTAGTCTACCAAGACACACCCAGCGAATTACATTCCTAATATGAAGTGCGCAGAGAAGCAGGTAAATTGAACGCGTCTTCTGTTTTTACCTTATCCTCTGTTGAACATGCATGGGCAAACGGGACCCCAGTCACCCTCATCTCTCAGCTCCTTTCTTCAACTGACACACACTCTGGAGCTCTTCAGTATGTTGTCCCCAAACAATCTCTCTGGGGGTTCCACGGTGGAATCCCTTCCCAATGATGTCAAACAGCCATGGCGTTTTACAGCGTTACTACCAACAATACTGTTCCAAGTAATACTACATCCCAGAAAGCAGGGGAAGGGCCAGGTAGTGATTGACTTGCGCAGCATGAATATGAAGAGAGGCCAGATTTTCGTTTACAACTAGAGGAATGGGGCTGGTACATGTGATATTAACAAAAGTGCCACAAACTGTGTATTCCATCTGCGATTATTTGATAAAGCAATATGACCCTCGCAACGGGGGCGTTACCGACTCAGGTAATGCCCCGGGGCCCATAGTTATAACGAAGGCCCCGGGGCATTACTCGAGTCGGTAAAGCCCCCGTCGCGAGGGTCATGTAGCTATTCGTACCCCATCCCACAATAGCTTCGTGACCAGGGCACTAAAAGCATTTTTTTCTGTCCCAAAACACGTTTCGGGACAGAAAAAAAAAAGACCAAGAAAATGGCCGCCGGCAAAGGGAAAACAGAGTCCGTTTTCCCTTCCCATGGCGGCCATCGGGAGCGGACGCGTTGGGAACAGAAGAGTTTCCAGTGCGTCCGCTCCTGAAAAAAAAGGAGAAGAAGGTAAGTGGGGTTGGGAGGGCGGAATGGAGGGAGAAAAAAAAAAGAAAACGTACCTGAGTTCCCAGCAGGGGACGATGGAAGCCGTGTGGAGGCGCGGAGTGGGGATGGTCAAAGGAGCAGGAAGGTAAGTGGGGTGGGGAGGGCAGGGAGGAGGGAGGAAAAAGGGGAGGGAAAACAAAAAAAAACCTTACCTGAGTCCCCGGTTGGGGGCGAAGGCAGCCTCTCAACCGTGGGGAGACTTGGAGCGGGGATGGCCCCTCTTTGAGCTTCCTCATTGGCTGAGGGGCTGCCACGCCCCCCGCCGGTGAACAAGGAGGCTGGAATCCCGGCCGAGAATCGAAAATTCTCGGCTGGGTAACGACCCAGCGAGAGCCAATCAGAATGCGTGTTGCATTCTGCTTGACTCTCGCCGGGTACGAATAGACAAAGTGGATGTGTCAAAATTGATGCATACATTTAGCAGGTGATTAGCATGTGATTTACTATGAAATGCAAACTATTATGGACACTAGGAGCCCCCTGATAGGTGAGTGTTTACACTTTCATATTGTGAGATGAATCAAGCCATTTGCATTATTGTAGCTAGAGAAACCGAATAATCTCCCGAAATGGCTTTTGGTGAAATGTATAGAGTTGGAGCTGATAGACTCAGTAGAAAGTAATATGGCACACCATTTATGTTAGCCAAGGTTGCCATTAGATAGATGCATTGACACCACTCTGAGTTCAACTCATTGATCTCAACAGAGTGTAAAGTCTTAATCTATGGAAAGCAAATGTCAATGAAATGGGCAGAAATGGGACATATTGGGTGAGTCTGCAACCTGGGCGTCTCCAGATGTTATGACAACGCCTCCACTACCGTTATGAGTGTGCAGAAGGACAAACTGCTACATTTTTAAAAACAGATACATGCAACTGATTCACAGGTGCAAAACAAAGAAAAAACATGAAGGGGGATAATTAATTGGTTATGAAGTAAAGTCTGGCAAGCTCCTGTGCTTTTTTTGTGTCTTAGTTACGTATTTATAACGCGCTTAAACACCCAGAGGTTTCTAAGCGCGGACCTGGGGATCGAACGTTGACGCTTCGTGTCGTCTTGCTTCCAAGACGCGCACGCTGCCGCTGAGCTATCCTCCCAGGACCTTTTTTGCAAGAACATAATCACGGATTTCTCTGCTCGTGCTGCCTGTTTCTGGGTTCACTTATCCTGGTCTGCAAAACACAAAAGGAGCACACAAGCTCATTAGCTTGTGCGTTCATGGTGAGTGAGCTGTGAAGAGTTGACCTGCAGTCCGCGCAGTCCTGCGGTTTCATTGTGATACTGTAACAGTATCCCTTTTTTGCAAGAACATAATCACGGATTTCTCTGCTGGTGCTGCCTGTTTCTGGGTTCACTTATCCTGGTCTGCAAAACACAAAAGGAGCACGCAAGCTCATTAGCGCGTGCGTTAGTGGTGAGTGAGTTGTGAAGAGTTGATCTGCAGTCTACCCAGGAAGAGTGGGTGAGGAAATCTAATTCTTCTGTTTGCGTTTGCATTTTACATCAAAAGAACAATTGTAAAAATGGTGGCAACAGTTAACAAGGGTAAGAAATGGCTTGTCAAGCCTCCCTTGCCTAGATCATTTGCTCTGCACAGTCGGGTGGGGCGACCGATTGCTACACTGGGTTAGGGGAAGTATTGAATATGAGGAATGACAAAAATAAATATTTTGCCCAAAGCGGGTCTCCTTAGTTCTTCCCCTTGTATTCAGGCTGACTATCCCCACAAAAAACATTCAACTGGTGCCGTGCAAAGTAAAAGAAAAGACAACATCAAAATGACTGTCTTTTTTATGGCACTGCCAAATAGGGTCATAGATCACAGACCAGAAAATACAATGTGTGAATAAAACAATGCCTGTGGCATCTCCTTCCACGTCAATTGCTATGGACATCGACAATTCTCTCCTCATCTATGTTTAAATCTGCGTAGTAGGGGCACACTTGAGCCACCGTCATTGCCAACGACATTGCCACATACAAAAGGCACAAACGTGTTACCTAGTAGAAACCTCTCGGCCTCACCAGATGTATATAAACTTGTTTCCACTTACATGAATGATTCTAACTTAGACTCCTGTATTACTACTCCAGCAAAAAACAAATCAAGATCATACCATTTTCAAAATGGCACATCTATGAAGTCCAGTATATGGGGCATTGCTGCCACAGTGGAAGCAATGTTTCCTCTTTGTTCCTCGCTTGCATAAGAACAGCGTGACACTAAAAACATACTGGCAAAGGTGGCCAATATAATCTTAATGCAAAGTGAGGAGGACGATACAATTTGTGATAGTAACACAGGAGTTCTTAATGTGGACTCTCTTGGTGAGGAGGTGTATGGAACGTCTTTAACAATTCATTCCAGTAGTCAGGAAAAAATAGAAATAATTGGGTTAGAATTGGAACCCCATATTGGTGAAGACTCTTGCATGGACATGAAAGGAATTACACTTATTATGACCAAAAAACCCAAACCAAAAAAACAAACAGTGAATTGTAAGAAACGGCAAAATAGGCATAAAAGTAAGAACATGGAGTGACAGATAAATTTGGATCCACAGAGGAAAACGACCAGGCCTTGGCAATGTCTAATCAAGTAGACATTGGGCCTCATTACAAGGCTGGCGGCCGCAGAATGAACAGTGCCGTTCAATCCGGGCCACCTCATTACGAGTTTGCTCACAGGTGGCGTTATGCACGTCTGAGCCAGACCAGACGTGCATACCGCCACCTGCGAGCATACCAGGATGCTAACAACGGACCCGTCTTTAACGGGTCCGTTGTTAGCATCCTCCCCATTCCCATAGAGCCCTATGGGGGCTCGAATGGGAATGGGGATGTACCGGGTCCGGGTCCCGAGAAAAGGGAATTACCAAGCCCGCAAAAGTCAGAATGGCCCGGTAATTCACTCTTTTTGGGTCGCAGACCCGAAAAGAGTTTGGAGGCAGCCATGCCGCTAAGAATGGCATGGCTACCTCCAAACTCATAACGAGGCCCATTGTGTTGAAGGCAATGCATGTTATGAACTAAAACATCAAAAGGAACCTAGCCAGTCATCTAAGCAAAAAACAGCAACTCAAGATACTAGTCCTCTAGATAAATGTTTATAGGGTCAGGCAGTGGCATATAGTGATAATGCAGAGCAATGACAAACACATCTGGTGGAACAAGAAAAACAGTCAGTAGTCCAACAGACTATACAAAAGCATATTACTGATATGGTTCATCAGACTTCGCTATTTCCCTGCATATCATTGTTAAACTGAAATGGTATAGCTGACAGATCACAAACAGGTAACCAATTAGGCTCTGTAGGTACTGGTGTTGGAGGTTGGTATCAAAATGCACACAGTCAACCGACTCTGTATCAGTTAACAGCTGCATTGAAAATCAGCCACCTGGAAACATTATTCGCACACAGGAAAAATATACTACTTGTGATAGTCTGTATATTAATCCTGCATAACTTTTAGGGTTGTTACATTTAGTAAATGACTTCAAAATAATTTCCTGCGAGACTTGCTTTAGGTGGAATTGCCCGAATTGGGTAGCAGTAGCAATTTCTATCGCCTGTTGCAATGGACCGTATTTGTGCCTCAGGAAACCTTTTAAAAAATCTGGGTTTTGAAATACAACAAAAAATTAAAACATATCCCTTACAAGCAGTGCGCGACCATATGTTTGCTCAGAGGGCATTTAACACAAGTATCCACAGTCGCATACCCAACAGAATGCTGCACCCAAATTGCTACAAATCCAGATGACTCGGCTAATAACTTTTGGCAATGCTTTACACTTTGAAGAGATGAACTGGATGGCACAGGCAAATTCTGGGTGGCAAAATTGATTATTCCAGAAGAATCAACCACTAAAAATACTTTCATGGAACACTAGGGGATACCACTCTTATATCGCTCGGAAAGAAGGGAAACTGTTATTAGATTCTTCAGACCTTTTCCTTCTGCAAGAGACTTGAATAACTGGTAAATTGATATGATATTTTATTTATATCGCGCACAATACACAAGTGTTTCAGAGCGCGATCAAACGAAGGGAACAAGGGAGAAAAAAACAATGATCGTACTAGGCCCAGTGACATTAGGAAGGAGCAAGTGTATGGAAAAGGGAAAAGGGGGAAACTGCGTGGAAGGGGGCGGAGTGGAGAGTGCGGCACAAAGGAGAAAACAAAAAAAATAAAAAGTGCAATAAACAAATAAAAGCAATAAATAAACAAAATAAATACAGGTATAGGCAAGTGCGTATTTTGTCAGATAGGGTATATCTGATAAGTGCAGAATTAAAATGGGGGACTGTATGAGTACAAATACAGATCCCAGTGCAAGGAGTGGCTCAGGGGCCAGTGCAGAAGGTTGAGCTGGTACCTGGGCCCGCAGGACAAAGGGTGGTCAGGAGCATGGTGCCGAGAGAGAAAAACAGATCAGCATGGGAGGGGAGGTGCAAAAGCAGAAGCGAAGAGGAAGGTCTTGAGGTGCTTCCGGAACCATAAATGGTTCTCCTCAAGTTTCAAGGTGGCCGGGAGGATGTTCCAAAGGGAGGTCCCCGCCGAGGACAGAGATCTACCCCCACCTCATTTCTTTGAAAAACAACTGACCCCGAGGGAGCTAGAAGTACAGGAGCAAAGGGCTCGAGAGGGGAGGTATTTACGGAGGGCTAGTTGAAGCTAATTTGGCCCCATGCCCCAGAAAGCCTTGTGGACAATACAGAGGGTTTAAAATATAATCCTTGCATCCACTGGGAGCCAATGAAGGGATTCCAGTGCTGGCCGTTGTTGGATATACTATTCTTACTCAGGAAGCAAGCTAAAGAAAAGAGGGGTGCCCCAGCGGTGGTCTTTGCATTGGAACCAGAAGCAACTTAAATATGACTGAATACCCTTGGATATTATAAACATGAACCTAGTATGTGTTATAATTACTGACTTTCCTAGATTAAAACAATAAATATTGGGAATATGAATGTATGATCCACCGGAAGGCCTTTGTAGCCAGACAATGAATGACATTCTTGAAAAATATCTTGGTTCATGGCAGGAAAAAGTACCAGGAGTGGCCTTGGTAATAGCTGGAGACTTTATCGTTCATTGTGTTACTATAGAAGATCCCAAACTAGAAGAAAACCATTGTGAGTTGGCAACAAAAAAAAAAGGAAATACTATAGTTTACATGAGACTAAGCTTCTAAAAAAGGTAAAGATCTGGACAAACTTGCTGTTGGACTTTAATTTACTTCCATTGGCACCCACAGATTGCACGTCACTGTTCAAATTAAAGACTTAGCAGGGCAGAGATAGCTCCACATGTTTGAATGCTATTTTCACCTCGCATCATGTACATGCACAGAACTGGACCCCTAAGGTTACATTTAAGGATTTTAGTGATCATGCAACTCTGGTAGTCACTCTGTTTTCACAAACAATGGCAATACAAGGTAGGGAGTCCGCTTTGGCCATCAGTAATTGAGGGGGGTATCTGTACTCCTGCTGTCTATATGGCAGAGTAGAGGCACAGAGCACCCCAGCCAAGATTCTCTATTTTGGTATCGTGGTCGAGCAACCAAGGCTTAAGCTCTCAGGAGGTGATGCAGGCTGGTTCTAAAGTGCAGTGTAGTCCCCAATCCCCCACAAAGGAACGTCCACACACTATGTTAGTGATAACATAGTTCTTTATATAAATAAGGTTCACATTTTGTACACAATCACAAAAACACACTTTGTGCTCTGACAATTCTAATATGGTAAATATTCTCAATGTGGTCCCACAATTGCTCTTGATTACATTAAAATGCATCCGCGGCTAACAGCCCAAATAACATACAAATCCAAATAGCAAAAGGTATCAACCGTAGACGTAGGAGGAAAGCAGGTTGGTTAAAAACAATAGGCAGACATCTGGGCCCCTACCACTAGGCACAGTTCTGTATGAGGATCCCCCCACCTGGGCAACCTGTAAATAAAGATATAATACAAGCCCCATCCATATATTGTTTGTAGGAGCCTCATTTCCTTCTATAACAGCTCTACATCCCAATGTACCTGGAATAGCAGAGTTTGACGTCAGGTCGTTGATGGATCCTTCTTGGCCAGGAGCCACGGACCGTCGAGATTACACGAGGAAAAGGTGAATGATGGCGTTGAGGTGGCAGCTTCGGTCCTGGTGGTGCTCGTTGGCGATCAGTTGTAGACATCCTGCAAAGAGGAGGCATGCAGTGCACTTTGACGATGATAGTTTGTTGCTGCAAAGAGTTACAGAAGATCTGTGGCCCAGCAAGGGCGTTGAGACATCGGCATCTCTGTGGTCTTCGGGTGGCAGGAAACCCACCGGTGGATTCTCCTTGGTGCGTCCACATCCTTGATTTTGTCCGACAGGACAAATCGGTCATCAGTGATGAGCAAGGGAGTCCTCCGTTCAAAGTATTCTTAGGCAAAAGAGCACTGCGGCTCTGGTCGGCGATGGGGGTCATCGATGGTGATGGACTTTAATGTCCGGGCGCTTCGCTTCGTGATTCCGCGGCAGTCCCCATCTCCGGTCGGTAGCCTTTCGAGTGTTTGGCGTCCAGGGAGCTTAGGCAAAGATCAGCCGGTGCCCGATGGTCTCTCATAGCTCGGGAAGAGGTCTCCTAGCCAGGTCCTCTCTTGGATCAATTCCTTGAAGGCACAGCAGCTTTCAGATTGGTGAAGGACAGCAGCAACAATTCTTCTTATTCCAGTGGGCTTCAGGGTTAAGCATCAAGTATCAACTTCAGCTTCTGAACAATTTCTAGCAGTGAGAGGCCCCCAGATATACTGTTCTGTCTCTCATTCACTCTGCTGGGTCAAACTCAGGCAATCAATCACTCAGAAGGGAATTCAGGCAGTCAGGCAGCCAATCAGGCTCACAGGGCATTCAGCCCACTCCCCAACCTCTCAGACACTCACAAGAAGGAATGTGTATTGAGACAAGTACCCATCCATTCAGCACTCCACACTGCATTCATTCCAGTTTCGGGCAGGGCTGTCCCAGTCTTTGTCTCATATACCAAAACCACACACCCATAACAAGAAGTGCATATTGGTCACACACTCCATTCACCAGGGCCCAGCCCAAGAGTGTACCCACAACATACAGTCACTGGGAAGGCTCCAGCCAGTCTGGCCTGGACTTCCCCACAATAGCATATATGGAACTTCAACCCAACAGTCACTCAGGGGGAAGGGACAGAGTCATTGCTTCCCAGGACTTAGGGAAAAACAGGGTAACAGGCAATAGAAAGCAGGATGCCACAGGGGGCATCTTTTCTTCTATCAGAAATCAACAGATTCCAATGGCAGTGCCTGGGTATGCCAAAATGGAGGATACTCAGAGCAGCTGTCAAATTCAGCAAGGAGCTGTCACCAGCCCATACCCTGCTCTGTGGGCCACACACAGGTGCCAAAAAACATACACTGGGGTAACGGGTTGTACCCCCACCCATGGGTGCCATAAGGGTATCCCAAGGGTCTGTGCACTAAACCAAAAAGAGGAAGAGCCAAACCGTCAGGAGACCCACATGAACTCCTGCGCAGAAAACAAGAGAAAACATACATGATAAGGCAATAAAGGACAAGGATATGGAGGCCCTGTCCCTCCAATGCATTTCCAGCATCACAGTAATATACAGGGAAATTGAATTAGGTAGTCAGTGGCAGACATAAGCGAAGTAACATTATATGGTCCGGGTATGTCAAACAAGCTGGTCAAAAAAGTCAGGATACCCCGCTAAGTATCTATATTGATGTGAGATGCATTATTGCCTCCATAAATCAGGATAGATGCACACCTAAAATAGAGGGAAAACATCTTTTGATATAGCAGTACATATGACTAAGCGAGAACACCAGAAATGCAATTGCAGCATACATTTTACAAAGGACAGATAAGTAAGAAATAAGTGTAAAGTTAAGTAAAAACAGTGGCTAATGTCCCATAAGTTAAATGAAAATTCATCAAATTGGAAATTCATGTATAGATTAATAAAAGCACAGGATGCAAAAGATTTCTGGCACCTGTACCAAACCTATATTTTGGCTCAGGTTCCTAAGGAAATTAGTTCTATTTAAGAGAAATGTTTGTGCAAATAGATCATCAATAGCCTGTATTGGACATCACCAAATGGGAAAAATATTGCACAATGATTTGAAGGTCTTAAATTGAGAAATGTTCTATTTGAATAAGAAGATATATACCATATAATTATGAGAATTAATTCTAATAGGGCCCCTGGTCCCGATAATTTGCCTGATGTAGTAATAAAACAGAGTCGTGGCATGTGGGCAAGGATATTTTACAACCTATTTGGGAAAATTATTGAGAGTGGGCTTATGCCAGATAGCTGGTGTCGCTGCATCCTGATACCGGTTCATAAAAAAGGCCTTTATTCTGACCATAGCAATTTTAGACAATTGGCAATGCTAGATGTTAGCAGTCAAATGATTGCCAAAATATTGCTAATACAGTTGAATAAATGGGTTGCAGATAAAACATTGCTAAATCCCCAACAAATGGGTTTCAGAACAGGGTGTGGCACGATGCATCGTATATGGCCACTACGATTGCTGGTGGCAGAAGCAAGTAGTAGGAAGAACAACTGCTTGTAGCTATGCTTCGTGGATTACTGCTTCGCTTTTGAAAATGTAATTCGAGAATGATTGTGGGAAAAAACTAAGAAAATGGGGCACTGATCCAGATCTGCTCTATTTTATCCAGGTCTCATATACTGATACCAGCCTAGTAGTCTGAACTTCACAGGATGGAGTGTTAACTAGCTTCAATAATACAAACCTGGTACTAAAACAAGGTTGTGTTTTTGCATCAGCTCTCTACAATTTGTACGTCTGACATAGACAAGGAGATTGAGAACTGTTCCAATTTCCCTCCTAGGCTGGCTGGAAGGAGTATATGTTGGTTGTGCTATGTGGACGATACAGTTTTGAGTGATCTTACACCAGTGGGTCTCCAAAGATCGATCATGAGTTTGTATGGATATGCAAAGACAAATGGGTTCAGGGTGAATCGAAAGAAGACAAAGATGATGAGTCTAGGTGATAGGAAACATTGAATTCTATCCTTTGCTTGGCATTTTGGTGAAGAAAAACTGGAGGTTGTCAATCTGTATTTATACCAGAGACGTTTTTATCGGAGGGCAAAAGGGGCACTTGCCCAGGGCCCCCACCTTGGAGGGGTCCCCACAGGGCAGCCTGATCGGAAGAATTAAGATTCCATTGTTCAACAGTCTTAAATAGCACACTTAAGGCTATTGTATGGGTTGCTGCTGAGGCTCTAAACCCATTGCCTTTCCGTTTTGACAAGTACATTCTGCCTTAATCAATTAATAATGTATTGGTTTCTGTGTCCCCTGTGGTATACATAGTTTGTGTGTTTCTTAATGCACAACTCTACAGCATTCTTTCCTTCCTGCGGGAATTATGTTGATCATCTGCAATAGGCAACAGTGGAATGCATGTTGATAAATTGAGTGCCACAATGGTTCAGAGGTTAGCTCAGTGTGTGAAGCACCCATTGCAGAGATGTGTGTTCATATGTAAAATTAGAATATCACATTCCAGCATGGCGGCTGGGCTATTCATATGTCTGAAGTTTGTAAACCTGCCTGCATATGTACTTGGTTTTTCAGAAAAACATCTGCTATTATCAGCAAAGTACCTGCACCAATAGGGGTTACTATAAAAATTAACATACCATCCGTATGGTGAAGGTCTAGAGACTGGTTTGGCAATCGCCTCCCACGATGGCATAAACTGTTAGTCCAAGAGGTGAAGAAGTATTCAAATTCAAGACTATGCGACGAAAGTGTTCATGCTTGTATCCTGTATTTGCCAGCAGATGATACAGTGATCCTGGTCAAATCATCTCATATATCTCACATTACTGTGCTGTCTTCTGTGAGGTTTGCCTTTTTGCATGCTAAAGGTATCGATTAGCTCATTCCCTGATCTTTCTTCTTATGTAGGCCATTTGGGTGGAAGGGTTAGTAGACAGAAGAGGGTGGACCAGATGTTGCAGTCCTCAGGCAAGCATATTTTAAGGTCTGCTTGTTTGACACAAAGAACGGTTTGCTGGTAAAAGTCAAAGGTTTTTATGCACGTTTATAAATTAAAATGCCTTTGTTTTACAAAAGACAAACCCAGATGAAATTTGTTAAATCACATCAATTGGTATGCTCGTACTTATATACTTCCCTTGATGATGGAGAGAATTAAGCTAGAATCATTCCCATTTTACATAAGACCCTTCTATAATTATTTTGTTTAAAAATGGTCATGTTTGGTAATGTGATATGTGCACTTTCCAATTCCATTTTTATAAAATGAGATTGTTTTAGTTCATGGTAAGAACTGCAAAACAAAGTTGTATTGCCTAACCTCTCAATATTGCCAGGCCCTAAACCTTTCAAAATGTTCAGCCCTTCAGAGTGATTACCTTCTCATGGTATGATCTTCATAAAAGCCTTATTCATGGTTTCACTGGCTATAGGGTTGCTTGCTTCCACTTTAATAGTGAGCGTATTTATATCGCACACCACAGGCATTTGTTCCTTTGATATCCAATGGCAACACTATCTGAAAACCATATCCCACTTCTAATCTCTGTCTCGATAAATACAACTCCCTGGTGGCTTCTAATCTGCATCCACTATCCATGCTCCGTCACGTGTAGCTTTCTCCTTCCTTCCATTTGGTCTCCTCTATCCATGCTTGATCATTTTTGCATTCTGTGAGGCAGCTAATGTGAGTTCTCTGTCTATTATGGGTTACATGTACCTTTTACATAGGGTCCTGCATTAATACCACAGACTGCATACCTTCCTGGATGCTATTGATAAAAAGTATCCTGTATGTACTTGAACAGTAAGCTCTTCGTAGACTGCTAATGTTGCTCTTCAAAAGCTAGCATATCAACCTATAGGTTGTGAGCATGAAGGGTGTGGGGGGCGCAACCACTATTCTTGATTCCTTAATTCCTTTGGTTTGGTGGAGGGGGGCCCCAAAGATATCCGTGCCCAGGGCGCCAGAAATGCTTAAGATAGCCCTGATTTATACCTAGGATGCCCCACCCCCACATATCCTGTAGTGTCCCTATTTAAAGACATGATGTACACAAAGGTAACTGGGTGCTGGCAGGTGATGAAAATTACATCAAACAAAAATGCGGGGATCTGTGGAAGCCCTAATAGAGGCATAATAGAGGCATACATGAAACATACAGTTACCTGTATATTGTATGCACCTGAAACTGTATCAGAGAAGAACAGCACTGCTCCGGTCAGTTTTGGGTTTGCCTAAATCAGTCCCAGTAGAGGGGATTTGCCCAGAGCTGGGCCTAACCTCTCGACACATATACTCGAAGATTGCCTGTAGCAAGTCATATATTGAGGTTCACCATGGGAGGGAGTATGGTGATACTATAATGTCTGTCAGTCGGACCATGTGCATTATTTGGAAGAGGGCAGTAGAGAAATGGGGAAAAATCTAGCATATGTTGAGATTAAAAGAATTGCTACCCAGCATTTTACCAAATTGGGTCTTGGTGTGTCGGAAATACATGTATTCAGTGTTTTCGAGAAGGTATTTAAGAAGAAATTCCTTGATTGGGACACCGTTAATAATATTGATGTTCTGTCCAAAAAAGGGTATTATGTAGAATATTCTAATCAGGGCCACGTGCCAGGCGTCCCACGAACATACTTGTCAAAATTCCACTGTCCCAAGCTCCGTTGTTTTTATAACATATCTGCGTTTGAACCTTCTGCCGGTCCTTGAAC
Organism: Ambystoma mexicanum; assembly: GCF_040938575.1. Lineage (NCBI taxonomy): Eukaryota > Metazoa > Chordata > Amphibia > Caudata > Ambystomatidae > Ambystoma > Ambystoma mexicanum. The sequence continues at coordinate 354,621,214 of NC_090923.1, read as the reverse complement.
ATACTGGGGCATGGCAGGGCCTGAAATTGGAAAAGCGTTATGTCACCTTTGTAAGATCGAGGTTGATGCATCAAAATATATCATTAGAGGTTGTTCTGAGCTCAGGCAGTATTATTGGGGGTATGTGACGTCTGTGCATTGGGTAATGCACTGGAAGCTCACCAACTTTGGTCATTAATGTACACCGCAGAGTCACTGGTTTTCATGGCAGCAGCATAATGGCACAAAAGCAGTTTACACTACTGTCCTAGTACAGACACTAATAACTAAAATTGAATGAATTAGGAAATTGGTTTTAGAAGGGAGGATTGATGTACTAATACTAATGTTGCGTAATGAATTGTATTTGAGTTTTTTAAAGATATTGGGCCTCATTACGACCCTGGTAGTCCGGGAACTACGGTACTGGTAAACATGCGGTACGCCAGGTGCCGGACCGCCATACTACGAGTTGTGGTTGCGAGTGGTTGTCTGCTCGCAAGGCCTGACCTGGCAGGCAGACCGGCACCTGCGAGCACAGCATGTCGCATGCACCGGCAGCACTGTGACTACGCCGGTGCATCCAATGTCCCCAACCCCATTCAGCCCTATGGGGCCGAATGGGGATGGGGAAGCCCTTGTTGCCGGAACCCGCGAATGGGCAATTACCGGGTTTGCCGAACTCAGCCTGACCCGCTTCTTGCCCATTCACGGTTGCCGGAAAAATGCAACTCTGGCGGCAGCTGTGCCGGTTTTACGGACACTGATACCACCATAGTTGTAATGAGGCCCATTTTAACTTAGGTATGTGTTTTTAAATGAGATGGTTTCATGTTTCTTCTTTTGTAATGTTGTTTAAGGTGCAGAAAGCTATTAGCTAAAAGCAACAACAAATAATAACTATAAACCAGCAGCCAGCCGTGGGATTAGAATTTTAGGCATAGTTCTTCCATAACCAAATAGATCCAGTACCCTAAAGAGACCAAACCTTTCATTAAATGGGGCTAGAACACCGCAGGATAACTCGAGAGAGGAAAGCAGGTATAAACAGAGGTATTTCCAAAGGTTGTAAGTCTTGGCTGGGTCCATAACATTACAATCGTTTAAAAAGTAAACAAATTCATCATGCTCCAGGTGAGACCACACATATGATGGACATTCATTGACCGAATAGAGGGTAGCTGCCTCTAGGCAAGATATAGGGCCTCATTACACGGATGGCGGTAGGGATTTACTGGTACCGGTAAAATACCGGTACCGGTAAATCCTTACCGCCTTACTACGAGGTCCCTTTGCGGGTTGGGGGATTTAACGCCTGCTTTTTGCAGGCGTTAAAATCCAACCCGCTAAGGGATCTCGGAGCTAATTACGGCACCGCAAAATTGCGGTGCCGTAATTAGCGCCTTCCCCATTCCCATAGAGCCCTATGGGGCAGAAATGGGAATGGGGAAGGGCAATGGTGGAAGGGGGATTTACCGCCCCTCCAACCTTGGAACGGGGCGGTAAATCCCCTTTCTGCCAAGGCGGTGCCGGTATTTTACCGGCATCAGCCATGGCGCTAATAGCGCCATGGCTCACCGCCTACCGTGTAATGAGGCCCATAATGAATTAATTACATTGGGCGATCAGGTAATCTTTTGGTACCCTGTTTGGTGCTCTTTTTTCAGCCCTCGACCATGTTTTCCCTTCTTTCATTGCCTTCCAGCCTTTTTATCTTTCACAGTCGGTCATCTGGTGTAAGTAGATCTATCGGCATGTGACCCCTGCCCACCCAAATGTTAGTTACTTTTAATGTGATGCCCTTTTAGCACTCTTTCATTTCCCTGCTCCCTACTTTCCATTCTTAAGTTGCCCTCCAGTCTTTTTTATATTGCAGTTGGTCAGCTGGTGCAAGTGGATCTTGGTTATGTGATCTCTGCTCCACCTGGGACTTCAACCTATCAGGAATCCTAGGGTCCACGGATTGGGCAGTGCTAGTGCTATTTTTCTTTCAGTTTTCAGCCATTTCGACATATCAATTACATATGTAGTTCATCAGATTTTAATGCTGTCTAATCATAGGTTAAAGAACCCTAACAGAAATTTCAAGATCACTGTTGATGCAAAGGTAGATTTAGAATTTCTTCAAAACAGGCTTGGGTCAAGGTTTATGGTGTAAAACCTCTGCCGTAAACGTATTGTATTAAATGTTAATACATCTTGCACCATGATCATTATGTGACCCTCCTGATGTCGTGAGCTTCAGCACCCATGTTTCCTAGCCAGCACAATCTATGGTAAAGGTCATAGGAGTTGTAGTCCAAATGATTTTACCATGCGTTACACAATGCTCATATAAGTTATTGCTGCAAGTTAATGGTTGCAGACAACCATCTTCATGCCTCCTCTTCTTGTACCTCAATATTTGCATGTGAGAAAGTGAAAGTAGAATTGGAAATGGATGAGAAGGTCAAGGTGTGTGTTCCGATTAAGCTTCCACAGAATTCCTTGAACCAGCAACTTAAAGCCAAATAGATGAATCTAGACCCTTTCCACTCCATTTGGTAGATGATGCTAAGCTGAAAGCGTAACCCCACCAAAGAGGCGATATTATGAAGGAAACAAAAAGCTTAATGCAAAAGCTCAACTGATCCTTTAAATGTAATGGAGGGGGATGGGAAGTCAGTGGGTAGAGAAGTAGACAGTAAGTGTTGTTGACACAGCGTTTATGTGCTGGCATATTTCTAGGTGAGCTGTCGTGGGGGTACATCGGTGCAGGTACCCTAAGGAGTATAAATATAATGCTAATAACCCTGCTTTCCCTGGCAATGAGGATTGGTCATGGTTTACTGGTGGGCTGTGTGCAACAAGCTGGTGGGGTGGGTGTAGAGTTTGGATGGTGTTCATGTGTGCAGGGGACGGAGTTACAAGTAGCTGCACACCTTAAGCGTTTGGGGGCCTACTTGATGTGTAAATTGTTAGGTGGAAAGTAGAATGATGAGCACGTTACAAAATGGCACAAACACTCAAGAAACCAGATGCATAGAGGAAAAAAACATCCTGGAGCACTGTATGTAATGAGTCCATCTCACAAGGCCCAGTATATATGAGGTGCCAATGAGGGAGAATATGTACAGCTGAGGAGCGGTATCCAGGAGGCAGAAGTCAACAGATAAAGAACACAACATTCAGCAACAAAACTCCAAATGATTGAGGTGAAACTATGACTGATTATAATCAAAAGGCACAATAAGCATCGTCTATGGGATGTATTAATGTAGCCTTGCAATACGTGCCATAACTTATGGGTATTTTGATCTACAATTCATAGAAGGAGAGTAAGTATCCTACACAAATATTTAACGTTTGCTTATGGTTCTCTTTGGTAGGACATTGGTCAAGTAGCAGGCTTGGCCATGAGTGGACCTTACTAGATGGTGGGCAAGGTATTGGCCCACAGGAGAAAGCCAATTACAGACTTGTAATTTTAAAAGTGCTAATTTCACACCAGCAGCAGTAGGTCAACGGCATGTTTGAAGTCGGTTCCAGAGCGACTGATTGGCTCAATCGGCACAAGTGGAGAAGGCGCATGTAAAGCCCATAGTGTTGCCGAAGGTCGAAGCTGTCCATCCTCGGTTCTAGGCTATCTTCTTGCGTTGTTTCATGCAATTGAAGGTTTCTTATTGGTCTGTAGTCATAGTTTGTTATGAAGCCAGGTTGATACTCCAAAATTGGATCAATAAGAACATTCAGTAATGTAAAAAGACCTGAAAATATGTTTTTTCAAGTGCACTTAATTTCAGATGGAGCCACATAGTATGTCTTCAGCGCTTACATTTGATTGCACAAAGCTTGCACTCAGGGCAAGCTTAAAGGGCGATCAAGTGGTACGGCCGGACAGAGGCGCAAGACATAAAGGGCACATGGCAGCTATCGCCCCATAAACCGGCCTTGAACTTTCTGTAGTCAGAGCGCATGCACTGTGACTTTGGATAGAAGTCTGTTAATTTCTAAATACCAGAAAGAAATCATCTGACTTCTTTCCAAAGTCACGGTGCATGCACTCCAACTTCAAACTAGAATGTTACTTTCTGTTAGGCCCCACTGCACGGGACAGGAAACCGAAAATCAGCTTCCTGTCTGTGTAGTGGAGGCTGGATCACAGAAGTCTGCTGGAGTGGAGCGTTTCCTAGCAGTTAGGAAAAAGAATGTTTTTTTCTGTGCGTAGTTGTGGAGTTAAGGAATTCCAGGAAGTCCTGTGCCAAGTCTTGCGGGAACTACCGTGAGATCAGAAGCGCGGCTTCCCGTGGAATGATGTTATGACCGCAGCAGGGCTAGGAGAAAGGCAGCCCAATACTCTTCCCTCCAACCCCTTTGCTTGGGGCCTACTCCCCTACCCTACATGAAGGAGAACCCAGCATTGACATTGCCCAATATAATACTCACCACTTTGAATGCTGGAATGGTACTTAAGGAGTGAAACCAGAATTGTGTGTGTAGTGTAATTAAAGGGGCACTTTCTAAATCTCCTGCCTGTGAGTAATTATTAACACGACCACAACAGCAGTTTCATTCTGTTAGTTGAAAAATGCTATTTTTGCAAACTTAATTATATTTAGTATAGAGTTATTTGGTGGCTAGGTGTTTCCGATAGCTTCCCTGTGGAGTTCTTTTTATTCAACAGCAAGAATCACACAGAGACAGAGGCAAAGACATGATAGCATCCTGCAATTGTTTAGTACCATACACCCACCTTAGTCCACAGAGTGGCATAAACCTGGCAACAGTTGGGTGGTGTGAATGAGCTATTTTTGTCAAGTGGCAAAGACGAAGTAGGAAACAGGTGCCACAAAATCCCTCACAGATTCGAAGGCATCATTACCCACCTCATACTAGTTGAGAGTATAGTAAACAGGAGACATATGCTGGTGCCAACTATATCGGTATTCACAAATCTGCGCAAACTACAGGCCTAAAGACAGTGTCAACTAAACATTGCATTAGCCTTGCCTCTGACACAGTGGAGTCAAAATTGAAGTGGAGGAGGACACTTACCTCATTTGATGACTCATTGATGATAAAAATGTATGTTTATGATGTGTGTATTTCAATGTGTGTAAATGAATGAGTGAGTGTATAATGTGTGTGTGTGGCTGGGTGTGTGCTTGTGAATGTGCTTGGAAGGCTGCGGACGAGTTGATTTTGGCAGGTGTGGGTGAGGGGCTGGGTGCCATAATGGCACTAGAATTTTTAGTTTGGTTATTAGGTTATGCCCCCCCCCCCCAACTCCACATTGCCTGCCCCTGGCCATGCTAATCCCTATGGCCATTCCCACCCTGTCCTGCCACTCCACACCTAAAACGCTTCCTAATGGGAACTCTTTGAGCTTGCAAGCTCGCTTTAATGAAGGCTTTTGGTTCCTGCAGCATGCTGACGTATGGGTCAGGCTGGCTGATTTTGTTGTTCACATTGGAGAGGAAGGAGGCGGGTTGGGGAGGAAGGAGTTGGGTCTTAGCGTGCAGCTGCAGCGTTGTGTTGCTTGATCAGCTCGAGTTAAAGTTTCCGAGATTTTGAGAGTGGCTCAGTTTTGATTCCTTTCATGGCGAGCATAAAGAATCACACGTGGGGAAACGGCCTTGCAAGGCGAGAGAAGCTGAGCTGTAAAATGAAGCGGCTTTTGAAGATGTTGCCTCGGACGATGTTGAGTTCCTCAATTTGTTCCAGTACTAGAAACTTATATGTATTAAAATGGCACGGGATCCTCGTGTCTTTAAAATAGTTGAAATCCTTTGAAAACATTTCTCCTCTCAGTGCTTTCACGAGCAACATTTTCCACACACTGACCACATTTACAAAACCAAAAACCTGATGGAAACACACTGAAATTACAGTCTCCTTTGAATTATAAGCACCCTCGGTATCCTTCACTGAAGTCCTGTTGAAAACAGGCATTGCTAAAGCCAACCGTTTTGGCTTGTGTACAAGTATTAGGCATTTGCCAGGCACTGCTATTAGATACCCAGGTATTTGCACCATTTTACACCTGCTACCATCAATGGGAAGTTAATACTACTACAGTGGTGCCTGGCAAGTGCCTTTGGTATGCCTACAGAAAAGCCTAGCCTGTTGGCATTGCTAATGCTTGTTGAAGGGGCAACCAATGAATGCTTCATGATAAAGCAAGCATTTGATGTGTTCTTATGCTGCTAGATCTGCATTTTGGGGTAGCCAGTGTGGCCCTTTCTTCCTGTGGCATGACTTGTTTCCTAGAAATCTATGCTAAATCAAGCATGGCATGTGCTGGCTAGACTGGCATTTTAATGTTTAGCTGTTTATTGTGGCATGGCATTTTATGCTGGACCTACAATGCGCTCACAAGTCAGAGCGATGCGGGACGACGCACCCAAAAATGTCACACAGGGCACTGGGAGACCTGAGGCCGGCACTGCTTGCACTGTGCATTGTTTTTCATAGCACCAATGTAATTGTTCCCAATTTCCAATTCCTCTATCATCAGTACGGTGCCTAGAGCCAACGGCTGCCGGTTTATCGAAGCTCGTCTTCTGGGCTCTGTGAAAACCTTTTATGGTTGAAATGGTGAATTTATCCATCCCTCTTATCACTGATTCATGTAAATAGGGAGCAGAGACAGAGGTGCATGTGTGTGTGCGCGCGTGAGCTCGCTGTTGTACAGGCTATGGTCATTTACATAATGCATTTTTACAATGACCACAGCTTAAGAGACCACCATGTGCAACCGACCTGTACGTGCAGTTTGCTGCCGTGCTATCAGCTGTGTGTTTTCATTTCGGGAACAAAGGATATCTCGGTTATTTAAACAGTGCAAAGTGATTTAGCACATATTACCACGGGGGTCTCGCCGGACTATATAAAAGAGCATCATGAAGTCCTTTTAAAAAATGATACATTTCCCACTCAAATGTATACCGTATTTTCAAGAAAAACAATTACTGCATACATCCCAGGTGATCATATTAAATGACTTAATTAATTGGCCTCCTGGGACTCGATAGGAAGGCTCCAAATGCAGTTTTAGTTGTCTTTAATTGGCATTCTTTTAATGCATATTTTCATGAGGACACCCATGATTTTGTGTGTTACAAAACGAAGAGGTGTGCTGTGAACCAGATCGATAAACGTATGGGCTGAAAGGGAGCATCACAAGGTGCTGCATAATTTAGGGCTTGGCATGTCGTGACATGCATCCATTTGTATTCAGCCGCTTTCAAGTGAAGTTACTCAAGTACAGTGACCATTAAGTGATAGAGGTTGCTTTAGTATGGTGTCTTAGCAACCGTGAATTCACATTCCTGTTTCCATAGCAACTACAAATGCACATCAAGGTCACTAAGCCCACTTCGCGTTTAGCCTGGAGCTATGTTTCGTACGCTGGATTGTGTACACGCTTCTTTTATTTATTGTAGCTTTCAAATAGAATGACTGGATGTTACCTTTCTCATTGTAACTACATCTTTACAGAGATAAATAGGCGTCATGCGTTCCTAAATGGTCCCAAAGGATGAACCGCAGCACTAGGGTGTAACACGTGTAATATAATGTAGGGTGGTCCTGTATAGCACACGTTCTGCTATTTTGTTGGCCTCTTGGTGCTAGGTCAAGAAAAAGAGGGGGAGGAGAGGTTAGTGGTAAGCCTCATTACGAGTTTGCCGGTCCGGATACAACGGTGCCGGTATGCTTGCCAGTACTCTTGCATCCGGACCAGCAAACTCCGAGTTGTGCTTGCGGGTGCCTTTCATACCGCCAGGTCTGACCTGGCGAAATGAAAGGCACCCGCGAGCACAGCTTGCCTTTAGCACATGCACCGTTATGAACAGTGCCGGTGCTACATGCATCCCATGGGAATGGGGATCACCCAATTCTGGCATCCGTGAAAGGGCAATTACCGGGTCTAGCGGGGCTGGAATACCCCGGTAATTGCCCATTTGTGGGTGCCGGACTTTCTTGCAGGTTCTGAGGTAGCCTTGCTGGTTTTACCGGCAAGGCTACCTCCAACCTTCGAATGAGGCCCATATTAAGTGTTGATGAACGCAGACTGAATTAAGGTTCTCTGTGTGTGGTATGTTTCATGTGTTCTATTGTGGGTGTACTTATGTGTGCGTGTGTAGTGTGTGCTTTGGGTGTGTGTAGCGTGAAGAGAAAGAGGTATCCTGCTCAGTTTGCTATTGGCATGGCCTTCCCTGATAGGAAGAGGGTTCGCGATTGCTGAAGGGCAGTGTGTGACAAGCTGGTTGGAGAGGTGTAGAATTTGGAAGGCGTTAGTGTGCGCAGTGGAGGTGTTACTAGTTGGTGCTCACCTTCAACGTGTGAAGGGGCACTTAATGTAAGTATTGTAAGATGGGAAGGGGAATGTTGATCAGGTTAGTAAAATAATCAAAAAACACGTATCAAGAAACAATGAATCAAGAATCACTGTATAAATGAAAATGCGTATTCTATAAATAAAAGCACAACTCTGGTACTGACGTATATGTGCATTGTTAAGGAACTGCATATTAATGACAATGGGCCTCATTACAACTCACCCGGTATGGAAACAGCGGTGGCGGTAAACCCGCTGCCACTGTTTCCATACCGGGTGATCACGACTCCTGCAGACGGAGGCGTCAATCCCGCCAGGTCTGACCTGGCGGGTTTAACACCGCCCACCTGCAGGTGGACGAGGAAACACTGGCACCATCACGAGATGGTGCCGGTGTTTCCATGATCCCCATTCCCATTGAGTCCTATAGGACTCAATGGGAATGGGGATTTACACCATTCCGCCTCCGGAATTCCCGGGTCACAGGGGTTGTAATGCCCCGGTAATTCCGGGAATCACGGAGGCGGAATGGTAATATGAGTCCGGCAGTAACCAGGAGGTTTTACCGCCTCGGTTACCGCCGGACTCGTAATGAGGCCCCATGACTACGTAGATGCACCCATTGAAAGTGTGTATGATACAATCCATGCACATGAATACTAAATACATCATGACATTCCTGAAAGAAAATAAGTGCCTGGGGGATGTCTATTAGACTGTCTACTAGACCGTGCCGGATTAAACCCTGTGGAGGACCCTAGTCAGTTGAAATGTCTGGGCCCCCGATCACAAATAATCTCCTAATAAGTTTTACATTTTCTGCCCCAATTTATTTTGATCAATTTTCGCCCATTTTCACGGGGCCCCTAAAAGGAGTGGGGCCCATGGGCCGGTGCCTACTTGGCCTAATGGATAATCCGGCACTGCTATCAGACAATTAAACCATCACAATTGTATGTGCAGGAAAAAAAAACGAATGATCTCTCACAAAATCTACTTGAACTGTGACCCTCCAGGTTTCATAAATCCGCACTGCCCTTGGTTATATGTACATGTTAACCTGCATTTCTCACTCTTGTGGTTGCAACATCCACTACTGTCCAGGCATACGAACGCTGAAGTTCAAAGGTCGTAGTCGCAACCTCTTGTGCACCCACGGTGACATGTGACACATATCAAGAAGACACAGCGTAGCACTGTGACAGAAAGTCATTAGCAAGTGTGTACACTGCCCTGGGCGTTTTGGATGTTTGTAATGAAGAGTGATGGTGGCTTCTCTGAAGGAACCTGTGCTGTGCTGAGCAGGCAAACTTTACACATATGCTCAGTTGCCAAAGATAAGCGAGTGATTGCACCTGACTGGTTTTAGGCTTTGTGAGTAGGTAACATAAGCACTGCCATTCAGATTTTCGATACATGTATATTCCTGCTGTGCACAGCATACAGATACACCAGCAGCTGATGTGAATGAGCCCCATTTCAGGTTTGAAAGTATCATGTCCCTTCAAATGTGCACACAGGGGAACTGTGTAGCAGCTTCTTATGTCTAATTTCGCTTTAGCCACTCATTTGACACTTTGAAGCATTATATAATAGCATAAAGTCTCCTGACACTGGTTTTGCTTAAGAACCAATGTGGCTGTGTTCAAAACTGATGAGCACACATAGTTTGTTTTTAATTTGGCTCTCATACCCGGTGGCAGGTTCCAAGCATCATATTTATTGGTAGATGGATTACCTAACAAATAAAGGCAGATCCATAATCATGATGAAGAGAATTAACGTTATCACACATCGAAAGGCAGGACGCAGGAGCTTACCTGCACCATCTTCTATGTTGGATTTGGCGTCCAGTGGTCCCTCCTACCTACTAGCTGAAGGCTCAAGTAGCCTGGGAACGCCGAAAGTGAGCGCAAATTGTCCGTCAAGGGAAGGAAGTTGGCTGACTGGGGATCCAGGAGTGGCAGCTGTGAACAGATAGGTATATGGAAGTATGGGCCAAGTGTAGTCTGAGGTGGCTTGTGGGGGTATGAGTATTCAAAGGACGACCATGTAAAAACTAAGGTGTACCATTTTGGCTTGGACTATACGGGAATGCTTTTCTTCATTTTTTTCTTCATACCCACGGTGGTCACTGGTAATTATGCCACCCCCCTCTAATCTGAAATATAATCTAAGGAGCCATACAAATTCCTAGACGCCCACTTACCCAGCAGTTCATATTGAGAGTATTCCCAAGTACGCCTAATGTTGCCACTACTGATCCTTTGTAAAACAATCTCTGTTCTTCAAAGACGGTGTAGGCGAAAATGGCCTCAGAAGCCATTAAGATAGCGTTAAGATAGCAGACTTCAGTGTCTAAGACAACTCTTTTTTGAATATGTGTAAGGAGTTGTATAATGGGCCATTTGTGGATAAGCCTGGAGAGGTTGCATTGACTTCTAATGAGCCCATAGTAAGAGAACCCTGTGTTCCTAATCCTTCAAGCAAGCATCTTTAATACAGCTCACCGTTTTCAAACACCATCGTTTGGAGCATAAAGTGCAGGCTTTAATAATCAATCCCTCCTCATTACTTTGGGCCCTTCTTCCATCTTGGCATTGCATTTTGTTTTATCCTCTCTCGTAAGGCACGAGAACATCCTCCTTTGGAGACGTCTTCTAAACACCTCAATATGACTATCATTAACGTACGAACTTAATCACACTCTAATGTGATGTCATCATCTCCAGTTTGCAACCTAGAATCATCTAGAAAGTTTCAAAGAGTGCAAACAAAAAGTCAAAAGTTACTATACAGAATAAGATCACCAACTTCTTTCTTCCTAAAAACCAGAAGAGGATGGGCAGTGATACTTTTGCCTTTGAACCGGATCAGAATTCTGTACTCGAATGTTGATTCAACTATTTCAAACATCCCCTGCTGTGATCAACAAGAGCTGTCCCCTAATATTAAGGGTCCCAATATGTCCACAGGCAAGTGAACCTTGCTTTCATTTGTCTCAAATACTGCTATAAACTCAGTAACTAAGTTCGCACTACTTTTGCATGATGATCCAGTGGGTTAAGTTATTGGAGTCGAGAATATAAGACAATTAAATGACCGTCTGCAGTTCAATAGGGCAATTATACTTCATGTTTTCTCTTTGATCTCAGCCATTCATATACTACATTCTGTGTATATTGACTGGCTGGACTTACCAGACAGTGGTAGTGACAAAATTGTGGTACACTTTTTTTTCATCTATTGCTGCCGTTTGTGTGTGGGATCAGTGAAATCATTTTCATTCTATGGTTCTAGATATTCATAATTTAAATAGTCCCTTTTTTATATGTTTTATTTTAGTTCACAACGATTGAAATGCTGTGGTTTTTAAGAGGACATTTCCATCTTTTACTATAAAGCAAAACTTGAAATGTGATGGTCCAAGGTTGGTGTTTGGGGTAAATGAAATAGGCTTTCAATCAAAGAAACAAAAATATTGGTCTTAGCTTACTTCAGCTCCCTCAAAGATAACAAGAAGGTCGTGATATATCTTTACCTTAGTAAGAACTATTTGAGAATTTTATCTTGAAAAAGTTGCGGGTTTAAAAACATTATTAATCATTGCAATTCATTTTTTGCAGATTTTGATATTCCTTTTTAGGAAACCATGCTCACTTAATAATCATTAAAGGCTATCAGGTGATCACAATACAGGCATAACACGGCTGCAAGGGTCGACCTAGTAGTGGGCTAATTATTTCCACATATATAAAAGAAGGATTTACTTCCTCTCTCATAGATACCTCTATCAATGGTTTGTTGGCAGTTAAATTATTACTGCGTGACCAGGAGATAACCAAATAAATCTTAATCCTTACTAGATATTGGAACCCTGTGACTACTAATATTGATGATTTACATAAAGAGATCAGCAGTATCCTAGATGAATTGTTGGGAGAAAAACACTCTAATAACATCATTATAGCAGGCACCCTAAATTCCCCAGTATATGTAAATCACCATTCACTAATGAACTTCCAACTGATATCTTGAACTGTGTGTCTTCTGTTTATGAGAAGAGAGCCCAATTATGGGTAGACTTTATGCAGTCTTGGGGTTTTGAATTGCTCCTACCTATTTCTTGGCCATCCTTAGTTAACGTAATTAGCTGCAAGAGGGGGGACTCATTCTCTTGGATTGATTATGCCTTTCCGTCATCTTCTATTCATCTCAGATCTTCCCCATTAAATATTAATTGTAAAGGGATTAGTAATCGTGCCATGATATCATTTAGTATTAAGTTCAAACGCTCTGCTCTTCAAATTCAGACTTCTCTGGCTTTTGTTAATCCTTACAGAGGTGGTCTTAATGTGCGCTGGAATTGGGTTTCCCTTATGAAATTCACCTTCGAACTAAATAGCCTTTCAAGTGGTCTTTCCCTTGCTAAGACTGACTATGTAGTACTTGACATTTCAGTACTATGTTATATACTTGTTTGGCAAGAACTTCAAGGAAGGGTAACTGCTCTGCCATTCATAAAAAATGGTACATGTATATAATGTAGGGACTGCTCAAGATAAGGGGGAGAAAAAGGCAAAAATTATAGATCGTCGGGAAACACTCCTTTTTTGATGTTGAGGCTTATAAGCAGGGTAAAAAGAAGATTAGTCAAATCTATCGAAATCTAACCAAAAGACTTAAAATATCTCTCCAGATTGCAGATAGTCACACAATTCTGTATTGTGTAAAGAGGAAAAGTGTTTCAGCCTCCTGGGACATTACCTGTTCTACTACTTACTTTTGTATAGCCTAGGTTACTATAAAAATGAATGGCAAGTTTTGGTCTTACATTTTGGAATGTATTTTGGGGATATTATAAAAGTGCATATGATGCCACTTTCTTGACATAGTTCTTATATTATCCCATTGCTCAAAAAAGGAGACAGAAACAATCCTAACAACTATTGTCCTATTGCGATCTTAGATGCATACAGCAAGATCTTCTCCCTTCTCCTTAAAGATCTTGAAGTGTAGGTTGAAAAACTGGCCATTCTTCCCAAATTTCAAAATGGGTTTCAAAAAAGGTTGGAACCTAACTAAATGGGGCAATTGTATCCCATATCAAGGCAGTGTAATGAAACCATGTGAAAACAATATACTTAGTGAGTATGGCATATCTAATGCTTTTGACACGGTTGATAGGGTGAGACTGATGTGTAAGCTTAATCAGTGGGGCATTCCAGACAGCCTGTTGAGGCTTATAATGCTACTTCATGATGACATTCAAATTCAGGTCAGTGTTAATAGGGAGGGTTGTTTTTCTCTAGTTATAAACAGGTACATTGGGCAGAGACAGGGCTGCACCCTGGCCCCCAAGCTTTTTAACGTATATATTGCGGGCATTAATTACCTATAGGAAAATGTCAATTGTATTCCATTGATATTGGGATGGGTTTCTTTCATTGGTTGTCTTTTGCGGATGACCTGCTTTTTTATTGGACTCCACTAGGTTTACAAAGAACACAAAACGCTTTTTCTACTTAAGCACATTTAAATAATTTAAGAATAAATGTAGCTAAATCAAAGATATTATTACTAATAATAGGTCACCAAAAATACTGAATAAGACTGCCTGCAATATTAAACCCAGGGGAGTTGGTTCTATTTCTTATTTGGGCCTTACAATCTACAACTCTTGGTCCCATACCTTTATTTTCCAAATATTAAGAGCTAGCATTACGCACCTTGCAGCTCAATGTAGGCATGTTAGCACGATACGTAGAACATTTTCTTTGCTCCCAATCATTAAAAATTATGTTATTAAAATTGCTCCCACCGTAAGTTATGGTTTAGATATTATCTCATTAGATTTTGATGTCTTTCTAAATTCTATTGAAGGTATGATGTTGACATTTTTTTGGGACTTTCAAATTCCATTCCAAACTCAGTCATACGTCATGAGTTGGGTTTCACATCATTGGAATGCAAAGTTCAATGGAAAGAATTAACCTTCAATGCCAACATGATCAATCCTCCAATTTGTTCATTGTTTTGTGACCTCAACCAAGCTATTATAAACAAAAATGTTACCTCATTGGTCGATTGAGAGGTGATTAACCACCCTGCCTGGATTAAAAGAAAGCATTTGGAGAGAGATTGGAGATTTACTATAGAGAATTTGAATAAGTGCTCTCTCTACTCCAAGTTTTTTTTGTTGTTTTAAACACAATGTGCTCTATCAAAATACATTTCTGTATTTCTGTGTGACAAGTCTAGATTGGTTAGCCTGGGATTCAAGCTTAACCAGGTACCCAGCTTGGAGTGTTTGGGGTCCAGATTATTGTATTGAATTTATAGAGGCATCAGAAGAAACATCTTGTTTTGCAAATAGGTTTTTTTAAAACCCGGGGCCATACGCTCGTTTGGCAATAATTGGAACTAAGAGATTCACAGAATATTTGTGTAATATCAAAATATTCACAGCATGTTATTCAGAGAGTTTGGAAATGTGTGTGGCTGCATCAGGACGTTGTCAAACTATCTAATGCAAAAGTGCATCACATACTGAGGATGGCAGACGCAATCTTGAAATGGTTAAGTTAATCCTCGCAGCCTATGTTATTCGCATTGTATGAGGTTATTAAATGATGGGACACAAAGTCTGTGTTATAATATCCAGAGTGAACAATCTAGTTCTCACTAGCCTGCATTATCTGTGTGCTTACATTACAGGAGTGGGTTTGTACTGTTATTGATTATCTGAGTTTAAGTAAAGTACATATTTTTATGGAGCCTTGCTTGGATATTCCTTTTATTTTGGTACTTTTCGTACGGTTGTTGTTTGGAGGCTGCCACTGCTGACTCACACTTCTCAAGTGAATAACCTGCACTCTGGCATGTGGTACACGTTTTGGCATAGCAGATTGAAGCCTGTGACTTCACTGGTTATTCGTGCATACCATATTCATCGCAAGCAGCATCAGAAATGAAGAAGTCAGTGGTGTAAGGAAGGTATGGTATCAAAGTAAGACAGACACAAGAGACCACAGTCCAAGGGTTTGTGTGTTTGTTTGTTTATTTCATTTATATCGCGCACCTGACCCGGAGGTAATTGGGCGCTAGAGGATGGTGATGGTTACATGGCATAGTATAGCATTCACAGAAAAAATTACAATGGTACATATATACATAATAGCCATTGTGCATATTATACATAGGTCATGGCAGTAGTATAGGATGGATGACACATGTTAGTTGTACAGATCATCTCACGGTTAGTGGTAACAGGAGCTGTTGTTTGTGTTTTGTTGAGTATCCATGTGATGACATGGCTTCTGAATTTGTTAAAGGTTTGTATAGTCTGAATATTCTGAGGGAGAGTGTTCCAGAGCTGGGCGGCTAATACCGGGAAGCTAGAGCATCCGGCTCTTTTTAGATTATATCTGGGCACTGCCAGACATGGTATGTTGGATGATCTAGTGATTCTGTTGGATACCTTGCAAGTGAACTTATCTGTGAGATGGGGGGGGGGGCTTGGAAGTTAAGCGCTTTGTGAGTTAGACAGATAGTTTTTAGGACAATTTTGTCATGTATGGAGAGCCACCTGTGGTGTTTTCTAGTTTCTGATATGCGCTCTCTTTTGGGAATATTCAACGCTGCTCTGAGCACGTTATTTTGCATGATCTGGAGTTTATTTAGGATGGTTTTGTTTACTCCTAGATAGAGGCTGTTGCAATAATCCAGTTTAGAGAGTTTATAAGCGCTCTCACCAGCGTAAGGCAGCTGGTGGGGGATAGAAAAGGTCTACAGGCTCTGATCAGCTTGCCTGTGTAGGCTGTGGCCGATTAGGTCATGTTAATCTGCTTAGTTAGGTTGGACTGGGCATCGAGGTAGAAACCTAAAGTTTTTACATGTTTGGCAATGGGTATACTGTTCCCATCGTTGAGAATATTTGTGTAATGAGGACTTAGTTTGAGAAGGTTGTTGGATGATCCGACTAGGAGTAATTCTGTCTTATCATCATTCAGTCAGAGGCCATGTGTGGCCAACCAAGCCTGAATGATGATGAAGACTTTGTGAATCCGCGCAACGTCTATGTTATAGGTTCCTGAGAGGGGTAGGAGTATCTGGGTGTCATCCGCATAGTTTGTGTAGGTGACACCCAGACAGTCCAGTTTGTCAAATAGTGGCTTTGTAAAAATGTTGTACAAAGTGGGTGAGATGCAGGATCCTTGAGGGACTCCACAGGTGATGGGGATGGAGTCAGCAGCTGCTGAAGGTGAGAACACGCGCATAGTTCTGTTAGCGAGGAAAGATTGGAAATAGGCAACTGCAGAACTGGAGAAATGGGCCGCTGAGGATAGGTGGTTGCAAAGCATGGAGTGATCCACCAGATCAAAAGCCGCCGAGAGGTCGAGTAGAAGTAGAATGGCCATCTTTCCTTTGTCTTTTAATTCATCGATCTGGCTTTTGAGGTCGACAAGTGCGGTTTCTGTTCCGTGCTGGGGTCTGAAGCCAGATTGACGGGTGCCGAGTAATTTGTGAGCTCCAAGATAATCTTGTATTTGCAAGTATGCTATTCTGTCCAAAATGTTCAGTAGAAAGGGGACTGTCATAATTGGTCGGTAGTTAGCGGGTATGACGGATCAAGGGTCTGTTTTTTTAATAGTGGTAGAACCCAGGACTGTTTGAGGTTACTAGGGATGGAGTTGTTCGAGAAGGAGTTTACAAGTTTAGTAATGAATGGGGCAAGGTCTCTAGCTGCATCTTTTATAATCTGGGCTGGGCAGCTATCGCCCTTACAGTTAGATGGTTTAAGAGACGCAATGATTTTGTGGACTTCGGGAATGGTGACTTTTTTTAATGTGAAACCCAAGTTAACGTGAGGGGTAGGTGTTTATTGAACCTTATCAAGGGTGTGATAAATGCCAATCTGAACCTAAATCTAAGATGGAAGCAAGCTATAACCTTCGAAATATTAATAATAATAATTCAGTCCTAGTGGAGTCTTCTCAAAATAAAAGGGCCTATACTAAAAAACCTATTGCCAAACCGTACTGATAATTTACAAAGAGTGTGGGGAAATGTTCATGAAAAAGAAAGAAGTGTTCACAAAATGATAAGTCAGGATGTTCAGGCCGTTTTCAGAATGAGAGCATAGCACACTCTTGGCCTTCTTCAGCATGAGGACACAGTTCCTTTTACCAACATCAGGGCCTTCTATGCCCAAGTCTCTTACGTTCAAAGTCTCTTGATCCAGAGGGCCTGATGTACCAAAAACAACAAAAATGTTCCTTTCTGAATATTCAAGTAGGGCGATTTACTCTTCACCCTGGATCCCCTTCAGCCAGGCTCAGAATATTTTTCTTACCACAATTTTTCACTCGGAACCCCTCTTCCGGGCTTATGTCCCCTTTAACACAATTAGTCTCCCTCAGCCGGGCTCAGACCAATCACAGTTCATTTTAGCCATCGAAGCGTTTGAATGTGCACAGAATTTAGCTTGACCCGTTGCAGGAGCACTTTGATTTCACAGGTCAATAACTCTCACACGCTCAGTTGGATACCAAAAAGAGACCTTCGAATGAGCACTGACGTGGCGCCGGACCCCTCTGTGTATGGTACCTATTTCGGTTTCACAAAGTTAATTCACATACGCCTTATCTTTCTTCATACAATGTTGCTGCTTGCAATCTTGTTCGTAACACAGTCTGGTTTGCTATCAGTCTCTCTGACTCACCGGCTGTGTTCACTGGCACTGCTTTGTTGTCAGAGCCAAGGACAGTACCACGGCGCAATCGCTTCTCCCCGTCTTCGCTATCAATACGGGAGGGCCCTGTGTACCTCTGACACACACTGCACTGTTGTTCAGCAGTAATTCCTGGTCTTAAGTTCCTTTTCCTTGAGGCCTTGTGAAAGTCATGGTTCTTCTCTGAAAAGGTCAAGGGTAGTTCCCTCCGTACAACCCTCTCTGTTCTTGCCGCCATTCTCCTCAGTTTAAACTGCCATCTCCGAACTGCTGCTTCCTCGTGTGTTTTGCCTTGCTCAGAGCGTGCTTTCATGCATCGCTTTTTATCCATGTGGGGAAGTGTGATGGAAGTCATGTGTGTGTAATTATCAGTAATTGCCTGACTCTGCCTGACCCTTGTGTTGGGACATGTCAGGTATACGACTCTGGTGTTAGTCCGTTGTCGCTCATGTTGAACTGCCTGAGAGAACATGTTTGTATAGGAAATAGGGGCAGGTTGAGTTCCTAGGTATCCTACCCGGTAGGATGGGGAAAAGGTGTTATTGGGAAGGGGAAACCGCGTCTCCTCCTCTGGTGTCCCACTTCCACTCCCGAGGACCCCTCATCCAGGTGTTCCTCCCGCACTGGTCCACCCCCAGGAACTGGTTCCAATAGCGATGGCTGTGTCCTGGCCACCTGGTTGACACATCCTCGGAGACTGGTGGGTGAGACCTTCAGGGTCTCACAGTAGCATGCATATAACTTCTACTGCTTGACTCCCCTGTTTGCACAAGGAATCTTCCTTTGCTCTGGCCATTGCTTTGGACTTGCACGCCAAGGAATGGCTTGTTTAGTATACAAACCAACACTTGGTTGTCATTGTGAGCCACCACATACTACACATTCACACATGCACACCACTCAAGCAACAGTGACGTAAGTCCCTTTTTAATGCTGTTGTCTATGTAGTGCATGCAAACTATGATGCTCTATATTCCAGTAGCCTGATGCTCACTGTCATCTGTCTTGGAGAAAGCAGATGTGTGCTTCACAAAAATGTATTGCAGTCAAGTGGTTCAAAGCATTGCAATCCCATGGCCACCAATGATAGTAGGTTAGTGTGAGCCATATGCCTAACTAAGCAAAAACCCATGTGATCACCTTGCTCTAAGTGCAGCCAGAAGCCTCTGCAGCCCAGCTGTCACTGTACAGTGGTTATGGCACATTTGCAGATCAACACCCCTGAATTTGATCCAGGTTGCTACTCTGCTCACTCTACAGCTCTGCTCAGCCCCTTATCTCCATTGCACTGATCTTAAAGGAACTGTTGTGGGTTCTTCAGCTGCTTATTCAATCTGTGCCCTATTGTCACTCCTGCATAGGACCATTGTACATTCTCCTGTGGCAGGTTACCGCCACAGCTCCTCCTACAGCCCTGTTGACTTGAACCAATACAATCTGGCACTACCACATTAAGTGAGGCATGAAGGAGACTTATACAGCTGCAAAGATAATTATGGAGCTTGGCTAGTAAGGATGATAGCAGTGCAGTATTTTATTTTGGGTAGTGATATGATATATGATATGGCATTTATAACGTGCCTATACACAGGTATTTCAAGGCGTGACGATGCAAGGGAGGGGGAACAAAGGGAGGACAGACAGTGAATTTACTAGGCCAGGTGTCAATCAGATCGCGCAAGTGCATGGGATGTGGGAGGAGGGACAGTGCAGTACAAGGGACTAGATAATAGCAATAAGTAAGGTAACAGCCAGCAAGTGGCAAGTGCAGACATCAGGTGTCAAGTGTTGGTATGGGACTGCAGGGATACAGAAACAGTCCCCAAGAGCGGGGTTTGCCGGGCAGGCAGTGAAGGTGAGTGAGAATGGCAGAGGAGGACTTGGGCCTGAGATCAGGGGGTGTCCAGGTAACCACTGCAGATCAGGATACAGTCACAAGGTCAGCAGGGGAGGGGAGTAGAAAAAGCAGAGGCAAAGAGAAAGGTTTTAAGGTGATTCCGGAACGGAGATGGTTCTCCTCAAACTTAAGGGAGGCAGGGAGCCTGTTCCAGGGGGAGGCCCCAGATGAAGAAAGAGATCTACCACCAAGAGATTGACCCTGAGGGAGTTGGAGGCGGCTGAGCGAAGAGCTCGAGAAGGAAGTTATTTTGGAAGAGAGAGTTGAAGGTATTGAGTCCCCATGCCCTAGAAGGCCTTATGGACAATGCAGAGGGTTTTTAACATAATCTTTGCAGCCACTGGGATCCAGTGCAGAGATTTCAGTCCTGGAGAGATACAATCCTTGGGCTTGAGGCCAAGGACAGGTCTCGCAGTCCTGTTCTGGATGAGTTGCAGAGGGCGGAGAGTAGAAGCAGATAGATTTAGAAAGAGGCGCACCCAAGCAAGTCCCATCAAGTCCTGCTTTGCCGCAAGACTCTGTGCTGATCCTGGGACCTTGGACGCTTTAATACGGATGGTGTCATTCGAACTCTTCATAGAACGAACTTCATCACCCACAAGGTGAATACACCTCAGAGACTTTTAGCAACCACACTATCATTGCTAAAGTATATACTAAACGTTTGTTTATTGTTGTTCCTCACTGTTTAGGCTGCATACTTGTCTTGGAGGCGGTACCTATTTAATCTGGTACACGTGCGCACCACGCGCACGCACCCAAGCAAGTCCCCTCAAGTCCCGCTTTGCCGCTTAGCCACAGAGTTGCGGCGTTGGGGCTAGGGGACTTTGATTTTATTTTTGTAATGCTCTGCTTGGTGTTATGCGGTGTTGAATGCCCTTTTATTTTTATTTATTCTATGTTATTTTATGTCGGTTAAAAATATTTTTTATTTATATTCACTGCAGACATAAGTAATAATTATTTCAGTTAATATTTTTGTTATCCCTTAGTTGTATTATTTATATTACTGTTGTAGAAAATCAGTTCCACTAATTGCACCATTGTCATGAGCATGTTACCATACTCCCTTAAATCCAATATGCCTAATTCAGTTAGACAAATAGGCTCGCCTTTGTGGGCAGATTCGAGTGAATCTAAAGGCAATCTAAAAAGAGTGTCATCATGCACCTCAATTACCCCAACACCGCAAGCTAAATCTCGCATAAAAACTCCATCTGCTAGTAAGGACATTAGACAATTTTGTCCTCCTGTGAAGAACACGCCTCAAGACGCCATTATTTCATCTCCTCACAATGGCCATCTTACTGAAGTAACAATTCAGCAAGGAGAAATTCAACATGAAATGCAAATTCCCCCAAAACTCATGGGACAGGACCCTACTCACCCCTTACCACAGCTCGACCCGTCCGAGGCTCTAGCGATGAATTATGAGGAAGCCCAAATCCACGAGGAGCTTACGGTATCTGACAATACCATGTTACAAACGCTCAAGCTTTCTGAACAAGACAAGCACCCGCGATTACAACTAGATCAAATCGAAGAAATTTCAGATGCTGAAATAAATGAAGACATGTTTGCAGAAGTTTCGATTCATACCGTTATGCAAGGAAAGAGCTTGTCTCCATGATCTGCAGCTACAGATCCTCATCAGCGCTGCTCAATGGATTCTTCTATTTCCATGGCAGCTTCATATATTCTGCCAACGCTGAGACACTGAGCCTCCTCGAGAGAAAAAGCTGTAACTCCAGCAAATTCTGGGCTACTGGAAACCACGTTGGTGGCGATAAACTCCACTATTCAAAGTTTATTTGAACTTTTCAAAACTCTGTAACTAAAAATCAATTTACAAAGCGGAAAAGATTGATCAAATTAACACATGGATCCAAACACACCTGCATCAAAGAGAACTGTCCCACAGGAGAATTCATCTGCAAATGACATGTCTAGGAGTGTGGAAATCATAACAATACCTTCAATGGTCGCGTCAAGTCTTCCTGCCATTGAACACATCATCTTTCCGAATGAATTGGATGCCCCGATAACAGTGGACCCGAATTCCCCATGGATAAGTATGGACAACAATCCTACAATAACCAACCAACCGTCTAACAAAGCAACCTATGACGTTTTCACTAAATGTCCTCAGACCAAAGGTAAAGCAAGACATCTCATTACCAAACCTTTTCAACTAAGAGAGTAATTAAAGTTAGCAATGTTCCACCTCACTCTCCTACGGTTGACTTAACAAAACCTACAAAGATTCTTGGCGCACAATTAGGCCGAGTCGAACTACTGTCTGAAAAGCAAGTTCTCCCAAATCAAATGCAAATACAGCCTCAATTACCAACAAGTCACTCTCCTTTAAATCGACTTATTACTGTACTTGAGGCAGATATTCGGGATCATCACATCAAACCAATTCCAAAAATATCTTGTGAAGAATCTATACATATTCCAATTTCTGCCCCTTTGCTGGCTGTTACTCAGCAAGCAGCTGCAATAAAAAACAACCCTTACCAGATTAATGATATTAAAACTGCTGTGGACGCATATCTTCACCAACGTTCAAATGAACTTAAGGCGATAGTTCCGACAAAAGAAAAAGGACCTTACGATTTGATCCTAAAAAGTACCAAATGCTAGTGAAGTTCAGCATCAATTGAATCTGCAGGGATCCTGGGAACAAGCAAGTCAATTAAGCTCCACGAAGTCCGCTCCATTATCAATAAGGGAAATAATCCCTGTTCATATGATCAATGAACAAAATGAGACCATTAAGGCTGCGATTGAAAACTACTTTGCACAACATTTTCAGGCGTTGAAGCCCACTGCTCAATCAAAAGAATTACAACAAAGAGTTACATTCTCTAATGACAGTGTTTCTTCTAAAGACTTCGTAGCACGACAAAAGACACCCAATTTGATGAAAAATAATTCACATAAAAATCAACCTACAACAGAAGGTCCTTTCATTAAACATCAGAAGATGGATCCTAAAAAAAATGCTTTTACCAAATATCACACGTTGATATTGAAATGTCAGGCAGCTCCACACCAACAGTATGACTTATCAAGAGCAAGCGTTCTTAACATCTTTAATGACGTTCATCAATTAGAAGACCTAACATCAGCGGACATTGATCAAGTAGAATTCATTTGTGACGTGAACTTATCCATAGTTCGGCTATGGATGAAATCTGGTCTAGTGTTGAATACATTGTGGCAAGCAAGGATGTAACTCTTCTGAATGGGCTTCCTACTGGCCCAAGATCCTGAAAGGAAGAAGTGTGAAACATCGGGTGAAAAACAAGTAAGCACGAAATCTGGCAATAATGAATGCCAGTGCGCGTTTTGCACCCTAGAACAACAAACTCCTACCGGACAACATCCCTTAGCTCAAGCATAACCATCATTGCAGCAAGGAGTGTCCAAAGAAAAATCAAGCTCTCTCACATCCGTAAGCTGGAATACGAGGGGTCCTAGCCACTTACAATGGGAACAGAATAGCAACCTTACTGAGGCAGATATAGTAGCCCTTCAGGAAACCTGAATGTCGGTCGCTCCTACATGGGACAATCATGAGACAACTATTATTCCAGCGCTATTAGCGCAAAAGTGCCGTCCTATGGCAGGCCTCTTAGCAGCCGTTAAATCCAACTCAGGACTAAAATTACAACCTTGGGAAAGTCTGAATAACTACATCCAACTTGTCAAAATCACAGCTGATTCTAAGGATCTGGCATTCATTAATTTATACAGAAACCCGGCAGCAATATCCGATGGCCTCTTCTATAAAGACTTGTCTGAGTTATTCGAATTGATCGCAAAAACGAAAGGAATAACATCAATCAGATCAGCTGGAGATCTTAATCTCGACACCATTAAAACCACAAATGGGAAGAAAACCCAAGAAATTAATAAATGGAATAGCTTTATGATGCACGTAGGCATGAGAATGGCCAATGGATCACTTCCCGGTGACATACCATCACATGTGACATGGCAGAGAGGAGCCTCGTCAAGTACCATCGATTATATATATCTATCAGAGGCCCAATTCATGCTGTCAACAAATTTTAAGATAATAAAACAATCGGTGTGTGATCATCATATGTTAATGTTAATCTGGCCCAGGAATAATCATGACGATCAGCAAGAACGACAATGGATGTCACAAGCCCTAAGCATTAATAATGCTAAATCTCTCTTCAAGTGGACCCCGAAGAACTTGATATCGCTAAATGAGATACTGAAGGTGCAGTATAGATCAAATCAAATACATTCTTATGTTGACGTCTTGTCACTATAAAAAAATGTGTATATGCCTACAAGAAGAACAAATAACCATACATTTGACCCTCATATACAACAGGCAAAAAAAAATGTCGAAAAGCTCTGAGAATAACCATGAAACTCCCTTTGATTGAGAGGATCAAAGCACGCAAAACGATTAAATCATGCTACAGAAATTGGGCCAGATCCCATAAAGGCAAACTGTACCAGCAAGATGGTGAAGCTTTCTGGGTGGCCACATCGAATAAAAATGCCCCACAAATCTGGCAATTATTAAATGCAAACACAACCAGTAAACAATTTCAGTCTCAACTAAATGGAGTCTCTGAAAGCCAATGGATAACACACTTCACGTCGTTGTATGCTGACCAGTCTTTTGATTCATTCCATTATAAAAGTCAATCTGTATCACCTTGGATCCTAGAATGTTCAGAGTCCATAGTAGAAGAACTAATATTGAAGTCATCATCATCTCGAGCTGCTGGACCTGATGGCATTACCAACTATATGCTAAAACAGCATTCTAAACATTGGGCAATCATTCTAAAGAACATCTTTCAGTGCATTTTTAGATCTCAGAAAATCCCGGACTCATGGCGTACTTCTTTAAAAGTCCCGATCTTTAAAAAGGGCGATCGTGGAACACCTTCAAACTATCGACCGATAGCTCTATTGGACTCCCCAGGCAAAATCTTTAATCGCCTAGTCCTAAGGGACTTTAACAGATGAACACAGTCGAGTAACTGTCGTGATCAAAATCAGACAGGCTTTGTTGCTGGCCTTGGGACTGCGGTCAATTTAATGATACTCAACGCTTTAAAAGTACAAGCACACAATACAAAAACCTCTCTGTTCTTTGCATTTATTGATCTAAATGCTGCCTTTGATTCAGTCTCCAGAGAGAAGCTAATTGAAAAACAGCACAATGTCCTCAAAATCTGATTGACATCATTTTCGCACTACATTCTTCAACTTCTATACAGGTTCGGCTGACTATCATGGGTTTGTTATCTGCGGTAATAAGAACATCAAGAGGGCTGAAGCAGCGATGTATCCTAGCTTCAGACCTCTTTAACTTCTTTATCCATGATGTTAGAGATATCTTTCTGTCCATAGCATCAGATTCACCTAAAATGAATTCAATTGCTATACAAGCATTATGGTATGCTGGCGATCTTGTTCTTGTCTCAAAGACCCCGATAGGACTGCAAAAGCTAATATCTGCACTTATTTACTTTGATGAGAATGAGCTGTCAATTAATGTAAATAAATAGCAGATTGTAGCATATACTCCTAAATTGAACTACAGAAATATATTTGTTTGGAGGGTTAAAGACCTTACCTTAGATGTTGTACCTAACTACAAATACCTGGGCTCACAATTTGAAGGTAATTCTTCTGCCACATTACACCTACATACATTGCAAAATAAATTAACTTCAGCCATATCCCAAACTAAATTAATTCTCCATAAATATGGCAAATTCACTATCAACCCAGCACTACATTTCTGGCAACAAAATGTATTGCCTGTGTTATTGTATGGGTTGGAGGCAAGAGCTATTACCACCACTAACTGTCTGAATAAATTAGAAGCCACATTTTGGAGACAAATTTTAAATGTATCGCAATCCACCCCTGGTCCTTGTTTGAGATTTGAGCTAGGTCTTACATCTCTAAGTGCAAAATATCACTGGCAACTATGTGCTTTACTTTGCAAATGTCTTGTCAATTCCAATGAAGAGTCAATTCTTGCCACATTATCATCTTACTTGTTTTCTTCGAATCATCTGTTTATCCAGGAATGGACCAAATATGTTTACCAAATTATGGCTGTGGCAGATATCAGTCTTGAAACACTCATAATAAATCCTGTTAGAGCAAAAAAGACAATCTTTCTCCAGGATTGGATTGAGACTCGCTCATTATGTTTACAATATAAGCACTTTAACAGCAAATGCTACGTTGACAAGAAAAGGGGATTTGCTGAAGCCTATTTGTCGAAATCTCCATCTCCACAAATATGTATGGCAATGGTAAGAATGCAACTTAACTTATGGCCCACTCGTGACATCTTGGCCCAACGTGGACAAATCTGTATGTCAGAATTTTTGTAGATTTTGCAGTGATTTAACACAAAAAAACCCCTAGAACACCTCATCATAGGATGTGTAGCTTTGATTCCCTTCAGAAATAAATTATACGAGAAGCACATGGCTATAATTGCAAATGTGAAGCCGGACTTTAGATGGGCTTTCCTACTTAACTCTGCTAATATGAGCATAAATATAGCCTCAGTGAATTTTCTTACTGCTCTTCATTTGAACGATCAATAGTGCCAGTGAGAACTGCTAATGAAATGTTACAGAATGTCATACATTTCTATTGTAAATTTCTCCTTTAGGCAGAGACTTGATGTACATCAGTTGCACATCTTCTAACCAATGGTTAATGGTAGAAAAACATCTTTATCTTTTACAACCCTTGCATAGATCGGATGTTGGTGATACTGTCTCAATTATTTCTTTATGTTTAAGTAATCAAAGATGAATTGTGTAACTAACTTAGAATGTTTTCCTTTCTGTAACTTAATATCGTTTTTAATTGTGCTCTTTAAAATGTCCTGATTACTATGTAAATAATTTGGAATTCTCTTTGTTGTAATCAATTATGGCTAAAAAATAAATTGATATGATAAATTGAAAAAAGTTGATTGATTTCGGCTAAATTTCGATAAAAGAAAAAAAAGAAAGAGGCTGTTGCAGTAGTCCAGCCTAGAGAGAACCCGTGCCCTGGAGACAGTGAGGTTCTGGGTGAAGGAGAGGAAAGGAAGAATACCTTTGAGGAGGTGCAGCGGATAGAGTGACTTCTTAGAGACATCAGAGATGTGAGGAGAGAAGGAGAGTATGGAGTCGAAGATGACCCCGAGTTTTTTTGCATTGGTTGAACAGCCAGGGAGAGAGGTTAGACCCCTGTGGGACACAACAGGTAGACAAAAAGATAGTGGAGAGGAAGGACCCAATTTGGACCTGGGCGGGTCGGTCAGAGAGGAAATAAGTCAGCCATGCCAGGGCATGACCAGTGATACCCAGGTGGGTATATAATTCTTGCTGATCACTCTCTCCAGCTAGATAGGTCTGCTTTCTGGCCACAATATTTTAATAACAACCAAGAGGCTGTTTTGATGGAGCACACTGGGTCAACACATAGAAATGTTTAACTTGCAGTTTAATCTTTAAAGGTAATTTAGTATGAATGTTGAACACCCACTGGTCTATCCACTCCTGAGTCAGTCATGATCTAATTGTCCTCCTTGAAATAATCACTAATGGCGTCCATCCAAGGTCCCATGCAGCAGAACACTTACGGCATCATACTGCCCTCACTCTCAGGTGCAACAAGGACAAGGGAATGGCACGTTAGACCCGGGGTTGATGGGGAATCAACTTAGTACCCCAAGAGGAGCACTAGGGGTTCTGGTAGGCATGAATGTTCTGGTTCTGAGAAAGAACTGCCTAAGCTATGAAAGCTACAGGCACTGTGTTCAGTTTGATTGGTATGTTGGTTGGACGGCAGATATCCATCTCAAACCTTGCTAAACGGGATGAAGATAAGGTGGTTGAATGTGGGATGATGCAATGCAGTCTATTTAGCTGATGGAGAAAAATTGAAAGAAGGGGATATTTTGGCAAGATCGTTGATGTAGTTTGACGAAATCACTTCTGTAGGAGTACAGGGATGAGTAGTGGATAAAACTCCTACTCAGCCCCAAAATACCAACACATAAGCAATGATAACATTCATAAAGATGAGACAGACTGTGAAGGCATCATGAGTCAGACACAGACAACAGGTTCAAGTTCTTTCAACCAAGTTTTATTAACTCAAAAGGCAGGGTGGAGTAATGTCTAACTTGCCCGATGCTAACTTTACTTTACTTTAAACACTTGTATAGCACAGCCATGGACCCATGGGCATTAGGGCGCTGACAAAAACATAAATCAAGGAGTGAGCCTCAGGAAGGAGCCAGGGGAGAGCAAAGAACCATCAGAGGATGGGATCAGTTAAGTAAACAGCCAGGTTTTCTGGTTCTTTTTGAAGGACTCCAAGTTGGGCTGAGCTCTGAGATCTAGAGGGAGGTTATTCCAGGCAATAGGGGCTGCGAGGTAAAAGGCTCCTTTTTCTGCCCTTCTGGTTCTGCTTCTGGGAATGTTCAAAGGTTTCTGGTTGCTGGATCTCAAGGCTCAGCTTTGAATTTTGCCCGTAGTGAATTGCCTCAGATAACTTGGCATGGTGCCTTGGATACATTTGAAGGTTATCACCAGTAATCGATACTGCACTTGAGCCTCCACCGGGAGCCAATGCAGGCCCCTTCTAGCAACGTAGATGCGATTGCGGCGTTTAAGTCCTGTCATGACACAGACAGCACCATTCTAAATAGCTTGAAGTCTATTCATTTCTGTTTTATTTAGGCCCACCAAAAGACTACAACAGTAGTCAATTTTGGCTCCAATAATCACACGATGGATTTAGCATTAGTTTGATTGATAAAAGGCCTGAGATGGGTTAACAATGTTATATAAAATGCTGCAGCAGAAACCAAGCTTCCCACGTGGGCCTTCATCGATAGCTGCTGATCTAAAACAACCCCCAAGGTTTTTACCTTTTTCAAGGGTACTAGCGTAACTTCACTGAGTAGAAAGCTAAGATAAGACGGTCCCATCTTAGACAGTGAGGATGACGAGCCCACAATTACGAGCTCATTCTTACTCTTATTAAGTGCACGATTGTTCCTCAACATCCAGTCCTCTATAGACGAATACACACGATTTAGTTCAGTCTCGTTCACTGAATGAGTACCCACCACGGGGACAACACACTGGGTATCGTTCACGTAGTTGGTGAACATGATCCCCTCTTGTTTCAGCAAAGCAAAGAAGGGGACCATGAATATGTTGTAAAGACAGGGGGATATGCAGACGCCCTGTGGAACACTGAAATCAATGGGGATAGGGGGGGCTTCCACTTCCCCAGAAAAGACTCTGCTTTCGCAGTTGTTCAAATAAGAGGCAATCCATTGTTCTGCTATCAGAGAGAAGTAGGCTCCTGCCTCCAACCTGTCGACCAGAATAGAATGGTCGACCAGGTCGAAGGCAGCAGATAGGTCAAGGAGCATTAACATGGAAGCAAGGCCCTTGTCCATCCACTCCGTGAGCCTAGATTTTAATTCTAATAGGGAGGTTTCTGTGCCAAAACCGACTCTGAAACCTGACTGACGAGGGTTAAACCCCGGAAAATTGTTAAGGTGTTGTGCAAGCTGTTCATAAGCTGCCCTGTCCAGGATTTTTAAAAGAAACAGCTTGTTTGTGATTGGCCCATAATTGTGGAGAGCTTTTGGACAGACGCTGTATTTTTTTAATGATGGCAGTAACCCATGCTTGTTCTTAGACATAAAACCTTCAGAGAGAGAAGCATTAACACATTTACATATGGCCGTCAGGAGGGCCGGAGGGCAAGTTTTAATAATTAGTGCGGAACAAGGATGGCATTTCCATACCTAGAGAAAACTAAGGATAGTCTGTGTCAGGAAGTCCAAAGAAAAAACATCAGTCTGTGTCCAAAACCTGTACTTGCCCGCACAACTAACTGCATACAATGTGTAGGGATGTCAGCATCAATATGAATAGTGCTCAAAGTAAAGATCAGAGCTTCTTCTTGCTCTTAGCTTGCAATCCACTCCCCTTCCCCAAGTTCAAAGTAGTTCATCAAGCACAGGGGTTCCCTTCCCCAAGAGTTCTAATCTTCCAGCTTTCAAACGAAACAACACAGGGGGTTTCCTTCCACAAGAGTTCAAATCTTCAGGCTTTCCATGCAACACTTGACTTAAAAATACAAAAAGGTCTTTGCAGAGCACAAGCTTCTTTATAGGTATTTTTAGTGGGTTTTCCATTTAGGGGGCACCCTGTCTACATGCAAGTGTTGGACCACACGTTCCACCCATTACAGGTCACACAACAGGTACCCCCCCTTGCCTGTGTTTTCATTAAGAAGAGGATACTGGAGGTATTGACAGAATTGAGACTGGCTTTCAGGTGCTTTTCCGTAGTTCAACACAAAGTCACAACAGTTTGAGATGGGCTTCCCCTTGTTTTTAGTAGGCATGGGAGACTGGAAGATGATTCATTTCATGGTGTTGAGTCGAATCAAGATGGTCCAGGAATGCAATGTGGTCCTGTAGTGGTCATTGACTTAAATCAAGTGACTAACAGGCAGATGATGGTTGAAACAGTCTCTTAAAGCAGTCGAATTGGATCAATTAGGTCCACAATGCAATGCAGTCAGGCGATGATCAAGCTACAGGTTCAAAAAAGTGCTGAATGTCACAGACAGCTCCAGGTGCTTGAAGTAGCTCAAAAAGCAACTTGAAACTGTCGGGCTGGGTTAAAATTAGATCAAAGCAGTCAGCGCCTAGAGCTGGTTCCTGGCTTCTCGTTGCCGTAGGACCCAATCCCTGGTCACCTTGGCCAAGGTGGATCCTTGTTCTGCACTTCCAAGCCAGAAAGGTTGCCAACAAGCACTTGCAAGGGCTGTCACCCCCAGTGAGCAGATTCATTGGTTCCAGTGGTCTCAGCTTGCTGCTGGCCTTGGCCAGACTACTGATCAGCCCAAACATTCCTCTGGGATGTTTGCTGGAAAGTGCTTGCTCCTTTCTTGGAAATCTGTATCTTCACCTCTATGGAAGAGGAAATTGGGACAGGTATATTTCCTAGTGAAACCCTCATTATGTAGTCTACAGTTTATTTAAAGCAGGGTGCTCTGACCTTCTCAAAAAGCCAATCTGCTACAGCGTACTGGCCCTCATCCAGCCTTCTGTAAGGTGTACAATCCTGCCGGGTGTGTTCAGAACTTTTTGCCTTGTGATGTAAGCCCCAGAGTGCTTTGTCTGCGGAAAGTGTGGAGTGGGCATAGGAAGTGTTGGAGCCCTGGGAGATTCTGAAAAGTTGGGACCATTCTGTGGATTTGAACTCCTATCCTGGCAACAATAACTCTCACCCTTTCTTCTGTCTGCCCTTCGTCAAATAGTCTCTAGTAAGTACCACACTTGTGTGAGCTCTCCGTTGTCCTGGCTGCGCTCATCCTTGAGGCAGTAGTTCCATGCTATGCACCTGGGGCAGTGGTCGAAGTGTACGAAAAGAAGTAGTGGAACTATATTCCCTACTGGCCTGCTCCCGCTCTCCACAAACCCGATAGCCATGACTCCTCCCACGCACAATACAAACCCCTAAACACATGTACCTGCTGTTTAAGGTAACGTTCAGTGGAGTGCACTGAAGTGCAAGTTTCAACTTCTTCCTCCATGTTTATTTTCAAAATAAAAATATAGGCACAGTAAAATTTAATTTTTGAAAGTAGAGGACATTCTCTATTCTCTTCTGATACGCTCTCTCTTTTTGGAGACTGCTGATCCTGCAATGCCTACAGTCACTGAAACACAAAACTAGACAAATCGACACATTAACACTCCATTGTCACTGGTTACTTTCGAGCACTGATGGATGGAATATCAGTGTTTTGTTAAAACGTGCCGTCTACCTTTTTGTCCCAATAAGGGATTACATTTTTGATTACTTTTTTATGAACAACAAATTGGAGTGCATTTGTTTTGGTTTTGTGGACGTCTGTTAGTTTTGTCTATAGAGCCCTGTCCTGATGGTGCAGCAGGCACTTTAAACCCTCGAGAATCTTACTGGAATACGAATTCCTGATCCGTAAGATGCAAGTAGAGCTTTGCAGCAAACACTTTAACACCCTGAGCATGAATTTACACCTGCATTGACCTATGGGAATGTTTTAAGTTTTAGATTAGTAGATTCTTCAACTGATGATTATTATACTATATTTAACACCATTTTTATTAAAATAGATGTTTCTCCCTTTCACACTACTGATATCTTATAATGCAACACTTAAACGTGCCCTTAAGTCACAGCAAAAAGACTACGTACATGTACCTAGGACACACATTGAATAAATGCCCCCTAGTTACGTGTGCTATACAGGAAATTGCTCAAAGGTTGTATATTGATGTGTGATGTTTTAGGGAACCCCTCAATTTTCCAACCCACTTAAAGTACTGATAACATGTCATGAACCTTAGGTCTTCTATTGAGGATAGGCAGGTAGTGGAGCCCGCATATCTTGTGCTCAAAAGAATACGGATTCTGGTTTTCCTGGTGGGTTTATATTGTTTAATTAACAGTGCAATTAAATCAGCCGACACGTGTTTCGACCCATTCGGGTCCTTATCAAGGCCATGTTAGGAGGTCCTTTCAGGGTTGCTGCTCAGACCACCCAATATCCCCCCACCCCGCCCCAGTACTTTCAATGCCCTGAGAACGAGCCAACCGGCTAGCCGTCCCCTACTGAAGAGGGCCCCCACTCCCATCAATCGCCCGATAACAGGGATTGCACAGGGCAGCAACCCTTTCAATCATAACAAGGCCTTGACAAGGACCCCGGATGGGTCAGAATACTTCTCAGTTGACCTAATTTTACTGCTAATAAAGTTATATAAACCCAACCGGAAAACCAGAATCCGTATTCCTTTGAGCACAAGATATCCGGGTCCACTGCCTATAAGTCACTACACGAGGTGTGGGGAACACATCCCCCTCCGGTGACCTTGGTGCAGACCTGCAACTCTCTGAAATATATAATACACAACAATTAGCTCAGTGCTGTGCAAGTTGATTCAGCCTCTAGTGCCCAACCCTTCGTCACCTTCCATCGAGGATAGCTCACTAGTTACGCTTTTACCTCTGGAATGGGGCAAGACAGCACTTAGTAAATTCTAATTAGCAATAAGTACCATCGCAAACAGCTGTTATTACAGCACTTAGAAGCTGGAAAATCCGTTAAAATGTGCTATATATAAACTTGAATATATAATATTTTAATTTATTTGACCTACACGGGCCTGCTTCAATACATCTTCTCTGTAAAGCGCTCTGAAGTTCCCTGTTCTACTCTAGATGTAAATGGCAACTCTTTTAATGGCTCGCCATTCCACATGGACCAAGGTCTGGAGCGTTCAAACCTCAGCATTTATTTTTCGTCTCTTGGAAATGAAACGCAAATGCTTAGCAGCAGACTCCCGAGTTTGCGAACGCGCTAAATGGGCAATTATTTTGTTTGGGCACAGAGCAATGCAGGAACACAGGAAGCAATGTGTCAGTGCAGCATGCCTGCCCTCGATAATTAAAGATGGGGCCTCTCCTCTGATCCCTTTTATAGATTGGCCCGGCAGACATGTGTTGTACTATGCTGGTACAACAAGCTATTTTGATTGCTTCCTGCTTAGTGTTTATTAGTGTACGGTAGTTATATAATGTATACAGCATTTAAATTGAGGATGCTGACACCGTAAACAGGCAGGGGCAAAGTGGATAGGCCTGGTTAGTTTTGCTATTAGGTGACACTTCAGCTCCATTTATAATCGAAAACTATTGCATTGGGATACAGCTAGGAGGGTGATAACTACAAAGCACACAGATGCCTTCGGCCTTTGTGCGCTACATAAGCATCAAAATAAATAGATAAATGTGAGGTGTGAGGAGGGACACACAGTTTGTATATGTTCTTTGCTTATCTAGCCACACATTCACTGCACGTGACCATCCTACTCGTTTCGGCCAGTACCACCCGCTTCCTGCCCTTCCTCACCTAAAACACATCCTCCTGGAATCTCTTTGAGTTAGCCCTATCAAACAGTAACATAAAACATTAGCCTACCCATGTTATTTCCACGTAGTCTGCCGACAGTTACGGGCCCTATTACAGTTGTAAATGTGCCACATGTGTAATAAAAATGTCTTAGCCAAGTGTGCCTTCAGCCTCTTGATGTATATCTGGTCTTTGCACTGACGACCTGTTGAAAACGAGCATTGACCAAGCCAATAGTAGGTATTAGGTAGCAATTTGCCCAGCACTGCTATCCTAAGCCCAGGTAATCACACCATTTTCCAACTGTTATAATCAATATGACAGTGTCATCAAATGCTACCCCATGCCTACACAAAAGCCAAAACTGTTTGGCTTTTCCATGCTTGTTTTATATATGAAGATGCAAAGATTTATTTGAAAAGCTCCCACAGCAAGCGCCTTTTCTTCAACATTTACAAAACCGGACCTATTAGCTTTGCCGGTGCTTCTTATTGAGATGTTCCCTTGAAAAGAATTCCCAATGATTCCTCCTAAAATCTTAAATGTCTGATAGATTGCCAAGCTTCCTGTTATTATATAGAAATGCTGTGTTGTCATTTCTCTGACAAGAATCTAACATGAATGCTGCCAGGTTCAGACAGGCTTTATTCGCATACCCGTGATCCTCTATTCTTTGCATAAGGCACTGCTGCTTTCTTTCTGTAAATCATGTCATGTTTATTTTCACGTAGCATGCATTGCTAAGGGTTGAGTGTAGAGGGTGGGGGGGAGGAACAGTTTTGTAAGACAAACAAGTTCACGCTAACCATGCCATTTTTAAAATTAGCGCTATATTTGCAATAATAATAATCCTAATTTGCATTTATATAGCACTACGAAACCGCAGGCATCTGAGCACTGCTTATTATTACCCAAGGTGTTTGGTGCTCATTTATCGACCTCAGAAGGATGAAAGGCTGAGTTTGGCCCTGCCAGAATTCGAACCTACGGTGGCAGGGTTTGCACAGATGATAAAGCGAGCACTTTACTCGCTGTGCTATCTGACCAGCTATGCTCGATGGTATATGTTACATTCTAGTTCAATGCACTTAAAAGAAATATCACAAGCTGCTTTACAAAAAGAAACTCATATCTCACTCTGCACCCCTTCAGCAGATTTGCAAAACTTCATGAAACAGTTACTGCCAGAAGTGCACAGTTGGTATTGCCTTTTATGTTTAAACTAGAACAAAAAATACTTTTGAGGTGTACATTTTTCACTTTTCGTTTGTATTACAATTTATGAAAAATAAAGCATTTTCTGAGAGAGATTAGGGGTGTACCGAACTTCGGCTTCGAGTAAGTATTTGGTCGAATTCCGGCTGAAAAAAAGCTATTCGGCTCTTGCCGAATAATTTGACATTCTCATTTGAATACAATGCAACATAAACTCAGAAAGACAAATATAAACTTCACTTTGCAAAATTGAATAGAATTAGACCAGAATTAGACCAGACAAATTGCTATCACACAGATGAAAAATATCTTATATTGTAATCTGCTCTTTAGGGCATGTTTTGTTACAGATTCTTAGACAAAAAAGGTGCTTATCTTTTATACTTAGCCTGCAACAATACAGGAACATCTTTTCTTTTGGCAATTGTTTATATGCAATGTGCACTTTTTTCAGTTGGAAAAAACAAACTGAAAGAAATGTGCAGATACTTTCAGTTCCTGTCATGTCACTTCCCATTGCGTACCTCATAGTCCCCCTTTTCTTTTTTTAAGGACTGGAGTCCTGAGTTTAACATTATCTGATATTTTATCAGGAAATTATTTGTTGCATATGTTTGTGTATTGGCGAGAAAGAGTGGCTAGAATAAGTGAAAAGTGAGCAGTATTTATTTGGGTGGGGTGAATAATTGGGAGATGGAATGGAGTTCACGCATTTCAGATTTCCTCTTGACTTGTGTCCTGCATGAGCCGACATGACCCATTTGATACATTTCTATTTGAGCTGCAGAGAATTTTCGAAACTCGACCACATTGACTTTGCAACTGGATAGAGAATGCAATGGATCTGATTCACAAAGGCAGCCCTTTTGCATTTGTGAAGCCTCCTACTTTAACTGGCACTGAATATGCAACAATTTTCTGTACATTAATCCGATCCCTTCGTTTTGGTTAAATCTGCTTTATTTCTGGCTTTTATACTTTAGATGCAACATTAATTTCAATGAAGAGAAATACAACTATAGAATGCATTTAAAATGGTGCTTTATTTGTTTTTCTTTAATAAGTGTGTTTTTTGAAGTTTGGAACATGATTTACTAAATAAAGCAACTATTCGGCTTCATATTCGGGTTCGGCAGAATAGTTGACAAACTATTCGGTATTCGGCCGAATACTAACTATGCTATTCGGTACAGCCCTATTTGTAATGTTTTATAAAACCATAGTGAAAAAATCCCCTAATGTATGCCTGTGGTCAGCAGCACAAGCATTCGGTTTTCACGAACCACAATCCTGGTGTTTACTGCTAACAAGTTGCTTCCAATGGATCCAAATGTATTTAACCACTTTTGGTGGTTGCTTGGGGTAATTTTAAATTACAGACTAATGAGTGAGCAGGGGCAGATTTAGCAGCAAGAACATGTCTCTGCCTAGCGTGAAAGCTCCTGATTTTTCAGCCTTGCCCAGGAAATCACTTTCAGGGCTGAGGGAATTTTAGGAGCACCTAGGCCCCATTTGCTGGCTAGCGTACTGGGAATTGAGTTTGAGGTTGAAGCGGAAACACACACAGAGCCAGAAAAGCTCCTGCACAGTTTTGTCGGGTTTCAAATCTGCGAGCATGTAACTCACTCGCTGTCTACAGACGCGGGCTGAAAATTGTTCTGTTTCATGAAGTAATTGCTTTGAAATCCTCCTGCCAGATTCCTCTTCTTTACTTATTTCCAGCTTATTTGTTTCTTGTTGTTCTGTCTTGTCCTGGCGCCTCCATGGCTGCGGGCCATTGTTTTTATGCCATATAAATAAAAAAAATAAAATAGAACACACGAGCATCCACTTTCATGATTGCCCAATGTCACAAGATTGATCAGCAGTAATAAACAGACTTTTACTGCTCACTGCTTTCATTCTTCGCTTTCACTAACACTACAACTCTAGATGTACTGTCTGTATGGTCTGTTTGCACTGTTTACCCAAGATCACAAGGCTGCATTGCAATAAATGGCTCCAACTCAGCAGTAACTCCTCTGCTGTGCTGATTGTTTTTCTCTAAAAGGCTGGAACGCAGAAGCTCAGAAAATTCTATACACCAAATAACACAAGGCTGAATTGCATTATTACGCTTCACCTCCATGTGCTCTTTCTTTTTATTTCCTCTCCATGGAAAATAAAAACCCCAAAAGGTACCAGGACAAATATAAGTGGTAATGAGGGCTCAGGACGATTATGCTCGGAGTACTGATGGACTGGGATGGGATGCGCGTGGTAATGAGTGACCAGGATGAGGATGCCTGCAGTAATGGGTGATCGGGACAAGGTTGCACGTGGTAATGAGGCCAAGGCTGGGATGCACATGGTAATGAGTCACTAGGACAATGATGTATGCGTTAATGAGGGACTGGGATGAAGATGAGTGTGGTAATGAGATGAGGATGAGCGTGTAAATGATGGCCTGGGAGGAGGAGGGGGGTGGTGGAGGAGGGGTGTGAAAATGAGGGACTGGGATCGGGATGAACATAGTAATACGGGACCACGACAATGATGCACGTGGTATTGAGTGCCGAGACCAGAATTCGATTGGTGGTTAGTGAACAAGAGAGAAATGTGCTAAAGAGAGGAAAGGCTCAGGCTATGCACTGCAATGAATGACCAGGAATGGATGCATGCAGTAATGAGAGACCAGGTGCATGGGGTAATGAGGGACCAGGACTAGGGTGTGAACAGTAAAAAGGGACCAGGATGATCATGTGCAAAGTAATGAGGGATCAGGATGAGGATGCACAGGGTACATACCATAATACTAACAATAATGAGGGTCTTGCACAAAGATATACAGGATAATGCTATGTTATTAGGCCTTGTAAAGCGCACAGTCGCCCAAAAGGCATCAGGGCGCTGGGAGAGAGGGAGACAGCCTCATAATAATTAAAATAGGGATGTTTTGACCTTTCTTCTGAACTCCAAATAATTAGGAGTTTTCTTTATGATAAGTGGAAGATTATTCCACAGAACTGCTGCAGCAATAGAGAAGGCCCGGCCACCAACCCGGTCTCTGTTGTGCTTTTGAACAACCAATTGTTCGGAGGTGTCTGAGCGCAGGTGACGAGCGGGGCAATAACGCATGAACTTAGCTTGAAAGTGTTCTGCACCCTGACGATGAATGGCCCGGTCTACAATGCACAAGGTCTTAAATTCAACCCTTTGAGCCACAGGGAGCCAATGCAGGTTCTGTAATACGGGGGAAATGTGCGCTCCAAAAGGGGAGCCAGTGGCTACCCTAGCAGCGAGATTTTGCAACCACTGAAACCGTTTAATCAGGCCCTTAGGTTGGGCCAGGTACAGCGAGTTGCAATAATCTGTACATGATAAAACCATAACGGCAACCACTGGAGGGTGTAGTGAGGGCGGGATCAGAGGTAATACTCTTCTCAAAATCTTCAACCGAAAAATGACCAGCCTGACAGACCGCAGAGACTTGTTGGTTCATAGACAAGGATGCGGATAAAACCACACCCAAGTTTTTCACTTTCTTAACTGGAGTCGGTAAGGGCCCCAGGGAGGAAGGCCAGAAGAGGACACCCAGAGTGTAGGATCAGGAGGATAGCCCACCACCATCACCTCAGTTTTGTCCCCATGCAGTTTGAGCCCATTGTGGTTCATCTAATCTCCAACCGCAGTCAGGCAGCCTTGCAGCCATGACAACACCTCAGCCTCATCCGGTCTACTCTGATCAGTATCTGGGTATCGTCGGCATAGGAGTAACACCTGACACTGAAGGAGCGGATAAGACACACCAGG
Organism: Ambystoma mexicanum; assembly: GCF_040938575.1. Classification (NCBI taxonomy): domain Eukaryota; kingdom Metazoa; phylum Chordata; class Amphibia; order Caudata; family Ambystomatidae; genus Ambystoma; species Ambystoma mexicanum. Next base: position 354,582,259 of record NC_090923.1, on the reverse strand, counting down.
GCCCATATATAGATATTAAACAGAATAGGCGACATGGAGGAGCCTTGGGGCACTCCACAGCTGAGGTGACAAGGAGCAGAAAGAAAAGGAGGCATCGAGAGGGTCTGAGTACGATCTGCAAGGAACGAACTGAACATGTACCTGTCCAGATATGCCAAACTGGGAGACGCGAGACAGCAAGATGGAGTGGTCGACAGTGTCGAATGCCACTGACAGATCTAAAAAAATCAAGGCACCCAGTCCGCCTGCATCCACTAGTCTGGTCATATCGTCCAGAATGGCGACCAAGACACTCTCCGTGCCACGCCCAGGACGGAACCTAGACTGGATAGGGTATAGGAAATTAGAAGATTCTAGAAAGGCAGATAGAAGGGGGGCCACCAGTGATTCCAAAGGTTTAGCCAAGAAAGGGAGGAGCGAGATAGGCCAGAAGTTAGATGGAACAGTAGGGTCCAAAGTAGGTTTTTTCAGAAGGGAGATCACCCTGGCAGACTTCAACTCCCGAGGACGGGTCCTGTTTGAAAGGAGTTGTTAATTGCATCATAACGAGTGAATGTAATAAGATTGTTCATGGTTATGAAAGAAGGGAGGGAGGGAAGAAGGAAGGATGGAAGGAAGGAGGGGGGAGGGAAAGAAGAAGGGAGGGTGGGAGAGAGCTCAGAGCTGGAGGTAATTCCGGCAGCCCACCATCAAAAACAGTCAGTATTACCAGCTACTCACCCCAGCTCTTTGGTTTCTCAGCCCCAGGTGGGCTATGGGCTACTTCAGCATGGCTCAGTATTTCTTTTCTACCCCTTGACTGGGTTCTCAGTTTCTTAGCCCCAGGATGCTACAGGCCATGTCAGCCATGTTTTGTGTCATTTTGTCCACCTGCGAACCAGTCCCACATAGTATCGGCGTACCTTGTCTCAAGCAGAGGGAGTCGGTACTGATGTCAGCATCTATTGTTCCTGCAGATCTGCACCCTTGTTTCCTGTTCAGGCTGTGCGCACAGCTTTTCGGCTTCTCTTTCTCCCATTCTGGACTTTGGCATTGGCCATCTAGATGCCAGTACTTTGAGTTGCTTCTTTGCTCACTTCCTGCCTAAATTGCCTCCGCTGGCTTGCTGTACTTGCTTTCATCACGCCACCATGCCCTTGGTGTGGTCCTTCACTCTCTCTGCATCTCTGTGTGTGCCAGCATTCCACGTTATCCGGCATAGTCTCTCTCTGTCAGCTGACTTCCGACCCGGCTTTAACTTTCTCTCTGTAGTAAAGACAAGAACTCTATTGATTGATTATTTGACTCTTCAGCATGGCTCAGCAACAAAGCCATCCATCTATAAGAGGCCCTGTACACTGGTAATGTCTTTAATTTCCATATAATCAATAAACATTAAAGTCTTGGAAGGGAGGGGAGGTTGGATGAAGTCCTGCCTTGGGCATTCTTTGTCCCCATGGAGGGTCACCCTCAGTAGGATCCAACTTGCCCTGACCTCGAGGGAGGTTATTGTGCAACTGACTCACTGCCCTAGTCCCAAAGCAGGAGCCTCCCCTTGGGGAGAAGGGATGCATTCCCTGGATTCATCACAACTACCATGAAGGAATGGACCTCATAACAGTCAAAGGCCACAAATCTGCTAAGATTAATTCAACTATTCAGAAAGATTTCAATCTAATCTCTTAGGTACGGAGTCCTTCTTTGATAACTATATTTTGACTTAAGTCATCTTCTCCTAGCATCAAGCAGACGAGCACAGGTAACCAGGGATCTAGAAATATAGGGAGGAGGGGTTCCTCTTTAATGATAGGAAAACGTAGACATTCTCTTACCTCACTTTGTTCTATCACCATGCAGATCTCAGACCACAGGTGAAGAGCAAGGATATGTTGTTGTTATTATATCCATACCCTTTCCCCCTGCGGTGTTTTGGGTTTATCTGCGAGACTAATCAGCTGTAGGAAAGATGCCCCGGTGTGTCTGTGGGGTTCAGCGGCTCCTGCTAAACCTCGACAAGAAGGGATATTCACATGTCTTGTTTCCAGGCAAGGTTTTGAAAAATTGGAGTGATTGAGAAGCATAGGAATTGGCAATTCCATCATATTGGGCAGGCAGTGTGATTCTTGCAAAATTATGTGTTCCTTTTGTGTTCATCAAGTGTGAAATATTCTAATAGTATTGTGAAATATTGGGGGAAATTAGTAACTTTTTTTTCTCATCAACAAGTATTTCTCCTTTGAGGTCTTTACGGTATTTAATCATCGTTGATGTGTGCATGTTTTAGGTTTAAAGGGCTGTAGTTTATTTGCTTTACTTGAAGAGAAAAACAAATCTGCTTAGCCTTAAGAAGATCATTTGTTGTTTCGTCTGCTTGTAAGGCTTTTATTTATTTTATTTGTTTTCTCAATTCTGATATAACCAAATTTAGTTTTTTTTTACACACACTTTCTTAAGTAAAAATGTGATCATCTTTCATTTCAACAGATTCTATACAATTTTCCACATAATAAAAGATAAAAATAGTTTACCAATGTTTTAGTAAAATAAATCCTGAGTATTGCAATACTAATCTCGTGGCCAGCAATCATTCTTTCCCAAAAGTCACTTGATGATAGTCAATCAATTGTCCTGACTGAGTTACCCAGGTATGCAACCCTAATATCCCAGGTACCTCTACAGAATTTCAATAGATGCTCAAGCGTTTCTTTACTCGGGTCTGTACATTCCGGGCACAGACTGCAAGTCCCTTCTATAAGTCCCCATTTGGCCAAGATCGAGCCCGTTGTGATCAAATGCAAACGCACTCTCATGAAATTCTGCCTTCCTTTTGCGTCTGGGAAATTCATTAAAGGCATGGTCTAGTAAAAAATGTTATTGTCCCTACAGGTCGGCCATGTTTTTTTAAGCCTAAGTTGATCGATTTTAGAAAACTTTCCTATGGACCTTACCCGTGTTTTCGTCCATTAAACACACGTGAAAACAGGCACCAGGGAGCTGCCATTTTGTGATAATCCTATCACTTGCCGCATCGCCCTGGCTGACCTGCTTCTGCGGCACTAACTCAAATCCTCTGCCCCTGAGCCTGACATTATCAAAATATTCATATTCCCCGCCTCTCTCCATGACGTTTCTGTGCTGCGTAAGCAAACGCGCCCAGTCGTCTGCTACGCGACTCCACACAGAACCCGGAAACCAACACAGACCATCTCACAACACAGAGCGCCACAATTCGGAATATGAAGCTGTACTTTAAAATGAAACAGCAACACGGTACATTTGGTAAAGTACATTTATTTGACATTAAATGTTTATAGAATATTCAGCAATTGCCATATGAACTCCGAAAGCCATTTATTTTCTTTTATCTGTATCAAATCCGCAAATCCGTAAATGTTTATATTGAGTCACACGCTGTTCCTTTATGGTACAAAGGGTGTTGGCTTTCGTTAAAAGAAGCACTTTGGAAGCACGGTGAACCGCAAGGCTGTTCCATCAACTAGGCACTAGTCCATCGTAAAGGTTGATATGTTGCTTCTAGCCATTAGTACAGCGTAAGGGCATGTGGGCCCTTGGTGATCATCCCATAAAATTGTCAGTGTGCTCCAGTTGTTCACAGGAAGCTGCAGGTGTCTGTTGAAAAAACCATCTGCCGGTGTCTCAAACCGATGACAGTAGCAGAACGGGATCAAATACCTGTTATGAAAACAAAAAAATTATTTTATTTGTTACGGCAGATCAGAAACTATTTGCTTGCAAGGATAGTTCAATGGAGTATGTTCGGCTCTAAAATCAATGCGAAAAGTAACAAAATAAATCGAGGCCAACACACAATGAGAAACGACAGTTTGTCTACATGCGTGTGGAATGATATGATATATGATATGGCATTTGTAACGCGCCTATACACAAGTGTTTCAAGGCGAGACGAGGCAGGGGGGGAACAAGGGCAGACAGACAACGATCCTACTAGGCCAGGTGTCTTTCAGATCGCGCAAGGGGAAAGGGTGAGGGGGGTAAAAGTGCTGTACATGGTTAGTAGAATACAAGATAAATAATAGGGCCAGCTGGTGGCAAGTGCAAGGTAAATGCCGGGAGACGGGGCTGAAGGATACAGAGACAGTCCCGTAGTGCAGGTAGGCAGTGCAGGGAAAAGTGGCTGGGCTAAGGACCGAGATCGATGAGACCTGTGGACCTGCATGCCCATGTGCCCACTACGAACACATTTTCCTTGCTTTTCCTAGCTCTTCATTCATTCATTTTTTCATGCATCCATTCATTAACTCTTCATTCCGGTATAAAAGCGTCTAAAGATGTACTCACATTATATTTGAAATTACCATTGTGTCTCTGCGCAATGCAGTCTGTAAATCCGACCGTGCTCTTGACAACGATTTTTTGTATACTGAACTAATATGAAACTCGGTCTAGTGTCTGAATTTTCTGATATGATATGATATGATATGGTATTTGTAACGCGCCTATACAGAGGTGTTTCAAGGCGCGACGAGGCAGGGAGGGGAGGAACAAGGGGAGACAAAAGAAACGATCCTACTAGGCCAGGTGTCATTCAGATCGCGCAAGTGCAGGGGTGGGGGAGGGGGGAAAAGTGCAAGGGGAAGGGGAGGGGGGGGAAGTGCAGTAAAGGTAAGAGGCGTAAGTAATAAATAAAAAAGGGCCAGCTAGTGGCAAGTGCAAGGTAAGTGCAGAACAAGTGCTGGGGAAGGGGGGGGCTGTAGGGATACAGAAACAGTCCCGTAGTGCAGAGGGGTTCCAGGGGATCAGTGACTGGGACCAGGACCGAAGGCAGTTTAGAGTGGTCCAGTTGCAGGATCAGTGCAGTTTAGTGAAGAATTAATTAGCTGTTCAGCAGGGGAGAGGGAGAGAGAAAGCAGAAGCAAAGAGGAAGGTTTTGAGGTGCTTCCGGAACCGGAGGTGGTTCTCCTCAAGTTTCAGGTAGGCAGGAAGGCTGTTCCAGAGGGAGGCCCCTGCTGCGGAGAGAGATCTACCCCGAGCTCGTTGCTTCGAGAAGCGGCTGACCATGAGGGAGTTGGAGGCGGATGAGCGAAGGGCTCGGGGAGGAAGATATTTGGGAAGAGAGAGTTGAAGGTATTTAGGACCCAGGCCCCAGAAGGCCTTGTGGACAATGCAGAGGGTTTTGAACTTTATCCTCGCAGCCACTGGGAGCCAGTGTAGAGATTTCAGTCCTGGAGAGATACGGTCCCTGGGTTGAGGCCAAGGACAAGTCTCGCAGTTCTGTTCTGGATGAGTTGCAGAGGGCGGAGAGTGGAGGCAGGCAGATTAAGATAGAGGCTGTTACAGTAATCCAGCTTCGAGAGAACCAGGGCTCGGGAAACAGTGAGCTTCTGGGGGAAGGAGAGGAAGGGAATAATACCTCTGAGGAGGTGCAGCTGGTAGTGTGACCTCTTGGCGACGTCAGAAATATGAGGAGAGAAGGAGAGTGTGGAGTCGAAGATGACCCCAAGGTTTTTTGCCTTGCAGGTAGGAGCAGGGAGGGGGCCAAAGGAGGCAGGCCAGAGAGCTGCAGGGAAGGAGCTGCCTTATCGTCTCTTACGTTATTGCGCACCCCCTTCAAATGAAGTTCTTTCGGCATGGTCCCTGCCTCAAGGTCAAAAAACAATAGAACCTTATACTTACAGTGCGGCTTGTGGGCCTCTTCTGGGCGCGAGCTGAAAATCAAAGCTGCTTTCCTTCGCATTCTTTATTTGCAACATCCCGTAGTAAAGGCATCTGTGAGAACTTGAAGTTTAGAATCCCTCTATGTAGTGTGCCACAATGTGCAAATGCGAACTGGCTTCTCTCCCAAATTCCACGGCCCACTGGGCGCGTTCTAAGGCCCCCAATTTTGTCCCCGTTGTCTGCGAGCTTTGCAGCCCCAAAGAATCATAACTATGGAGACATTTAATTTTTGGCGGAGGTCAGGGAAAGTATAAAGTACCACAGGAGTTGAGTTAAAAGTGAGATTTATTGTTTGTTTGTTTGTTTTATTATTTGCAATATGCAAGCCTCCCCTCCGTTAACAGTGCGCAACAGTGCGCAGCATTTACATTTACATGAGATGAGACATGAGAAAAATATATACATACACATATATGAGGTGAATAGAGAGAATTCAAATATGACACCCAGCTTGTTCACCACCCATGATGGTGAAGGTAGGGGTTAGGGTTACAGGTACACTGTACAATAACATTTATTTACAAAAAGACAATCCTATTGCAATTATTTAAACCGGGATTTGTACTTCACAACCAGCTCTGCTTCGGGTGGACATGGCACAGTTGCAATGTTCGGTGGCAATGGATCAGTGCTCTGCACAGAAACGTCCAAAATTCCATATCTGTGTTTCTCTAACACAGCAACAATAAGGCCTTTCACAAAGTCGAACTACATTTCATCATAGACTGGTTTGATCACCCATTGCTTACTTCATTTTGAAAACACCTTAGTGTAGCGAGGCATCCTTACTTTACCGCTAGTCCTAGATTGTTCACGTCCGACATTGCTGTTTTGAGCCAAGACCGCTAGTAGAGTGCGATGTTTCATGCCCCGAAAGCTAAAATGCAAGCGCTTTGGCCTGTACTTTAGGCACATATTGTGGAACACCTCCAAACCTCCTGTGTGACAGAATTCTGTCAGTCCTCTCAAATCTCTTGATAGAGTTTTGTCGAAAACAATCTTCTCAATGGTTTTGTGTGTTGGTGAAGATGGAATCAACCACTTCTTCTTCCTTGCCTCCTCTGGGGACAAAGGGCCATGTTCACATTGGTGGAAATGTAGGTTTTCTGACCAGCGGGGAACGTTGGTACAGTGGTGCATCAGTGACCGCCATTTTTCAAGTAGTATTTCCACTGACCCTTCACAAGTTTTTGAGCTCCACCAAAGATGGTTGGTGATAGACTGGGACCACTGCAAAATACTTTCAAAACCTTTTTTTTTCCTGCAGCCGAGATTTTCTTACTGATTGATTTAGCAAGATGCCATACGTCAAATTGATGATTAATAAGCAGGAACTGCTCTCTCATTGTCTTGGCAATTGAAACGTGTCTGTCCGTGGCTATGAGGTCGATGTGCATTCCCCTTGATTGTAGATATTCCACTGATTTTATAAATCCTAGTTTCTCCATAGCCACTGAGGATGTACATTGTGTTACCTGCACGACCACCGAACTCACAATTTTCTTCCTATCCATGTCCTGAAAGTGGTAGGTGCAGTACTTGGCAGAAAATCCAGGGCTGTCGGACTGTCCATCACCGGCTAGCCTGAAACGTTTCCCTTCGAATGTACTTGCTAGTGACAATTGTTCAATTTTCCAAGCATCACTAATGGCCGGAAACAGATAATCACGTTGGTGTATGTGGTACAGTGATTTAGAAATGAAATGGAGCCCCACAAACAGAAAGAAAGCCTCTAACTTTCTAAAACTGGAGCCACTAAAAAGTGATGCAGCTGCACACAGTAGATTGCCTGCTGGCATTTTCCCCAGCATCGTTTGTGCAGACCATGAGAACCTATGATTTAATCTACAGGCGGCATTTATTTTGACGTTACTGTCTTTTATTTGACGAGTCACATTAATCGATGGCTTCCCACATACTTTCCCTCTAACGGAATGCACACATTTCAGCATACTTATAATATCCATCAAACAACTGTCGAATACAATGTATTTGCTCTCTTTCATTAGACTGTCATCCTGTATCAACGTTGTTTCGGCCTGTGACGTTGCAGAGATTTCAACACATTGGAAAGTAATATCGTTGATATCAAGTTCTGATGCGTCTATGGATGCTGCGGCTGGTTCATTCTCTGTCATTTCGACATCTGTTACTTCAACATTGATGTTAGAACACAACAATGTCGACAAGTTTTTGGGTGGCAAGTTTTTGGCAGGTGTAGATTTTGTGAATTGATCTGCAACTACTTCAGAGCTATCTTCAATACATTCAATATCATCTTCTTGTGGTGGTGCGGTCGCACTGTAGCAATGGTCTAATGCAACTTTGCTGTATTCTCCAAACACAGTTAATTCATGTTCTGGCCATTGGACATGAGCATCTCGAGCCCAAACACGCCTCGCCTCAATAGTTCCTCCATAGTGTACATGGTCTGGCAAGCAACATCTCTCATTCGCTTCACTGTCTGTGTATGTATAGTTCTGACACCCACGGGTAACTAGAGGAGATATTGGAAAAGGGATGTTCAGTTTAAACACAAGATAAAGTATGGTCCAATTGACTGGAAAAAACATAAAATAGTCCCCAGTACAAACATTTTTTTAAAGTTATGAACTGTTTGTAACTAACCTTGTTTGTTTTTTTTTCTTTGCAACTTTTTTGACTCGACCTTCAACATCTGCACGCTGTAGCCCCGATTCGTTTCCACATGTCCTCCCTTCCTCTTGCGCTGCAACGACTATATTTTCTGTATCCGTATAGACAGCACGGAATGAGGCTCCATCGTCTCCCTGAAACATAGTACTTTCGTTACTATGTATCAAAATATTGTTAGCATAAAACACACGTGAGGACGAACACATAGGTACATCTCAATAGCCAAACATGATTTAAACATTGTGTGCAACAATCAAACAAGAAGTATTCGACCTGTGATGATCTATTTCGATGGAACTGTCAGTATCCATACCTCTGGCTCTGCATGGACTGCCATGAATGGTTGTATTGGAGAGGAGGCATCAGCATCTCCCTGAAGCACAGTACTTGCATTAGTATGGTTTTCAAGATTGGAAACATAACACACACTTGGGGTCGACGTCACAGGTACATATAAAGAGATAACCACAAATGATGCATTGTCTAAAACAATCAAGGAAAATATAAATATGCAGATTTCATCGACTTATTTCTCCGATTCCTTTACATCTGCATCATCAAAATGGGATGTCGTGATTGTAGTGGAAGCTCCGTCGTCTCCCTGAAACACAGTACTTGCATTAGTATGCTTTTCAATATTGGAAACATAACACACACTTGGGGTCGAACGCACAGGTGCATATAAAGAGATAACCACAAATGATGCATTGTCTAAAAGAATCAAGGAAAATCTAAATATGATCACATTTCATCGACTTATTTCTCCGATTTATTTACATCTGCATCATCTAAATGGGATGTTGTGATTGTAGTGGAAGCTCCGTCGTCTCCCTGAAACACAGCACTTGCGTTAATAGGGAAGAAAGTATAGCAAATGGAATCACGTTATATGATCACGCATGATGGAGCTGTCAGTATCCATACCTCGTGCTGCTGAAGAATATCTATGGATGTTGCAAATGTAGTGCGCACTTCCGAAAGCTGTTGCGCCGATTCGTATACGCATGGTCCCGCTTCCACTTCCCCTGGAATTACTTGAATGTCAGGCTCTGCATCAAGTGCAGGGGTTGACGCTCCATCAACTGCCTGAAACATAGTACTTGCATTTGTGAGGATTACAATAGTGAAAACATAACACACACCTGGGGTCGACAGCACAGGTACATATCAACGGCTAACCACGAATGAAACATTGTGTAGAACAATCAAACGACAAGAATTCCAGCTCTGATGATGACGCTCGAAAGGAGCTGTCAGTATCCATACCTCTTGCTGGTGAAGAATATCTAGAAATGTTGTAGATGTGGTGGACGCTTCAGCATCTCCCTGAAAGACAGTACTTGCATTAGTATGGATAACACTAATTATAACTGAAAACAAACACCAGTGGACGATAGCTAAGGTGTATATCAATTGGAAAGCACTAACCAAACATTCTGTAAAATAATAACACGATAGAATAAAACTATTACTTGACATGCATAAAACAAGTCTGTAGCGGATTATCCTAGTAAGATTACCTGATACGCGCTAGAAGTGGTTGATAACTGCGACCACGTCAAGGATGTAGAATGTTCTTGCTTCAGATTCAAGGGATAGTCAAGAATTTGTAAAGGTAAATTAATGATTGATAATGAAATGCCAATATTAAAAATAGCCATGTAAGGCGACAGAATACTTGAAATATGCTCAATACAGCACAGTTCCCTGTTCCCATATATATACATTTCATTTGTGGGTTATGAAATCAAAAAAGTATATATTGATAAATGTCATTATTCAAAAAGCTATACACTCATATCAATATCAAAATTATTACAAGGTATAGAACACCTACAATATCAATTAATCAATTCGGCTACCTACACACTACCGCAAGGCCTAAAGCTAAATCCGGACACGTGACTCACCGGTGGTGGAATGTGGACGAATAGAGTGAGAATAGCGCTTTCGAGCAATTTCCATGTCGTTCGCCGTTTATTCTTCTTTGTTACCCAAGATGTTGTGTACATGTCCAAGGAAAAGTGCCGGTGGCAGATGTGGTATCGATCACCCCTCTTGTCTTGTAAGACTTGTTGGACTCTACTTTCCAGCTCATCCAGTGGATATCTGCAATGTCTGACCCATTCTCTTATTCGATCAACAGTTTTCGGGAATACATGCATTGTAGTGCCTTCAGATTTCGCATGGGTCTTCGAAGGGCAACCGCTAATCGAACAGGCAGGCATTGTTGATAAATCTGAAAAGTAAATATCGACATTATTATACAATCTTCATTAATAAAGATTTGATACAAAAGTAAATGAATCATACAATGATCAATGCAAGGTTTGTTTTGGTCGCAGGAACTATACCAGTTCATTATGTGCGGCTTAGTATTTGCATAAGTTGCAGAAATGTATAAATGATGTGACTAAAATCTGAACATGTGACTCGTCCCTTGGATGTTCTGTCTCACACGAGAAGGAAACATGTTTACATTATAGACTGGACCCCCGAAGGATGCAATTCGATGACAATAGTCACAGATGAAAATAAATAGATCTATTGATAGCATAGCAATGGAAACTCAAGTCAATAGCAATGAGACCAATGAACATAGCACTATTATGTACTCTACTCGCAAATAGATAGAAATTAAAAAATCTGCGAAATATGACTAGGATACATGGCCTTACCTTGACCAACAAACAGTTGGATTCAGCAAGCAGAGCAGTATGTTGCAGGAGAATAGGTGGGTGGCCACAGGTAGCACACTGATGGGTTTGCTCTAAGCGGTCACAGAAGTTCACGGATAGCACGACGACGAGCACATTAGCGTAGATCTGAGTGGTTGCCAGGTAGCACGTTCAGGAGTTGACTTGCAAAGCACAAAGATGTTCTCATGAGACATATCAAGTGGTTTATAAAGTATTAGAAATGGGTGTGTTTGTGAATGAATGACGTATGTATGTCGTGGTATTAGGAGGGTGGCCTGCTTGAAGGGGAGGCATGGCTGGAGACACGGGGTCTGAGGAGGCCATGTGACCGATGGCCCCTTGGCGTGGGATACCTTTTGAAGTGTACATGTTGTTTGGCACCTTGGCCGTTTGCGCCCCAGACAGCCCCAGACAGCCCCACATGCCAACGGGTGCGAACTGCCTTTGATAGTATATCGTTGCTTATCAATAACAAATGCCACATACCGGAGATTCTTGTGAGCACAGACCCACACTTCAACCGGTGTATTATAGTGGTCAAGACCCTTAACCTAAGGCCTGTATAATCCAATGGTAATTGTTAGTATAGATATATGTGTGACTTTTATAGAGACATAACCTACTGAAAGACTTTGAACAAGTGTTATTTAGTGCATGTATTATCGAAGAATATTTTATGTTAGCTTAGATAGATAGTGACCTTCGCCCATTCGGAGCACAGATGTCTGACGTCCATCCTTGAATGGAGACACACTTGATTCATTTAAAAAATCGAAACAACCGTTGTTAAAATATATGTGGTGTTTTATTTTGTATCTTATTTTCATGACACAAAAATACAAGACTTTAAAGATTATACAGGTCAGGTTGCAGCACAGCGAGAGAAAATCCCCTGGACTGACCGCTGTCACTCGGGAATGTTTCTCTTATGGCACGAACGGCACAGGCGGGTATCACTCTTCGAACGCGGTGTCCAAGCCTCCCGTGGAGCCACCATGTAAAGGAACGATAGGCCACCAGCCTGTACCACCTGTGAAAAGGAATGAAACAAACTGTTTTTAAATGACCAAGATAAGTTTAATAAATGTTTGTTGTCAATGACAATTCTTGTAACTAATGGCATTCTGCACGGACAAATGCTATCTAGACAATGTACACTATTGAACGACTTCATGCGTTACTATGATATGAATATATAATTTTGGATATAGTAGAAGAACATGAAATAGGAGTGGCATGACAAGCAGAGTATACTTACTCGTTACTCGGATTACGAGGACGAACTGTTGCGCGAAGTTCGTGCATAAGCACCATCATTATTCTCATCGCGGCCCGTGTGAGGCAGGCTGCCCTGAAGTCTGGCAGCTCGGTGATGCATTGCGGTCATGGCTCGCCTTCCGAAATGTAGGCCAAGCATCCCGAGTTTTCTCGGCAGCAGCAGTTCTCGTCCTCGGTTGGCATTAGCTCGCACCGATTGCATGTGCACCAGGTGGAGACGCCGTCCATGCGACTAGGCCCAGGCTCTTCATCTGTTGAATCGTCCTCCCAACTGCCGTCCGAATCCCCACCGTTTTCGCGTGCTTCCCTTTCCAGTAGTTCCTCGTAGGTATACTAGGGCTCGTACATGTAGGGCGTTATTGTAGCCATTGTGTGGTAAACAAAGTAAAATAATTTACAGAGATGGTACAGGTGTTCACAGAGCACAGAAACGAGTCACAGAATACTCAAAGTAACACAGAGAGAGGAATGGAATCGAAAATCTGCTGCTGTGTGTTGGGCAACGGTCTGTTTATACTTATTGAGGAAAGAGGCGTCCTGCCATTTCTATGGCGACATGTCATTAGCTGAGGCGCAGCGATTGTTGACACGAGACGTGCTTTGGCGTTGGGAAATGGGCGGTACGAGTCTGCTGATGTCAGGCTCAGGGGCGGGGGATTTGATTTAGTGCCGCAGAAGCAGGTCAGCCAGGGCGATGCGGCAAGTGATAGGATTATCACAAAATGGCAGCTCCCTGGTGCCTGTTTTCGCATGCGTTTAATGGACGAAAACTCGGGTATGGTCCATAGGAAAGTTTTCTAAAATCGAGCCACTTAGGCTTAAAAAAACATGGCCGACCCGTAGGGACAATAACATTTTTTACTAGACCATGCCTTTAAGGACCTTGGAACAAAGCCCTGCTTTTTCCCATACTTAAAGAAGAATGTAGGGATAGAAGATTACCTCACCCTATCTGATGTAGTAATCCAATCTCTTATTGTCATTGCTTTCTTAACCTTCAGTGGATTTATGATCAATGTTTGATTATCTTGTTCACAATAGACCAATAAATCCTCTGCCACCTTCTTAAGTTCTCTCAAGGTTAGAGAAGTGACTAAATTCAAATTGTCCAGGAGATCTTCATACAGTGCATTTGTCATTGGCACCAAAATGGATCTATATAAGGAAAGCAGTTTCCACTCCACTGCGATCTGAAGGGATTTTAGGCCTAACTCATGTCTAAGTTCATACATGTTTGCAGAGTCTGGTACCTTATCCTTTTTTCCCGGATTGCCTGCTTGACAGGAACTGTCTGATGGAGGGCTGAGCGGTGAGCATAGTTGAGACCAGGCTAATAATCGTCCTCCTATCAGTGGGTTTAGCGGCATCCAAAAGCAATTCAAACCTTGAGACACTACCTTTATTGTCTTAAACAAATAGAGAAACATGCAAGTGAACCAACTATGATAGGATCATATCATTCAACTTCCAGGTCTTTTGTTTAAGAGCCATAAAAATAATAATAATAATAATAATTTTGCATTTATATAGCGCTGCTTATTATTACCCACAATGTGTGGTACTCATTGATCAACTTCGGAAGGATGAAAGGCTGAGTTTGGCCCTGCCGGGATTAGAATCTGCATCAGCAGGCTCTGCACGGATGTCACAACGAGCTCTCTACTCTATTTGACCGCCATTCAAGGGTGGAATGAGGGGACAGGTGAATATGAATATGATCCTTGAACAAGACAGTAGAAATGTTTGCTGGTTGCAATAATGATCTAGAAGTGAGAAATAATTCAGTTCTAGAGTAGGTTTTAATTACGCTGGAGAAAAAGTATTACTCCTATTTGAGGGGTAAAGATGAAGTCATACATCTATTAAATCAAGATCAGCAATTGTATTAAGTGAAGAATGTGATGGTGCCACTATTGCTGCCATGTTCAAGTTCGTTTTGTTAACATTTGATTCCAATATAGCATTAAAGTCCCCACCAGTAAACAGGTTTCAACTGCAAAAATTAAACACTTTGGGAACAGCTCTCTAAAAAATATGCTGCAACTATCACTGTTGCAGCCCTATACAGGGAGTATCGTAAATAGTGCCCTACCATTTATTTATGTATTTATTGTGCATTTGTTAGGCACATATACAACAAGTAATTGTGGTTCAAAGCACAAATTGGGCAACAGGGAGGGAACATGGGATTTAAAATTTAATACACTGGAGGATAAAGACGAGCCTACTAGGCTTTGTGAGCATTCAGAGCGTGCAAGTGAAGAGAGAGTACAGGGGAAGAGGGAGTGGAGTGTAAGAGCAGCAGATGTTTAAGCCATAACGGAATTTAAGGCTTATCATGCAACTGAGAATGTCTCCAAGTATTCACTCAAATGAAATATTACTTTGGCTATCAATCAGTATTGCCATGCCCTTTTTCAGCCAAAAAGTGAAAAACTTGATGTGGATCTTCATGCCTCAAGTTTGTCTCCTATAGAACAGGTATATTATTGTTTAGTTTTCTGAGCATGGTCCGGATTCATCATTCTTCTGTGATTAAGGCAACATATCTACAAGAATATTTGGAGAACTATTATTAATGTAGATCTCCAGGAAATGTTCTTCCCCATCCAAATACCTATCCCAAGTATATCAGCAACTGCATGAAAACCTGAATGAAAATATTTTGCAGCACATTCATAAGACCAAAGTCCTGGCCGAAGGTTTGGCAAATATTCCTATACTAGAAGTATAGCAAAGTTGGACTTACCTTTAGACTAACCTTGGTATTCTCACGTCATTCTCCATGGAGATGTACATGCTTCTTAGTTTTACAAACATTCAGTGGCTCCATCAATATTAGTCATTGAAATGCTGCTGGTTGCCCGATTGACAATGCTCAACATTAGAGATTACTTAAACATCCGACCATTCATCTACAGTGGTCTAAGTTGTGACATGCTCGAATAATGGACACACTTTTTACCATTACAGATATTTGACTCGCCTCGCCCTCTCTAGAATGGTAGCTCCAACCCCTTCCCCTCTGACCCTACTACCCTCTCCCACACTCCTATGGCACCTTAACCCACAAAAAGCCAAAAGAGTGTGTGGTCCTCTCCCTCGTACCTCCATACCTCACACCTTCTCTACCAGTCCAACCTCCCAGCCTTTCCCACCACTACCTTCAGACCCCCCTTCCCCTTCTCCCAATCTTCACCCCCTTGCTCTTGACTTCTCACCCAATACGCCGAAACCCCCAGCACCCTCCAGACTTGAACTAGAAACAACATGCCTAAACGCCCACACCTCAAGCGACCCACTCACCACCCTCCAACTCCCCCTGAATCTCCCTCCTCATCTCTCACATACCTTCCACCACCCGCCTAATCGTCCCACCCCCATTGACATTACTCACTCACCCATCACTCATAATCCACAGACATCTAGCTCCTCCTCTACCTCCCCAAGCCAGTATCCACCACCCAGAATGATCCCACCACATCACCCTCCTCAACAGGCACAAATGTCCACTGAGCACTCCCTGCAAGGTGCATCATGAACACCCCCTCCCCTCATGAAGGTACATGCATCATTTTTAAAGCCTGCTCCGTTGCAAGAAACAGACACAGTATCTTTGACCCCCTATCCTCTGACAATCCCAACCTCATTTTTATCACCAAAACCTGGTTCTCTGAAGATTTTCCACCAGTCGCATATGAGGCCTTCCCGCTGACTACTTGCATATCGCCCACAATAGACCCTCCAAAGGTGGCGGAGAGGCAATCCTCTACAAACTCCATTTCACAATCTCACTTGTTAAATCCCAGGCATGCAAGGCATCCTGTGAATCCCTTCTGGTAAAACTCTTGCTATCATCGACATTCACCCACAGGCTCCTACTCATCTACAGACCCCATTGATACCACAGACATTTCGCCAACAATCTCTGTGACTCATTAGCTACCATTCAGGTAAATCACCCATCTCTTACACTCCTGGGAGAATTCAAAATCTGGTTTGATATGCCCAATAACCCCATGACCCACCCACTGGTTGACAGTCTTGATGCACTCACCTCTCCCAACATATCACTGGTCCAAACGACTCAGTTGGGCACACCCTCGATGCGATTTTCAGCTCCTATGACCTGGTTTATATATCCAGTCCCTAACCCTATATCTGGACAGACCACCTTGCAATCCCTTTCTCTATCCACACACCTACCTCTTCTCCTATAGCTCTCCCTACCCCCAACCTTGATCACAAATGCTGGAACAAAGTCAAAGTACTCCCCGACCTAGCCGAAGCCCTGCTACTCCATCCTCCTGCAACTAAGCCCTGTGGTACACCTTTAACCATTAATTCTTTCAGCTCCTGGCTTAAGGAATCACTAATTCCTCTCACCCCTCATGCCCTGCAACCTCACGCAGAGGATGGTCCCCCAAATGCTTCAAGCCCCACCTGAGGACTGTCAAAAAACTAAATAATTCCCTTGAACACAAATGATGAGCTTCTAAAACCATCTCAGCAAATCCATAGTCACCCCCTACCACTGTAATTACAAATCCGAGAATCGAAAGGCTAAAAAAGCCTATTACAATAAATGAATTGTGAATTGTGGCAGCAACAGCAAAGAACTCCACAAGATCATGTCGGAATTCATAAACCTACCTGCACCTGTGCCCAATCCACTCCCACACAATCACTGCACGACTCCCTCTCGCTACATTTCTACAACACTACACTTAACAGGATGGCAACCCTTAGCATCTAGTTGTCCTTGCTCACACCGTACCCTACACCGACCCCTCTTGATCCCACTCCACTGACGCCCACTTTTCCGACTTTCGACTCTTTCAAACCCATCTCCAGAGATGAGTTCTGTGACCTACTATCAGCCAGCAGACCATCCGGGTCGCCCCTCAACCCCTGCCCCTCCTCTCTCCTGAAGGAAATATTCTCCTCTATCTGCGCAGGAGAACATGCGAGAACCATATGAAATGACTTGCGCACCTCTGGCATCTTCCCTGAAGCCTTTCAGATAGCGCATGTCAATCTACTTCTAAAAAAGGCATCCCTTGACCCTAAGAATTACAGGCCAATCTCCAACACCAGATTTCTCGCACAACTCGTTGACCGGACTGCATACTCCCAGCTCAACTCCTTTGTAGAATCCCCAAAACTCTTATTCCCCGCATAATTTGGCTTCAGACCGCGACATGGAACAGAAACCACTCTGATCCCGATTTGGGACGATCTCAAGGTCACAGCAGACTCTGAGGGCTGCACAGCACTGATTCTCCTCGATCTCTCTGCTGCCTTTGACACGTTTAACCATTTAATCCTCCTTGACCGGCTCCACTCGCTAGGAATCCGTAACTCAGCATTCAAATGGATTGCCTCTTTCCTCAGCAACAGGAAACAAATCACCCTCCTCTCCTCCTTTGTCTAAACTGCTCTCCCAGTGAACACTGGAGTCCCTCAAGGTGCATGCCTCTCTGCTCTCCTCCTCAACCTATATCTGATCACTGTACCAGGAATAATTTGTGTGCACAACCTCTCCTGTTACAACTACGCCGATGATGCCCATATTATCTTAAGAATTCCGAAGACAAACACCGACCCGCATCCCGACCTTGAAGCCTGTCTCTGTGATATTGATCGATGAATGACAAGTAACCACCTCCTCCTGAACCCCGACAAAACTGAAATCATGGCATGTGGAAATACATCCCTTCACCATATCTGCTCCCATGGCCCCCCTCCCTCTGCCCACCACCCCATCCCTCCAATATAGTCAGAAACCTAGGCTGCATGATGGACTCTGGCCTAACCCTCTCGCCCCAGATCAATAATGTTTCAAAATTCTGTCATTACCACCTCAAACTTCTTAGACGCATCTTTCCTTACCTCTCCTACCCCAACAGACTTGCCGCTGTTATGTCTATTGTTATGTCGAGACTGCATTATGCCAACTCCCTTTACCTGGGAGCACCGGCATACCAACTCAATAAAATCCAAAGAGCCCAAAACGCTGCTGCCAAACTCCTCCTCGCCCTGGGACACAGAGACCATGTCTCACCTGCTCTCCGAGCCCTTCACTGGCTCCCAGTCGGACAAAGGGCCACCTTCAAGACCCTTTGCATTACCCACCGAGCAGTGCACAAGACCGGCCCAACGTACATTCAAGAGAAGCTAAAACCCTACCTCCCTTCTCACACCCTAAGATCAAGCACTGCCCTCTTTCTCGTGATTCCAAGCACTAATTCTGTAAGGATCGGAGTAACTCACTCCACCCTCATATTCGACACACCCAAAACTACATGACCTTCCGCAAAGCTCTAAGAACCTGGCTCTTTCCATAAAACCGACTAAGACTATCTAAGGCGACTGAGGCCTACCACCTGATGACAAATGTTCAATGAGATCAGGAGCAATGATGCCACCAAAAGCGCCTACTGAGTCACCAATAAGTTTACTCTGAACGCAGCAATCACAAACAATGATATATAGTGTGCTATATAAATGCAATATAAATGCCAAATAACATAACATAACATAACATGGTCTCCTACTCCATACTAACAATTCCTATGAACATATCATAATAGGCTGCAAGAAGTGGATCAAAATAGATGGTTATAAAGGAAATTGAAGTGGAAAGATATGTTTTGAATACCTCGCTAAACAGGCACAATGACAGTGGGAAGGTACAGAATTCCAATAATGGCACCAAATGACAGCAAACCTACAAGCGCCTATTTTGCAAATAGAAGCAAGAATAGCTAAAGCAAATCTATTTTGAGAATGCAGTGGCTCCACAGGTACACACCGCTGAATCTTGTCTGTTAAGGTGCCATGCCATTTAAGCATTTAAAGACCATACAGAGCACATTAAAACCTATCCTTTTGAAAATGTAAAGATTAGAAAAACTGTAGCATTTTGCACAGCCTGCAAACCATAGAGTTCTTCAGCCGGCATACCAGTCAACAATGAATTTATATAGTAAAGCTTGAAATGTATCAAGGAACCAACCACACCAGCATGATCATCTATGGAAACAAGAGACACATCCTAAAATACTGCAATGCTTTGGGAATGCAAGCCCACCAAATAAACCCAAGATCGTTAACCTTATAAGCATAAGATATCAGCAGGCTCATCAGCATGGGAGGACCTGGGCAACTCAGAGGGTATTTAAGCAAATGTTTGTGACCTAAAAGTACTTTCTACGTTATTCAGGGATTTAAATAAAGATCATTCGTTAGCATCACGTCACTCATTTCGCTTGAAAATGTGACTTGGCAAAGACTAAAAAGGTCTAAACATTTGAGAATTGTAACCTTTGTGTAGCTGTCTATGAGTGAATTTGGATGAATTTGGATGTGGGCCATGATTTATTTTGTTACTTAATTGTCAATTAAAAGTGTATGCTGTTATTTACATAGAAGAATTGTTATTTTTTAAACTTTAAAAAATATATATTTGTACATTTCAATCCTAAATAAATCCTAAATAAAATCCATATGGAAAATAGAATGCTGGCTCATCCGTTTGCTAATTGAAGGGATTTAGGCCAACGTGTAATGGATGAAGACATACCTAGTGTATGGATGAGCTGCCTATCATCGGCTTAGTCATAGAAATCTAGGCCGTACTGTCTGGTGATTTGCATTGGTCAAACATCCATTTTAGCAAGAATAGATAAAGGGCAAATCTCTGAGGAACTCCACAAGTGGTGGGGCATATTTCAGACAAGTAAAGTGGTGACGAAAATGCTGAAACCAAGTATGTGAGAAAGGATTTCATCTATGCGGGGCGGCGGTGGTGGGTAAGAGGCTGGCATGCCTTGTCGCTCAGCCTTTGGAGCAGGATCCCATGGCTTACTGTGCTAAATGTTGCACTTACAGTGGTAGAACCCTTACCTCTCTAACTAAGGAGGTTGTCTAACACTGACACCAAAACAATTAATCTCACCCAGTAGCACATAATGGAGACTGTGTGTCTCAATATATTCCTGAAGTTGTGACACTACTTCTCTCTCTCAAGACATTTAGTGGGATAGGCCACGTTGGAAATTGGCCTACAGCTTGAAACCAAGACAGGCAAGCATGCCCCTTGCTATCCATGCCCGTTCCACGAATGGAAGTGTCTAAACATGAAGCCAAGGAGCGTGACACCCCAAGTGCCTTTCAGCGCTGAGGGCTCGAGAGAGGACATCAGCTGCTCCATGACAGGGAAGAGGATAAATGGATACAAACATTTAACTAATCTTATATTGTGGGCTGATATGGATGGCCCACAACGCCAGGGCTTACTGGCCTCTGTGTGCATCACACAGTATGAAACAATTGAACACAGATTCCTTAACTGCTTTGCAGTTTTCTCGCTCCTATGTGGGAATACCTCTTGCTTTTATTGATGTGGTGACAAGCCTTCTCATCGCCATGCACCTGTGTGCATATATGTGCATGTGTGTATGAGTGCACTGGCTGCAATCCAGACATGTGTCGGCCTCATGTATTAAATTGACTTTATTAATCCCACAAATTACCACACAAATAAAGTCTTTGACCCCCCCAAAGCCCTTGAGGCTTTTCAATATCACTCCTTATTACTATTAGAACCTGTCTGGTAGTCTTCTCTGAATCTGTCTAGGTTACCTTCATGTTGGTAATTCCTCAGGAGTATGTGGCTGGCTAAGGCTCACATGAGTCACAGGAAGTCTTGCGGACACAGATTCATCCATCATAGATGGGGGCAGTATACCCAGGATAGACAAGTCTCCCTCCAGCTTGTTTCTGGCACAGCCGATCTGGATCCCAACTTGCTCTTCTTCTTGGAATCTCTTAGCTCCTTGAAGTGCGTAGAAAACCACGTGGTGGACAAGGACACCCTATGGGCAGAGACAAGCTTCCTCCTTCGGGAGGGATGCATGAATTGTTGTTCATCAAATAGCATGTGGAACTTCCTATGGGTTCTTAGGTTCTTTGTGGGCACTGTGTCTCCAATGTGAAGGGAAAGGTTGAAGGCTCTTCTCCACTGGCTTTCTGATTTGGTATGTTCCTTCAAGCGTATGGCATCTCTTTTCACATCATATTTGGGTGCACCCAGCCTGAAATCATAGAACTGGTTGCTCTGGGCGGTTGTCCTAGGTGTATGATCACCAGGGACACCCTGTCGAGGACGAAGGTATTGTTTGGTGTTTCTCAGAAACCGCAATATGGACCCCTCAAGGCCATCTTTTATATTCACTGCCATTTCGCGGCACCTTATTGAGGGTGTCCCTTCTACCCAAGGGATGTATGTGTCCCTTCTACCCAAGGGGGAGACTTCCCAGGCTTAGAGACTAGGGAGGTGAGCCCTCTCTGCAAGACCCTCCCTAGGGATTCGGACAAAATGACCAAATCCAAAGACCTACATCACCAAATTACCGAAAATAGATACTACTGAACCGTCCTACTGATTAAATGTTCGTAGGAGATTTTGTAGTATCTATTTCGTGGTGTAGGTCATTTTTTGTTTGTTTATGGGTCGGAACAGCTGCAGGGTATCCCCTGCAACACCACGCTCACTATACTATGCAGTATAGTAAGTATAGTGAGCAGGGGTTGCAGGGAACACCCCGGCAGCTGACCCGACAAAAAAAATAAACTCACTATACTATACAGTATAATGAGCGGGGGTTGTGTGGGACATCCCTGCAGCTGAACTGAAAAAAAAGGACCCTGCGGCGCCTGTTCCCGATCACAGAAGTGAAAGGGAACTGGCTTTGCAGTAATCAGCCAGACGGAAGGAAAGGTAAGTATGGTGGTGAGGGTGTAGGTGGGGGTGGTAGGGTTGGAGGGGGTTAGGGTTTCTATGGATTTGGTGTTGTTTTACCTTGTACGACAGAATGGGAAATGTACAAACAATTTTGTATTACATACATTTCTCATTCGGTCATTTCCGTCGCAAACATTTCAGTCGGGGTAAAACAACCCCAAATCCTCCTTAGGGGTCTGGTTAAGTGGGCCCTCACTGGGAGAGACTCCCCCCTAGGGGACAAGGACACTTGTTCATGTGAGGGACTCCCAAGACCATCCACCATAATGGAATATATGGGATTGTCAGATGTAGAGAACACTGTAAGCTCTGGGACTTCGTTGAAGACAAAACTAAAACATCCCAGTGTTGACAAAAAGGGATCATCTGTCTCTTAAGGGAAGATGTGCATTTACCTGAGATGAGGAGGCTGGAGTGAGAGAGTATGCCGAGTAGAGGCAAAGCACAACCAGAGAGAGAGGAGCGTAAGCAGCGGAAATGCACTCATTAGGTGATGCCGGGAGTAGGCGGAGTCAAGGAGAGCCACAGAGACCATAACATTCATGGGAGTCATGCCAACAGAGGGAAATGCAAGAAGCTTTGCATCTCTCTTGAGAGAGTAACAAAGAAAAAAGGGAAGACTTATCCACATGGTGGTGTGACCACGAGGAGCTTGTGGTGGGCAGTCTGCCTGTCAAACGGAAATGAAACCACTGAGCAACAGAAACCACAAGAGACCCTGTGACCCGTAGTCCGACGCGGTTGCAAAGAGGAAGATAACCAAGTGAGAGATACTGACGTCAAGAAGGAATAAAAGCAGCGAAGTAGAATAAGAGAACCCGAACAAGCAGTGAGCCCAAAAGCATTCCCCTGTAAACACAGAGATAACCGGGTGAACGGGAGTAGCAGGGGGCCACCAGGGCATTGCTATATAAGAGGAGAAAATCATCTCAGTGGAATTGACAAGATACAAAAAATAATGCCAGTAAAGTAGAACTGCATGAATGTAACCACGAGAATAACGAATAAGCATGAGGAAGGGGTATCAAGGAATGGATACCAAGAGAAACTGGTCCCAGTGAAAGTGACGAGTTCCTAACTATGAAGCCAGTAAATTGAACTGTATTAAAGTGATCCTGAGAATAGTCAACAAACCTGAAAGAGAAGGTGTTAAGAGCTGGAAACAAACACCCTGGAAAGTTGGGAAACCACATGAGAACTGAAGTCAAGCGAAATAGGAAAGAGAAGAAGTGATCAAACTGAGCCATGCCAGGAAAGGGAAAGGCTCATGTTGCTACAAAGGATAGCTAACTTAAAAAGCCTAAGTCTGCAGAGATCAGAAAGGCATTTACACCTGGGAGAAAGTACACAGGAGAATTACAAAGCCTTGTGGAATAACTATCTCAAGAGGGCAGAACAAACCTAAGTACATTATAAAAGAACTACAGGACCTTGTGCAGAAGGTGAGAAGAGACAATCTGAAGATATCTTACTAACTGTGATGCACATAGAGACATTGTCATAAGATAACAACCAGAAATAAGAGAAATGTTCATAGTATAATTTAATATAGTGGTAGGGTCAGTTAGAATTAGTTTGGATGGAGGACATCTTAATTTCTGAGTTCTGATGGCTGATGAGCACCCTACCTTATTTTTAAAGGGAGGGAAACACCTATAGTGATAGGGAAAGATAGTCCTTATTCTTATTGTTTAAATACACCACACTCAATATGCCCTTCAATTGTCAACCTGTTTCTTCTGACCCGTCACAGTAAAAATAAATCTGTCATCAACCCCGTTGGCTAGAGGTCAGCATGGGGTGGCACACCAGTGATTGATGTTAAGCACCTATATGAATTGACCAAATTTATGGGCACCGGTAGTCCATGCGGTGCAAATATATTTCTCAACTTGGGAATTACTGTTGTTGCTGTAGAGCCCACAATCTCTAGCGTGTTATACAGGGAGATCTCGTTGATTACTACCAGGGTATACTCATTCTGGGGTAGTGATCCAAAGTCTAAACTTGCTCCAACACAATGTTCCTTCAAGGCGTTGAATAGATGGACACCAGGATGGGTGGTGGTCCAGTGGCTGGGCAAGATATGCAGCCCAAAATGGTATTTTCAACAGTCCACTCGGGCCTTGGAAACCACACCTTCTCATATAGGCAGGCTTTAGTCATTCATAGATCCTGGTGTCCAGTGTGCACTAGTTGTCTTATCAGTGGAACTAGTGTTGTCAGGAGAACAATGCAGGGTCCTCTTAGCTGAAGCCCATTGGTGGACATGGATTGCTCATTTATTATGAGGAACAGGTTTTTTGTAATCGAGTGGATGTCACTTCATTCAAGTGGCTAGTTTCTTCTTCGCCACTGCAATGCACTCATCATGGGCGGTGGATGCCTGTATCTCTACCAAGGTCAGTGCATTTAGGGTACTGGCCGCCATGCCCATGTTCATGCACTGTTCTAGCCTGAGTGCCATACGTTCTTCTGTTAAATGGGGAATTATATCGTGCCTCCTAGTGCAATGAATATATGTATATTGGCCTACGCCAAGCTGCTTGTAAGTCACTTACGAAGAAATCTGTGTTGCAAGGTCCTGACCTTAAAATCAATGTAAGCTGCTATTTTAGGTCAATCCGCCATTTTAGGTTTGCTTTGTAAAGTCACCCTGTTAGTTAAAATGGTGGACAATGTTATTCCGAAATACAACATGGCCGTTGTAACGCTCACCTGGCTCCCACGGAGGTGCTGGTCTGGTCTGGGTTGCTGTGGCCTCTTCAAGCGTGATGCGCAAAATTCGGACCACCGATTGAACAGAACCCCCAAATCTTGCTTGTCTGGCCCGTAGGAATATCCTTCTGCAGATGAGAAAGGGGATTAACTGTCTGCTGAATAGTGTGCTTGCTCCCCCCTTTCCCCCTTCGTTCTTCTCTGACTTCCTCCAAAACCCCCGGTTTAAGCTCACCTTATGGTTTGGAAGGATGAACTCTCCATCCTGCTTCTGGTGCAGGGGCGCGCGTTCGTCCAGTTACTTCACTGGTTTTCAGAATGGCGCTGGCAAATCCACTTGACTTTTCTGAGCGATACGCCGTAAGTATGAAGATGCAAAAGTTCAAGTGTGAGCCTCCTTTTATGTTGTTTTTTCCTAACCTGTGATCTGTCCTTTATTTCAGGTGCAGAACGAAGGCGATGCGTTGAGGGGTTAAATTGCCGGTGGTAAAATCAGGTGAGTTAGTGCTGAGGGCGACTCCTCTAAATGTCTTTATAATTCCCCAGTAATGTCTTTTGTCCTTTCCCCATAGGGGCCGGGGTGCGGTACCTGCCAAAGATGCGGCGCCGACCCGAGATGTGGAATGGTTCACCAAGAAAAGCCGGTAAGTAATATGGCTGAAAATTCGGCTTTCCTCTTGTGTTCCCTTGCTCACCTTTTGTCTCTTCTTCTCTCTCCTAGGTGCAGGGATGTGGCGACCGGTGCTGAGAGCCGCGATGGAGCCGGGCGGCGTCTTGGGAACAGGTGAGTGAAGCGCGGCGCTGCAGCGAGCAACGCGGTGCTTTTAAATGGAAGTCTTCCTTCAGGAATGCTGGCGTGAAGATTCCGGATGCAGGTAAGAAGGTTGAATAAGTTCTTGGTTTTCACCTTTCTCTTCTCTTCTTTCCTTACAGGTGTTCCAGGTTCGAGGCGGGCGTGGCTGGAGTCCAGGTGCAGGAGCTGACACGGTGAGCGTTCAGCTGCTGGGATGCAGAACAACGCGAAGCACGTGTGGCTGTCTGGGCGTGGCTTAAATAGCCTTGGAAGACGTTCCAGGTGAGTATTCTTCCACAGCCCCACCCACGTAACAAAATAGTTCCTTCAGAAAAAAAGTCCCTCCTAAGCCTCATTTGGCTTGGTTCTTCATGCAGCATGGTCTGCATCAGGTGAGTATGCGGCATGGTCTGCTTCAGGTAAGTGCACCAAACACTTCCCCTTATGAGCCTGGCGCCTATGGCGCCAGGACTGATGTCCAACATGAGCCTGGCGCCAATGGCGCCAGGACAGAGTCCAAAGAGCACCTATGAAGGGCCGCTGGGCTTTTACCCGGGGGCGTGATGCCTGCTCCCGGGGGTGCTGGGCCTGGCCTGGTGCTCCGGTGCTCCGGGGGTAGGCATCATGACAGCCGTCATGACCTCTGCATGTAGCTAATATGTAACTTGCCTGCAGGCCACTTGTTGAGGTCGTGAACTGAGACCTTGTCCTTCGTTCACCTGTGTTTAAGGATTACTTGCGTCAATGAAACTAATCCACAAGCATATGTTAAGAACAATGTATTCAAATACTGACCTAAGAACACTTGTTTAACTACATTGTATTAATGTTTGAAAAGACCTGCATGGGAAATCACAAAACACACAGTTGCTGTGTAGGCTTGTTGAGGCATGTATTAAAGACAAACTAGTTACATGTGGATATGCGAACTCGGCATGAACCCTACATCAGTGATGTATAAGAGGAATATTAACCCGAAGTAGGGTTAGATATTGTGTTCGCAAATGGTATAAAAGGGCAATGAATTCTAATGTACAGCGTCTCTCACTGAATACACTGAACCACAGTGGAGTTTGCTGTGTTGTACTGAGGGCCGATAGCTATCTGATTTTTGTTCTGTTCTTTGTAACTGATTCAGTATAAGTTAAAGATCTTTGTATGTTCCTTTGTCACCTGTTTTCGGTGTATTTCCTTTTGGGGTACTCAGCCTCGATACTTTGATTTTGTTTTCACAGTTGACGCCCGAATAGGGACCCTCAAGATTGATGCCGGATTATCGAAGGTTGAACCTCGCTATATGGACTGGGATCGGACGGTGTGACAAAAAGGGGCCCCACTGAACGAGACGCAACACCTCAGCAGCGCTGCACGACCCGATCTCTGGATGATTAGCTTGTGGTCCGAGAACGGCATCTTGACAAGGGTCCACTTATCGAGGCAGGCAGATTTGCCGAAATCACCACACACGAGGTAAGATTAGTTAGGTAAGATTCTTTGAAATCCGATCGGACCTCCTTAGGCTTGATCAGGTGAGTCGTGACCCGACTCTTGATATAATCCTGATAAGTTGATTTTGGCGTATTGTATCTGCAGACACAATTATTTACCAGGTAACACCAATAATTTGATATGCCTGGGAAATTGTCTACCTGCTTCAGGGCGTTGTTCCACAGCGATAGACAATCTTTGGAATTTAGCCGTCCCACACCGCAGGAGGGTTTCGCCGGCGTGTACTATTTACTGTAAGCATGGCATTGGAAGTATAGTGTTTAATGATATTTGGCACAGACAAACCAGACATGTCTCCGAACTTCAGTGGCCAATCAATGGTAGTTTTGAAATCCTTCGTATTGAGTATTTAGAGTCAATTCTATTAAAGAAAAAGGCTAGACCTGCAGCATTTGATGTTTTGCAGAATTGGAAAAAAGAAGCGTTGCAGCAACTTAAGAGTAGAGAAAAACATGCGCGCTGTCATAAGACGAACGCCGAAAAAGCATTATTGTATGACCAAGATAAAAATTCTGAGTCGACTAGGAATATGGATAGGGCTTTCTCACTTGGAATACAGAAAATCTATCCTTCTAAAGACCTTCGTGTTTACGACAAATTCATAGACAAATTGTTAAATGAACGAAGGCCTGGTGCCTCTGCGCCACCTCCGTATGCTCCTCTTCCTGCTGCTTTGCCTCTTCCTTGTGGTATTCCTGCACTACCTGCTGTTGTTCCCGTTGTTCCTGCTGCTCCTAATGTTCCTCTTCCTCCAGCTCCTCCACCTCTTATTACACCTGTAACAGTATTTCCATTGAATTTGCCTGCCCCCTCTCTTCCAAGTGGTCCTGTGCCTCTTGTAGTCGATCAAGGTGCGGGGTCGAAGGTTGTCACTCGCAATACTGTACCACCAGAGAAGAAACGTGATTTGATTGCATGGGCTAAGCTTTGTATGGAGAGGGATGATCAAGCTAATATTTTTGCCACACTTTATAATATGGATAATTTTCCTGATTAAAATGTTTTTATTGAAGGTTTAGGGATTCATTTATGTGTAATGTGGGGAAAATTAAATAATGCAGATCTCCCGCAAGGGTTAAGGGATCTAAACACTTTAGCGTTTTCAAGAGACACTGTGGAGAAAGTAAATGAGCATGTCGGAAGGTTATTTGAGTATCGAAAGGAGTTGGAAAGGTTACAGAATGAGGATGACGAGGGAGAAAGTATGCATGTACAGAAACGGTTCCTTCCTTGTCGAAAATCGATATCTGAGGAAGCACGAATTTGTATGAAGGACGCACTTAGATGGATTTCAGATATGTCGATAACTTCAGTTGAGGTATATGACACATATAGTCAGTATTACACCAGAAATGCAGAGGAAAGTGATACAGGTAATGATAGAGTACCTACAGGAAGATTGTGTAAAAATAAAGATTAGTTGTCCCACAGAGTTATTGAGTATTTATAAGAGAGCTTTTTCACTTGACACTTCTTCGAGTGCTTTAGCGCTCGACTTAGCTCCGTTGCTTAGTAAGCATTCGGAGTCACCTACTTCTCAGTTGCCTATGAGAGAGGGTCCTCCGACATTTGTCCCGAAGGTTGAGGTTGCAGCCGATGCTGCACCGGGCATAGTCGCTGTGAAAATTCCTTCCCATTATATATCACAGTTTGTTCACGTCCCGTTCTCAAGACAGGAAGTGAATACTATTAGACAATCTATTCCTGATATTAGGAAAAATCCGACAGGATTCTATAAAGAAATAGAGTCCATCTTGCAGTCCTCAGTGTTCACCTTAGGTGATAACGATTTGTTATTTCCTGTACTCCTGACCATAGATTTGTGGAAACAAGTTAGGACTATAGATGATGTGCCAGGGTTGGGAGATACATGGGCGAACATAACTAGATTTGATGGAGAAAGGCCAGCTGGTGAAAGACCGCCCCATGTGATACTAACTTTGCCTGATAGAATCATTGCAAAATTAAAAACCATAATCCCTGAGAATTATTTGGGACAAATTTACGGCCTGTGTCCAAGGGAAGTCTGAGGGTGCTACCGAGTTCTTTAATCGGTTCGAACAGGTATTCTCGGATTTCAGCGGACAAGACGTAGGCACAGAGTCTGGGAAAAGGTTATTTGTGGACAAATTTGTGCGTGGATTGTTGCCTGACATCCAGTCACAAATTATGTCTTCTGAGAGCACTTGGCAGGCGAAGTCCCAATCAGAAGTACTGCACATGGCTCAGTACTATGAGAATTGTGTCAATAATGAAAAAGATAGAGTTGAAAAAACGAAAAGGTGATTTAAAGACTAAAGTACTATTACAGCAAATTGTTAGAGGCCCCAGAGGGGGTAGTTCGCAGATTAGAGGTCAGTATGTTCCGCAAGGGAATGTGCCCTTGGGTCCTGTGAACATTAACCAGTGTGCCTATTGTCGGCAAGAGGGTCATTGGCGTGCACAATGCCCCGTCCTTCGACAGAGGTCGAATAACACATTTGGGAATATGGGTAGACGATCCAGAGGTCACCCGGGTGTAGGGGGCCCTTAGTAGAGGTCAGTTTGCACAGGATACTCAGCAGCCTTTTTCACAGGATAATCAGACTTTGAGTGCGGACACTAGGAACATATTTGATCATCCTTCTGCTGCATATTTATCTGAGGAGCTTCCTTTTGATGACATTCTGTTTCGTTAGGATTGCCCGAAGCAGGGTTTGGAACCTGCACCTATTCCCGTCAATCAGAAAGGTCCCTACGATGAAATGGTGGTGGGAAATAGGAAACATCAGTTTTTGGTAGATACTGGAGCACAGTGTTCCATTGATCATTCTCGGGTTCCAAACATTCCACTGTCAGGGCAAACCAATGTTTCTGTAGGGTTTTCTGGTACACCAGTTGTTTGTCCGGTTTCTTTGCCGGTACCCATTTATTTGGGTCCCTTTATGGACCACTGTCCGTTTCTGTTGTCTTCGAATTGTGGAGAGAATTTGCTGGGGTTGAACCTGTTAAAAGAATTAAATGCAGTGATTTATTGCTCGTCTGATGGAGTGCGCTTGACGATTTCACCACAGCAATTTTCTGTCTCGCGATTCTTGACTAAACCTTTGCCGCCAGAATTCATTGATGTACCAGAGAGCTTATGAGCTGTTGACGACAACAATGTCAGTGTTTTACAGATTGACCCTGTTAAAATAGTTTTGAAACATGGAATTGAGCTGCCACGCATTCCCCAGTATAAGATTTCAGTTGAGGGCGAGCGCGCTTTGAAATGCATTGTTTCCGATTTTGTGCATCGTGGGATGATTGAAGAAATTTCAGGAAGTTTGTGCAATAGTCCGATTTTACCCGTGTACAAAAAAGGCGATAATGCAATTCCATTCCGTTTCATAATTGATTTACGTGCCATTAATAAAGTTGTCGCTCCGCAATTCCCAATTGTGCCTGATGTGACAACAATATTAACCATGATTCCAGCTACAGCTACTTACTTTGGTGTTGTGGATCTAAAGAATGCTTTCTTTAGTATTTGTTAAGAAGCACAGTCCAGGCAGGTGTGTGTTGCTTCTCTATAAGTTTACTTCAGTTTCTTAGTTACAGTTACATGACAATGAGACATCAGAAATAAGACAAAGATCACCGGCACCTATCACCCAGGGAGGGAGGGACCAACTGAACTGATACAGAACACTCAACACAGCATTCTTACACTCATACATCAACATTTCACTATACTGCATCTGTGTGACCTAGTTAAATGTATCCCAACTTCCATACATAATGCATTTAAAATATTTAACCACTTTAAAATCCAATACATTTAACAAAGCACTTGAAACATCAGAATTATCTATATGACGTCATTAAGAAAAGACGTCTTCACCTCGCAGCATCGCAAAGCATCATATTACTAAAATAAAAGCTCTGGTGGGCTGCTTCCCAACGATGCCATGCATGCTCAGCATTCAGTACTCACAGCCTCCTACCGACATGGCCATGACTGCACCTAATACTCCACCATCGTTGGCCTCTACTGGACGCCTTCTATAGGCGGAGCGGCTTCTCCTTGGTGCGGCCGTTATTGCTTTCCCCGACATGAAAAGCAGAGCGCACATTCTGAAATGATGGTTCCTCTTCCTGATAAACACACGCGACAGCGTCACAATACGTGCCTTCCATAATGTCCATTACTCGAGCGTCTCTTCGTCACACCTAACTTCAAGCACAGGTCAAGTCGCTCGAGAATACTGCGTAAAGCTCCGTGTTCGCAAGCTTCGCCAAATCCCTCTGCTGAAGTGTGACATCATCACACTTGAATACGGCACAGCAAACAAAGGTTCTGCTGGGCTGACTGCTGGGCTAACGGTCACTCAGCCAGCACCTCTGTTTTACAGACAACTTTTTCAAAATACATTTTTAAACTACGCATTTCTTGGCTCCTTTCCTGTGTTCAGCAAACATTCCCATTGTGTACACGGCACCTTCAATTACTTGGGGCTGCTACGGTGATTGGAAAACGGTGGTGCAACACTCCCAATTTCTTAAGGGCTACTGAAAAACGCCTAGTCCAGTGTTAAACTCCTTTAAACTGACACCGTTTCTCGACTGGAAACCCCTGATACAGCACTCCCAAATTCTTCAGGGCTACTGTTCCTGTCTGATAAAACCATGGGCATCCTTCGCACATGGACCTCTTCCATCACCTTATTTCCAGATCACAGCACTCCCAAGATTTATGGGCTGCTGATTTAAACCGTTATGGTCCATATAAACCGTCCTCCCTTGTCCACCCTGGGTGATGGGTATGCTTACTTGGGGGCGGTGTTGTCTTTTCTTCTCTACTGGTCCTGATATTTACTGCACCCACTGCAGCAGTCCTCTTCCTTATCTTCTCTTTCCTTTTCAGCTTCCTCTGCAGCAGGGCTCTGGGTTCCAGAGATCCTCGTCGCCAATGTTAAGAAGCACAGTCCAGGCAGGTTTGTGTTGCTTTTCTATAAGTTTACTTCAGTTTCTTAGTTACAGTTACATGACACTGAGACATCAGGAATAAGACAAAGATCATCGGAACCCATCACCCAGGGAGGGAGGGACCAACTGAACTGATACAGAACAATCAACACAGCATTCTTACACTCATACATCAACATTCCACTAGACACTGGCATGACATCACTAAGCACATGACCAGCTTCAGCAGACTAAGACAAGCACATCATAACAGTATTCCTATACACAAGGATAGTAGATACTTGTTCGCGTTCACCTTAGGGGGACGCTCGTTCACATTTACTCGTGCACCTCAAGTGTACACAGAGAGTCCTAGCATCTATAGTAGGGCTTTGAAAGAACAGCTTGATACCCTTGAATTGCCCTCTATTTGTACATTGCTTCAGTATGTTGATGACTTGCTTTTAGCTGCTGATTCTGAGAGCGCCTGTAAGGAGAGCACTGTGTTATTGCTTATTCATCTTGATAAGCATGGTCACAAAGCTTTGCTTAAAAAGTTTCAATATTGTTGCCAGGAGGTCGCCTATTTAGGCTATCTCCTGTCAAAGGAGGGAAGAAGATTGACACCTGAACGTATAAAACACATTTCTGGCATGTCTGTCCCAAATACACAGAAGGAAGTTAGAGCCTTGATAGGTATGGCTTCTTACTGTAGGTTGTGGATCCCAAATTTTTCACTAGTGATCAAGCCGATGTTGGCTTTCACAAAGAAGGGCATTTCTTCGCCATTGCCGTGGAACGCGGAACACCAGCAATTGTTTGCTTTGCTCAAGACTGCATTATGCTCTGCACCAGTTTTAGGCACACCAAACTATGAAAAGGCCTTTGTGTTGTTTGTGCATGAATGTGATGGATGTGCTTTGGCTGTATTAACGCAGGAACATGGAGGGAAGAATAGGCCATGCGGTTACTTTTCTTGCGCTTTGCCAATATGTTTGTGAGCTGTCGCTGCTGCTGCTGAGTCTGTAAAACAGAGTGTCGGAATGGTCGTAGGCCATGATCTAACCCTGATGGTGCCTCACTCTGTAGATGTTCTACTGAGCCGAACCCAAACGCAACACCTCACTTCTGCATGGTTGACGAGATATGAATTGATCTTGTTTGCTCCTCACATCCAAATTAAGAGGTGTTGTATTCTTAATCCGGCTGAACTCCTACCTTTCCCGCAAGATACTACTTGCGGCGATGAAGAGTCACATGACGGTCTGTATACTACCAAACAAGAGCCAAAGGGTAGAATTGATTTGAAAGACACTCCTTTGGATAATCCACAAGGAGAGCTGTTTTGTGATGGCTCCTGCTTCAAACTTCCGGATGGTACATCCACAGCTGCTTATGCAATCACCACATTAAGCACGGTTGTGGAAACCAAGAGAATCACGCATAACTCTGCGCAGGCCGCAGAGATGATAGCATTGACCCGAGCTTGAGAACTTTCCGAAGGGCTTGCAGTAAACATATATACTGATAGTCAGTATGCTTTTAGGGTGGTTCACAACTTAGGGAGACTTTGGTCAGAGAGGGTTCTTAACTTCACATGGCACCAAGATCCAACATGGCTCCCTAATAGTACAACTGCTCTCAGCGCTTGCGCTCCCTACTCAGTTAGCCGTTATGAAATCTGCAGCACATCGAAAGATTACAGATGACATAGGAAAAGGGAATGTTTTCGCTGATCAGATAGCTAGATCAGATCAGATAGAACTGCTACCGATCTCCATACGGAGATGTATGTTTCAAGGGAGAATGTAAATGCTTATGCAATGGATGGGGGTGTTGGGTCTGTTCATCCAAGCTGATGCCACGTTAGAAGAATCCAAGAGGTGGGCTGAAGGCTTGGGGAAACTTGATGATGACGGGTGTTGGGTGGACATAGTTGAAGGGAAATGGCTACTCCCTAACGCATATGTAATGATGATGGTCATCGTGGCCCATAGTCCTACGCATGTATGTGCCCAGAAAGTAACAAAAATGTTAGAGAAAGTTTGGGCAAATGACAACATTTCGAAAATTGCCCAGCGCTATGTTCAGGGTTGCATGATTTGCCTACAACACAATGTGGGAAAGGGGACAGCAACTCCAAGGGGAAGTTTTGGGCCACCCTCTGTCCCCTTTTAAGTTATCCACTTTTATTTTATTGAAATGGAACGATGCAACAATGAGAAGTACGTACTAGTGGTCATCAGTGCTTTTAGTAAATGGGTTGAGGCTTTCCCTGTCAAAGATGCTACAGCCATGACTACTGCGAAAACCATGTTAAAGGAGTACATCCCACGGTTCGGGCTACCAAGGGTCATCTGGTCGGACAATGGTCCACATTTTGTCGCTGCTGTAATTCTGCAGATATGTGCGGCATTACAGATCGACAAACGGTTCCATTCGGGCAGACACTCTCAGAGCGCCGGACTAGTAGAAAGGCACAATGGTATCATCAAGAACAAGCTCGCTAAGACGTGTGCCGGCACTAAATTAAAATGGCCGGACGCCTTACGATCGTGTTACTATCCATGCGTACAACCCCTCAAACTAAGACTGGGCTCTCTCCATTTGAGGTGGTAATGGGGAGGCCTGCCAATATTTGGAACCTTCCTAAATGTAGATCGTTAAGAAACGTTGAAAATGTATTACTTTCAGATTATTGCTGCCAGTTGACTAAAAACCTGTATTTGATTTATCACCAGGTATGAGAGGCTTTACCTGTGCGATACGAGGGCCCGGGGCACAGAATACGGCTTGGAAGCTGGGTGCTCATCAAGGCATCTGAGCGCTCTTCCTGCCTTGCACCTCGCTGGCGGGGCCCATTCCTGGTCCTGTTGGATCAGAATAGAATCCAGGTAGTCAACTTCTAATCATAGGGATAAGCCAAACCAATCCAGTATAATTGCCAGGGGTTAGGAAACCAAGTGATCCAAATAACTAAGCATCAAAAACCAAGAAACCAAGAGATGATAGAACAATCCAGGGACAGGTAAGAAAATTGAAAGAACTAGAGAGAACATAGAAAAATCACCAGTAATGCCACTCACCGAAAGGTTAAGAAGCGCTAATCCTGTGGAAGAACATCCAACTTGTAGTTGCAGTTCCCATTCAAAGGATCTTCTGATGCATCTCTGATGATGTCATCATATTGCTGTGACATCATGGAAGCACCACACAGCTTACGCCGACTGCAGCATTGCCGGGAAATATATTTTCTATGCAAGGCATGCTGCGCCAGCTTCCATGGCACCTGCCAATCATGGCACAGGGAATGACGCTGTCTCGTCTTCCCAAGGACACTGCGCCCCCCGCGATGCCTGACAGTATCTGCCCTCAAAGCCCATGTGCCCATATCATGCAAGGGTGATCGTTATGGTCATGACTGAAAATACAAAGCAGGCAGGGAGCATGTTACCCACTCATTTCCAAGGATGGTCCTCCGGTTTATACCCTTTCCAGTCTATGATGTAGTAAAGAAGACCCCGGGGGAATTTGGAGTCCATAATATTCCGGGACGGGGAGTGAAGTAGGCAAGCGTCATGTGGTGGATACACATGGATGCCATAGGGAAATGTGAAACACTGGATGGCAGTAAACATGAACAGGGTAGGATCAAACGGTACGCAACAGGTTTATCACCAAGTCTATTTTGTACGGACCAACAAAACAGTAGTGCAATTTTTGGGAACGCGGAAATACGAAATTATCTTTTGGATAAGCACACCGTATCACCCTTCCGATAGGAAGAGCCTCTTTTATGATGGGCATCTGCATGTTGCTTCATCCTATTTTGGGCTTCAACCAGATGAGCAAGTACTGATGAGTGAATCTATAGGATATGTAGCAAACTGTATTTGGCGGCAGCATCAGCTATCAGGGCTAGGCCGTTCCTAGGTATGGTTCTTGGGTGTTGCCACAGAAATGCATAAACGGGTGTTGCCCCTGTAGCTGAGTGCAGCAAATTATTGTATGCAAATTTCGGCAAATGACAAAAGGGAGAAGTGAGAACCAAGATTCCTGATATTGTAAACACAGACACCTCAGGCATTGTTTGAGCGACTTGTTCACCCTTTCAGTTGATCCGTCTGTTTGCAGATGGTATGCAGAGGATAACGGGTTTCCACTCTCAATAGTTTCATGAGAGCCCTCCAAAAATGGAAAGTAAACCGAGAACATCGATCAAAAATGAGAATTGAAAGAAACCCAAATTAACCAAACATGTTTTTAAAGATAAGATCTGCCAAGAATGGAGAAGACGGAAGACAACCAAGAAGGAATACATTTGGCCAACTTAGTGAACGCATCTACTATCTCCTATATGGTATTGAAACCACCAATCTCCAGTAGTTCGACAATGAAATCTACCGAAAGCATGAACAAGGGCTTCTTTGATATCAGCATTTTAGTAAGTAACCTGACGAGTTTAGCAGAATGGTTCTTTCCCTGAGCACATATTGAACATGATTCGATGTAATCCCTCGCAGATGTAGATATGCCTAGGCAACAACACCATCTGTGTAGAAGCTCATCTGTATTCCAGATGCCCGAGTGTCCACTAAATTCTGGTGTCATGACACCATTGCTAGGCCAGAGTTTGACCTGTCATAGTTGGTATGTACAGTCTTTCCTCCACATAGGGAAAACCATCCACCAGAAACACCAAGAGTGATTCCAATGCCTGATAATGTTCTGATACCCATGTATGGATCTCCTGGCACACGGAGCGAGTAGGAGTACAGGTGCAAATAAAATGCTCCAGAAGTGTAATAGTCTCAGGAAGTTCTGGCATCAGGGTTATGTCACAAGCATGAGATAAGGCATCGGTCTTGGCATTCTGTGCCGTGGGCTGGTATGTAATCAAAAAGTCAAACAATGCAAAAGACTATTTGCCGCCAAGCCTGTTTCGCTGTAACACATTGAAGGGATGCCCGGGCTTGGAGATTTTGGTGATCCGTAAACACTGTCACTTTATTTTGAGAACACAAAAGCTGGTATTGCCAGTCTTTGAAGGCTGCCTTGATCACCAAGACCTCCCATTCCAATATTGAATACAGTTTCTGAGCATCATATAGTTTCTGGGAAAAAGCTACCGGATGCAAATGTTTAGTGGATGGACACTTCAGGGACAAGACTTCCCCTAGTGCAGCTGCCCCAAAAATATATGGTAACCGAGGACAGGGATGTTGCAGCGCAGGCATTGTAATGAATGCTTGTTTGAGGAATTTGAAAGAAATCTGAGCTTAAGTCGTCCAAATGAAAGTAACAGAGTAACGGGTCAGATCAGTTAATGGACAAACAAGAGATGAAAATGAATATATAAGACGCCTTTAGAAGTCCATAAATCCTGTAAATGACTGTAATGCTTTGACAGTTTTGGGTTGTGGCCATTTTAGAATAGCCTTCACATTGGCGGTGCTCATGAGAACCCCCTGGGCTGTAAGGACGAAACCTAAGAACAAAACTCGGGATGAGTGGAACACGCATTCTTCCAATTTTGCAAAGATGGCATTATCCCTGAGCTGCTGTAATACTGAATGAACGTGGTTGATGTGTTCCTCAATCGTTGAGAAGATCAAAATTTCATCCAGATACAGATCATCATACTGGTCAAACACATCCCAAAACACATTGTTCATAAAGTGCTTCAAGGTGGTTGGCGGGTTGCAAAGCCCAAAAGGCATGAAAAGGTACAGACCTAGGCCATGCCACATACGAAATGCGGTCTTCCATTCATCCCCTCATGGATCCTAACAAGATTGTATGCCACCCGGAGGTCCAATTTCGTGAATAACACTGCAGACTGTAGCTGGTCGAGAAGGATTGAAATCAAGGGAAGGGGGCATCGCTTCTTAACTGTCATCATGTTTAAAGCATGGTAGTCTATGAAGAGTGTCGTCTCCTTCCCTTTTGGAAACCAAAAATAATGGCTATGTCGCAGGAGTATGCAATGTACGTATTGTGACAATTCACCTAATCTCGTCATATCTCCCAAGAGTGGAACCCCTTTCCATGAGGCTAGAGAGGTGTGGCTGCTATCAAATAGTCCCCGAAGGGATGGAATAATGCAGGAAGACCTCATGGGGATGGACACTCCCACTGGGGATAGGTACGATCACCTTGGGTACAACCTATTACATAACATCACTCCCTCACATGCCTTAGCCCACCCCCCAATTGCCAACCACTGTATTGAAAGTAAACCAATGTATTTCTATAGTGCCAGGAATACAACGAAGATAGAAAGTACTAGGATGAAGAAGAACATAGAAAGCATAAGGATTACTGATTTTATTTTATTTTATTTTATTTATTTGCATTTTTAAATTGCTCACACAGCCCAGGCATTGAGGCACTGTAACAGGAATATGTCTCTTAGTTGTTTATTTATAACACGCTTAATACCCAGAGATTTCTAAGCGCAGACCCGGGGATCGAACCTGTGTTGCTTTGTGTCATCTTGTTTCCAAGCTGTACACGTTGCCGCTGAGCTATCCTCCCAGGACATTGGCATTCCTGGTACGGAGCCATTGACACCAGGTGTTGACATTATGCTGGGGTGGAGCAAGCTCCATAAGAAGGACAGCAAAGAAAGACTCAAGGTCTTCTCCATCCTCCCTGGTCAGAGACCCCGGGAGTTTCGAAGTATGTGGTGGGCCTAAGGAAAGGGTTCTGCAGAGGAAGCAGGCGGCAAGCTGAGAGAGACTGTGAGGGGTCCTGCGTTATCAGGACCAAGGTCAGCTGCAGGAGGAGGAGGGCCGTGCAGTCCCTGAAAGGTGCAGAGACTGCATGAAGACTCATCCCATGGAGAAGCCTGAGAAGTAGAGAAGAAGTTGACGTCTGTAGGAAGCGGAAAGGAGACCGACCCCAGCCCTTGGAGAAACCAGTGCTGTGAGAGCCAGTCCCAGAAGGTAAAGGGAAGCACGGTCGGACCGGTAGGGACATGGGGGAAGCTAAGAGGTCTCAGCTTCAGGACAGGGCAAGTGCTTCAAGGGTGTGGGACCCCAACAAAAGTAAAGAGTTCATCCAAGGAAATCTTCCTCGTACTAGTGGCAGGGATATGACCACTGACGACCAGAGAACGGTCTGGGACCCAAACAAAAGTAAAGAGTGTATCCGAGGAAATCTTCCTCATACCAGTGATGAGGATAAGACCACTGACCACCAGAGAAGGGGCTGGGACCTGAATAAAGTGAAGAGTGCATTCAAGGAAATCCTCCTCGTACCAGTGGCAGGGATATGTCCACTAACCACCAAAGAAGGGGATAGGACCCCAACGAAAAAGAAGAGTGCATCAAAGGACATCTTCCTCATACAAGTGGCAGAGGTAAGTCCACTGACCACCAGAGAAGGGTCTGGAACCCCGAGATAATTAAGACTAGG
This sequence comes from Ambystoma mexicanum, assembly GCF_040938575.1. Lineage (NCBI taxonomy): Eukaryota > Metazoa > Chordata > Amphibia > Caudata > Ambystomatidae > Ambystoma > Ambystoma mexicanum. Next base: position 354,542,778 of record NC_090923.1, on the reverse strand, counting down.
AACTTAATTGATCCTGTAAAAAAGTACCAAGGCAAAACCCAAGTAAGAAAATAAATCTCAAACACCAGGTAAAGGAAGTAATTTTCCTGGTGGGAAAATCAAAGCCAGTCAAGTATGCTGAAGAGGTGCCAGGGGAAGGGAGTCATTCCCTCTGGCATTGGAGAGTGCTGATCAATCCCAGAAGAAAGGCAATATTCTACTGGTATAAAAAGTTGACTGTACAAAGTGCTATAGTTAACAGCCAGGGGAAGGGACTTGTTGCCCCTTGCATTTGTGTTCAAGTCGACATTTTCGACATTAAATACACCAGGATAAGGGAGTCATTCTCCTTGGAAGAAAACTTGCTGTATGATTTCTGCACGCCAGGGAAAGGGAGTCATTGGCCCTGGTATTGTCTTTGCAAGAGAACATTGAGGAAATGATAAACATACACCAGGAAAAGTGAGTCATTCTCCTGGAGATATAACTTTCTGTTTGACAATATTAGTTGTAAGTTGTAGTGTAAGGGTTAGAAGTAGTTTCTGGCACAGGACGGTGGATTTTTATTTGGGCAGACATTCTCATTTCCTTGAGATTTAGTTTGAGGGAGGGAAACGCCTCTTAGTGATAGGGATAGCAAGGGTTTATTTACATTAATAAAAGTCTTCAACCACAAACATGCCACCTTGGTGTCAGATTCCTTCTTTGACACGTTTACAGTATAAACCTGCTTGTTTGGGATGTTGCTGGATTCATTCCAGGACCTGGGTTACTAGAACCCGTCCCAGCAGTCCCTTCTGGGGACAGTTCTTGGCGTTGCCCACCTTGCAGGCTGGGCGGCGGGGGCAAGGTCAGATAAAATTCTGAGGCTGTCCATAGTGTAAACAGAGATTATAGAACTGATATCGGTCACGTTCTTCTGATGTTAGCGGTCCCTGAACTGACCCAATCTGCATGGGTTTCAGGACCTGCTATTGTCAGTACACAATCATTTGGACCAAAACCTCTGTTCCATTCCCCTCGATGCTCAATGTGTCTAGTGTCTATCTTTAGGGCCAACTCTAATACTGCAGGGTATTCCCCAGGAAAAACCAGGACGACGGACATGGCATCTATAAGGTCATCGGACAACCCCCTATGGAACACTACTGCCCTCTTTTGTTCTGGGAAATTTTTTCAGCTGCCAATTGGTTGACTTGTGCCACATAGTACAGCAAACTCTGTTTCCCTTGTGTAAGGTCCAGCCATTCCAGATCTCGTGCTTCAGCCTTATGATGGGTATCAAACAGGCATCTTATTGCAACCTATAAAGCTTCAATATCATACAAAAACAGGATCATTTACTTCCGTCAGTGGATTGGCCCAGTATGTAGCCAAATCAACCAAATGGGACAATGCAGAGCCTGCCTTTGTCACTGCATCAGGGAAAGCAATGGGTCTACACAAGAAGTGCAGTTTGCACCAATTCACAAATGACCTGAGTTGTGCAGCTTCTCCCATAAATAGTTCAGGGGCAGCTAACAGAAACGGGGTCAGAGCCACATCTGAGAGAGGGACTTGGGGAGGTGATGGCAGAGGCGTCATGGCCACATAGGGCCCACCAAACTCCTCATCCTGAGTTCTGAATAGCGTCCAAACAGTCATTTACGAAAGCATGAGCTGAGGACATATTGGACATTAATGCAGACGGGGCCTGTATTAAGAAAGTGACTGGATCCGGAGTGCCTTCATAATGCAGCAGAAAAGTAATATTCTTCTCAATCTGTCACGGCAAGAACATCCAGGAAGATTGATGAAACAAAACCTTTCCCCAGACTGGAATAAGGAAACCCCATCCACAAGGTATCAGGTGAAACGTGACCACAGGAACAGCCCCACGTAATCATCATCAAGGCAAAGGAGAAGAAAGACTATGAGAAAGAAAAGAGAGAGGTGATTAGCACTCAACCTGACTCCAACAGCCCAACCACTAAAATCATGTCCACCAACATGCCCTTGCTGAACAAGGTCGCGGTGTTGTGCAACGCAGGACCGCAGGAGATGATGCCCCGTCAATATGTAGAATGTTGTGATACATCTATGGATTCAAAACTTTAAGAACCAAGGATCGGATCCTCTACAGCAAAGTACTCACAGGACAAGGTCGCAATGTTGTGTGACGCAGGTGTTTAGTGACAAAGGGGTCAGAACATGCAGCACAGCCGTTGACCAGCAGCGAATGCAAGTTAAGACAGGTGCAGGTGGAGGACGCAGCCATTACTGCATCCTACGAAAATGCCCTTCCTCACTCTTACTTTCATTTCAATACAAATCTCACCCTGCACTGTATGTAAACATCCAGTAGGCTGTCCCTCTCCTGGGTAGCTGTACTTTGTTTTCTGTATCTTTGCAACTGTTTTTATGCGTTTCTTTTGCTGCATCTGCATTTTTTCCAATCTAGGGGATTGTTTTGTCCACCATCACTGTTTCTCTGCTTTCCCTTGCTTGTTCTGCATTTTTTAAGAACAAGGGTTATTAGTGCACACCAATTTTCAGAGCATAATTTTCTGTGTAATGAGGTAAGTACTTTGGAAAATGTTGCAAAGGTAAACACTCCAGTTATGTTTACTATGTGACTTTATTGGGTAAAAGTAAGAGCATACGTTAAAGACCCCCAACACATCTAATGACCCAGGCTCAACTGACAATCCTTGAGCAATAACCAAGTCAAACACTCTAAATTCCAGAGATAGAATATACATCATAAATGCAATCTAGAATGAGGTTACCTCACACAATAATGAGCATGCAAATCACTTTGCATGCTTGTATTCATACAACACACCCCCCTCTCATAAATAAAAAAAAATGTGCTTCTTTATTTCTTTTAACCAAAACAGATAGAGAATATAACAGCAGGAAACATCAAGAGATAGTAATATGATATACAATTCCCCACACTTCCATGTAAATCTATTTCTTTACCTTAGCAACTCTAGACATATTCCAGAATTGCCCATTTTGCAGCCTCACAGCATTTTTGAAAACTCGCACAACCCTAACTGGGTCAGAATACAGAGGCTCGCCTTTCTTTGAAATCAAAGCTTTTCTTATCCAAACCCATTCTCCATTTTCCACCACTGTTCTCTTCCTTGGGTGCTTTTCAATAATTTTGTTAACCCATTTGTCTTTGTGAGCATCCATCCTTCTTCTCACGGCATCCACAACTACATCCGTCTGTTTTGCTCTGCCTAACCAGGCTGGTGACACCAATGTATTAGCTTTCCGGCCCCTCATAAGTTCAAAGGGACTCACCTGTTTCAAGACAAGGAGCCATCCGCAACGCATAGAATCTTTCTCTCACAGCCACCCTCTTATCTAAACCACACGCAGACGCTCCACGGATAGTCTCCATGATACATCGATTGACTCTTTCAACAATACCATTTCCCTGGGGATAATATAAAGGAGTCCTCTTATGTCCAATCCCACACCTATCCAGATATTCTTGGAACAACTTCCCCATAAATTGCGGACCATTATCAGTAAGAATACTCTTGGGCAAACCTTCCCTCTCAAATACCCCCTCCAAATATGCTATAACGCACTGACATGTCACTTCTCTCATGATCTTGAACTCAGTCCACCTCGAGAAAGTGTCAACCAGGGCAAGAATAAATCTTCCTCGACCCCCACCCATGTCGACCGGTCCCAAAACATCCATTGCCAAATCTTGCCACACTCCCTCAGCTACTTTTGTCTTCTCCATTGGTTGGGACACTGCCAACAAATGTTTTCCTGACTTAACACAATCAGTACACACACCAATCACTTTTTCAATTTCCCGATCATTCCCTGGCCACCAATAGTCTGCTTTTATTACTTCTTTGGTCTTACTCACTCCTATATGCCCTTGATGAGCAGATCTTATCAGTATTTCCCTTAGACATCCAGGAACCACCAATTTTTCCCATCGATACAATAGCCCCTCCCTCACAGACAATTCGCTCCTCACTTCCCATAGTGATCTTTCCTCGCCAGATAATAGTCTCTTCTCAGGCCATACTTCTTTTACAAAAGAGATCACACGTTTCCACATTTCGTCGGATTCCAACACTCGTTTCCATTCTTGCCTTTGTATAATGCCTTCTACAGTGGCAAAAACCATATCATTCTCGCCACATACCTTGCCGCTTCGCCATTTTCACAGTTTTCCAACTTTACTCTAGAAGCATGATCGGCTTGTACATTCTCTTTCCCTGCAACCACCTCAATATTAAACTTATGGAACTGTAGTCTTGTTACCCAAAAGGCAACTCTCCTCGACACTTTGTCAAGCCCTTTACTTTCAAATATGGCTTTGAGAGGCTTATGGTCTGTCCTTAATGTGAAATCCTGCCCCCACACAAAATTTTTCAATTTTTCTACACCCCAATGACAAGGCTTCTTTTTCCAGAACCAAATAGTTAAGCTCCGCACCTCTCAACATTCGAGAGGCGTGTATCACAACCACTTCCCTGCCATCACTTTCGGGTTGTAGCATCACAACACCTATGCCCGTATCACTAGCGTCAACAGACAGAATAGTCTTCTTTCTCGTGTCAAAAAAAGCCAAAGGCCTCGCCATATTAATCTTCTGTTTAATTGTTTCAAATTCTCTCTCACACTCTTTGTTCCAGTCAAAATCAACACCTTTTCTCAACAACGCCCTCAAATTGGTTACACAGTCAGCATAGTTCTCCACAAACCGATGGTAGAACTCAATGGTACCCAGAAATGACCTTAATTCTGCTTTAGTCGTTGGGGCTTGTATTTTCATAATGGACTCCACCAGATTCCTTTTTGGTTTAAGTCCTTGCTCTGATATCTCATGACCCAGATATTCAACAGCCTGAGTCATGAAGACACATTTTTCTATTCTCAGTGTTATCCCTCTTGCCTTAAATATTTTTAGGACCACATCAAGCCTTTCTTTCAATTCTAACTCATCCTTCCCACAAATGAGAACATCGTCTTGGAAACACCATACTCCACAAACATCTCCTAGCAGTTTGTCCATAACTTTTTGAAACACAGATGATGCAGGTATCAATCCAAATGGCATACGCCGAAATTGATATGGTCCTTCATATGTAATAAAGGTGGTCAACTTTCGAGACTCAGCATCCAAACTGATCTGATGGTAAGCACTTGCCATATCCAGTTTAGCAAAGACTTTTGCATTCCCAATTCTACTTAACAGTTCCCCCATATTGGGACGTGGGTGGCGGTCAGCTACAACACATTTATTTAGTTCCCTCAAATCAATACATACTCTCAAATCTCCAGAACACTTTTTCACCACTACCACTGGGGAGATCCACTCCACTGCCTTGGCAGGCTCAATGATGCCTTCCTTTTCTAATTTCACAAGTTCCTCACGCACAACTTTAGGCATTGATAGGGGTAATGGCCTTAGCTTCGCCGCAATTGGTCTACTTCCTTCTTTTACAACAATTGTATGCACCATCCTTTTAAGACATCCCACACTTTTACTAAAAACCTCTGGAAACTTTGCTAACATCTCATGGCTTTTAGCAGCATTTCTATTAGACCCAGGTACATTTGCCACATTGAGAACTTGTTTCTCACTATTGGGGTCTAATTTAATACACAACCCCCTCTGCTCCCTCCATCCAAGCAAAGTTTCTCCCTTTTTAGTAACATATATTTTGCCACATGTCACTCTGCCTTTAAACTTGAACTCAGCATTACAGCAACCCAAAATGTCTATCTTGTCTCCATTATACCCACCAGGAATTTTGTCCGAAGGAAATACGTTTCTCAAAGACCCACCAATCACATTTTCAAATACCATTCTAGACATCAAGGTGATTTTTGAACATGAATCTGCTAGCATTTTCACTAAGTGCCCATTCACTTCTATCCAAGCAGAGGATAGAAGTGATACCCAGTGCATCGCACTATGTTCACAATGACAATTTCATTTTCTGACACATCCCCTTCCTCGGATGATGCACCTTCATATTCTTCAATCAGAAGTGTCCCTTTACCACCACCAATGCGATAATTGTTACAGCATTTTTCGAAATTACCCCATTTCTTACAAATGCTGCAGTTCACACGCCTACCCGGACATATGAGAGACGTGGATAAATGGCGTGCGCTACCACAACGATAACATAACCTGTCATCTCTTTTTATATTAACCTGCAAATTGTTCTTCTGGAAACGTCTACCTCCTTGTTCACCACCCCCTGCTTTGTTTTGATTACTCTCATAGCGTCTACTAGGTTTGGCTTTCTGTTTCTTTTTTTCTTTTGCGTTAGAACCTTTATTATCAACCACCCTTAGCACTTCAGTATTTTGAGATGGCTTATTCTCTTTCACTGACAATTTGGCTACACACTCTAAGGTATGCTCAATCCTTTTTGCAATACTAATAACCTCTTCTAGATTGGGATCATCTTTTAACCAAATTTCTTCACAAATTTTATCATTAGAACAATGTAGCATAAACTGATCCCTTATGTGTTCATCTAGACCATCCCCAAATTTACAATTTAGAGACAAATGTCTCAGAGCAGTAATATAGTCTTCAACAGATTCTCCATCATGCTGAACCGCATACCAAAATGATACCGTTCCAGTACCATACTTGTCTTGGATTCAAAATGTTTATCTAACTTAGCCAGAGCTTCATCAAAGTCATTGGATCCCCCTTCCAAGTCTAATTCGGGCAAATCAGGGAGAGTGTCATATATCCTTTGACCTTCATAGCCAATGAAGTGCATTAACATTGCCACTTTGCGATCCACAGACATCCCGTTCCCACAAGTGGCTTTAACATAGTGCAAGAAACCCTTATTCCAGGGAATCCACTTGATTCTGGGCAGGCCCGGAGCAGGCATGAATACCTGTGGACCAGGGACACCAGACAGAGCCATCACCAAAACAACACTCCGGAAAAGTAATACTAAACGTCTCAGAAAGGAGAAGCCCTTCTCCCCTGATTTCAGTCACCACTGCAGTGTGTCCTCAGATGAAACACTGACCAAAGAAAACACTTTCTCCGTTGGAAAACTAAAGAATTCGCTTACTCCCTTGGAAAACCAAAGAATTCACTTTCTCCCTTGGACACCACCCAGTTCCAGACCAATTTGTCCAAAACACAAAAATAAAAAAAAAACGTCCTCTTTGCTGCTGACCCGCTCACCTCAGCAATCCACATAAAGTCCTTTCAACCCGCCCATCCGCTTGAGCCCTGGGCAGGTCAATGTCTTTGCTCACCTTTCGCAATCCTAAAGAGAAAGGATGCGAACCGCTACGCGCACGGGCCAAACAGTGTCTCCGGCTCCCGCAGCGCTTACTTCCTCATTTAGCCAAGGCACGTGATGCGGTCACGTGGCATACGCGTATCGCGTCACAGACTGCCGGTCCTCGCAGAGTGGGAGGGCGTAGCTGGATGGCAGTGGCCGCCTGGGTCAGGCCCGCGTAACACGGTCACGTGGTAGGCGCGCGGCGCTTCGCGTGCATAAATTAAGCAAGAATTGGGAGACTTTGCTTCCCAGGAGGCGTTCACCCTTTGACTGTGGATCGGGACATTCACAGCTTACCCGACACAGGTCGATGCGGCGGTGCAGCTCCGTTGCAAGCCGCGTAGCCCCGCTGCCTTCAGTTGTTCCGCTCCATTGATTTAGATGAACTGGACAGCGAGACGCATGCCCTCATCCACACCTCCGCAGCCGGATGTCAGCTTCTTCTTCTGGCCCGACTCTGAAAGCAGGGGGGGTTGTCTGCTCCAACTTTCCTGTGCTGGGGGCCTTAACGTTGCGGATGAGACAACAGCAAGAGATTGCCTCGCTTCACAGGAACTCACATCCCATCCTTGTCTCCATTGTTGCAAAGGTAAACACACCAGTCATGTTTACTATGTGACTTTATTAGGTAAAAGTAAGAGCATACATTAAAGACCCCCAGCACATCTAATGACCCAGGCTCAACTGACAATCCTTGAGCAATAACATAGTCAAACACTCTAAATTCCAGAGATAGAATATACATCATAAATGCAATCTAGAATGAGCTTACCTCACACAATAATGAGCATGCAAATCACTTTGCATGCTTGTGTTCATACAACAGGAAAGGTTTAAGGTGCAGGGGAGAAGAGGATCCAATGGTAGAATCCTCCCGTCCCCTACTCACTGTATAGAAACATCAATGACAGTTAAGGATTCAATTCAAAGATTTATATATAATACAGATTAAATCCATAGAACTAGCCAAATATATTACAAGTGATGTATTAAAAATGTAATTGTAGGGAATTTACAGGCAAGGCTATCCGTGTGTTCAATGTCAAAGGCTGACGCGTTTCAAGGATAGGTCCTCTTTTTCAAGAGCCTTATTGGACTGCAGAACAAATATCATACATAAAGACACTTTCAGTAAATTACAAAGAAAGCCGTAAATCAAATATACATTAAATTGTGATGAGAAGGTACTCAATACTCTGTTACAGATACATGAACTTAACATTGCTTGATACATGCATCCAATCATTGTTGCCAGTACATATATGCAGATAGCCATCTGGATGTGAAACTAACTATTGAAGACTATAGTCATTCGAATTTCAACAAGGATGAATGAGTACACATGAGTCAATAATTCGGGGCTTTCAACACTGTGCTTTAGTTTATGTAGGTCAAGAATAAGATGTTGAAACTGTGCCATTCCCAGAAGTCGAGATGTTACTCTCATATTTCAGGGTGTTAAAATGTTCCTCACATATCTCCAACAGTGCTAGCCAATTTGTGTCTCCACCTACGGTAAAGAAACACCACCTGGTCATCTCTATGAGCACACTGGCGTGTATAAAGCTAATCTTATCCTTCTTAAGCCAATTGCAGTGTGTCAGGCTTTAAATGACCAAAATGAAAGGCAAAAAAATTAGTGATATCTATGTCCGGTCTGTGGACTCACTTCCCTGTTCGGTCCGCGGACTGGCCTCTGATTAGCCCAGAAAAATGTGCGGACTTTTGCGAGGTCCGCGGACATCGAGATGCAGCCACTGATTGGGTGGTGAGAAAACGTGAAATGCGCCGGTTTCCGCCAAACGCCCACCATGTTGGTTTCGCTAACGTTTTTGGGGTCCGCGGACAGCGCGGCGAAAACATTAAAAAAAAGCAACATTGCACTTGTCAAACTCAACAAACAATCTCTGGGGAGGTGTGGGGATGAGGATGGGATGGCATATGGCCATAAGAAGCAAAAAAATTGGTTGTTTCACCCCCACCTGACAGTCCGCGCACACTCCAGATGTCCTAAGTCATCTGCACCTATTTCTGCATTACAGGATTGCAGAAAAGCAGTTTTTGGATGGCTTATAACTTAGCGCAACTCAATAAAACTGTATGTAATTTTGCAATTTTATTATAGACCTAATCCTAAAAGGTGTTGCAAAATTGTGGGATTCTGTCAAGAGGGAGCAAAATTAGAGGGGGGGTCCCAAAATATTGTAAAGGCATATAAATGTGGTGTCATTTGAAAAATCTGCACAACATTTGGCAAAACGATTTTGGATCTAGATATAAATGGTTTTTTAAAGTTTGGTGGGATTTTCTCCAGAGGGGGCGAAAGTAGAGTGGGGTCTCAACATTTTTAGATGGCTTTGTTGCTATTTGACAAACCTGGACAAAAGTTTTGAGAAAGATTATAGACACAATCTTCAATGTTTGTGTAAAGACTGAATGGATTTTGTCAAGTGGCGGCTAAGTTATATGACTATTGTATGTACATACATTTTGACACTTTTGAAAAAATAAAACATGGGCGGATTTCGAGCAAACTCGTCAGGGGCATTGGCAAGGACATTAAAGCATGGTTTTGCAAATGTGCCCATATTTTATTTTTTGACAAGTGTCATATGTAGGTACAAAAAATAGTCATATACCTTTGGTGACTGAGGTATTGTCATGCATCATGTCCCCACACCCGCTAGATTCCCCGCAGCATGCCCAATCCCAACATCCATTACACATGCAGGACGGGGGCCGCGCGAGCAGCTTGGGGTCAATCCTCGATTATGGTATGGTACCTTACATCACAGCGGAAGTCACATTCGGTCCCGGTTGAATCCTTTTCTGCATTGGCAACTGTCGTGGCGCATTGGGTCAGGCAGAGTCAGGCGGTCACGTTCGCTTCCAGATCATGTGACAAAGACATCCCTGTCATGTGATTCTGTTTTGGGTCACATGACAAGGTAACAAACGGGATAAAAGCAGAATTCCCGCAACCACACATTGCTTCACAGCTGTTCTTCACAACTCTGTTTGGCGTTTTGCTATTCAACCTTGATTCTTGGATGACTCGAACTCGGACCTCGAACTACAGACTTCTGTTGCCTTTCCCTTCGGATTTGGCGCTTTTTCTTGTGGATATCTGGCTGTTTTTGACCTCAGGACTTTCCTACCGGACTTCTTTTGGCTCTTCCCTGGATTGATCTACACTACACACGAATTTACGGGTATCCACGTCTTTTTTTCTGTCAAGGACCACGTCAACAACTGCAGGTGTGCCCAGTAAACTGGTGACTATTCCGATTACCATCCTAAGTCACCATTACCATCAACTGAGGGTGCTGCTCACGCGTCCCCACGTTGCTGTATCTCAGACTCCTGTGTGGTTAGCAGCGACCTTACTACTAAACTTCAGTAAGCTTCTTACTTGACAGTACTAGTCCGTTCTGTTTACTGCAACTGTGATTGTTTGTACTAATAATTGTTTGCCTTACAGCGGCTTTGGGGTTTCCAGTGTTATGTGGTTCCGGCGTTCCAGCATCTCCCACCCGTGGCCTCAAGGATTGCATAGAGAGTCGCTTTATCTCTCCCTGTGTGGTACTTGGGGACGGAGGCCCCTCTAATCTTCACGACAATCAAGTCTTGACAGACTGTGAAGCCACTTGTCGTTTAGCTTATGGAGGCCTCAGCTGATGACCCCGTGGCCTCTTTGGTTCAAGCAATCACAGTTTTATGGGCGGATATAGCAACCGCCACCACCGCAATCCACCAACGCCTTGATTCCATACAAAGTGTCCAACATCCCCTTCCTGCAGATCCAGAATTCAGGGATGATTATCACAGCCCCCAGCATAACAACCCACAGCACCCAGTGTCCCACCGCCCTTTCCCATGGTGGTTCCCACTCCGTTGCCATTAGCAGCTCCAGAGAGGTTCCATGGTGACCCTAGGAAGTTCTGCACTTTCCTCAATCATTGTAAATTACATTTCTTGTGCAGACCATTGGCCTTCCCAGATTCCACCACTAAAGCAGCATTTACTCTGTCTCATTTGGCAACTGCAGCTGCCTGGGCCAACCCTTTGTTAGAAAAAGACAGCCCTACCTTGTACGACTTACTAGTGGCAGAAATGACCCGGGTTCTTGATACCAGACATAAGGCCCAATCACGTGACCTAGAATTGTTAGATTTAAGTCAAGGAAAAGGCACACTCATACAGTACATCACTCGTTTCAATCAATTATCGGTTGAAACTTCATGGCCAGAAAGCAAGAAAGCAGTGGTGTTTTATAGAGGACTGAGCAACTCCTTCTTTACCAACACAATACCCCGACCTGGTGGACTTGGCCCTGCAGGTGGACGTCCGACGAACTGAACGTAGGGCCGAAGCTGGGTCTTCTAGCACACATCCTACCACTTCATCTTCCGAGTCTTCCGGGGAACCCATGCAGATTGGGGGAATCCGTAGTCCTATCTCTCTCGCAGAAAGGGAACGTAGAAGGACAGACAACGCCTGTTTCTATTGTGGCCTGAACGGACATTTTGTCAAAGAATGTCCTTGTCGCCCAAAGTTGAAGAACCTGGTTTTCGGATAGCTCGATCTTAGATCCAGGGACTGGATCGAGCATGCCTTGTTTTTTCTCGGAATCAGTGCCCGCTTTTGGTTACATAAGACATGTTATCATACAAGCCATTCTGAAACCAACTCCAGATATCACGCACCCAGTCGCCATTGTCATAGGTTCTGGGGCCACTGGGAACTACATCGACATCACATTGGCCTTGTCCTTGAATCTTCCATTGGTGAATAAACCATGCCCGGAACCAGTCCAGGCTGTTGACGGTACAGCCTTAGTGTCTTGCCCTATTAAACAACAAACAGCTCCCCTCACCTTGATCATCCAAACCATCCATAAAGAGACCATTGGCCTCATTACAGGTTGGGCGGTCCAGAATTAACAGTGGCGGTAAACCCGCTGCCACTGTTAATTCCGGACCGCCCGATCCCGACTCCTACAGGCAGGAGGTGATGTTCCCGCCAGGTCTGACCTGGCGGGTTTAACACCGCCCGCCTGCAGGTGGACGTGGAAACACCAGCACCACGAGATGGTGCCGGTGTTTCCACTTACCCATTCCCATTGAGTCCTGTGGGACTCAATGGGAATGGTGATTTACCGAATTCGGCCTCCGGAATTCCCGGGACACCAGGGTCGTAATGCCCTGGTATTTCCGGGAGTCACGGAGGTGGAATGCTAATACGAGTCCGGCGGTAACCAGGTGGTTTTACCGCCTAGTTACCGCCGGACTCGTAATGAGGCCCCATATGTTTTGACTTGATTTCTATGCCTCAGTTCGGTCTCATCTTGGGTATCCCATGGTTAAAAGAACACAATCCGCTTATTAATTGGAAATCGGGGCAAGTGCACTTTGAATCCGAAGTATGTCAAAACCTTTGTCTCACCTTACCTGAAGGAGACTGGACACCCTCACGGGTTTTGGGTGCTGTCGCTCAACTTACTTTGGAGGATGCTGGGGATACTATATCCAGTTCTCATGTGGTAGGGGCTGTCGTTGTGGGCATCCCTACGGTCTACCACGACTTTCAGGAGGTTTTTGACCAGGGGACAGCCGAGGTCCTCCCTCCGCATCGTTCTTACGATTGCCCTATAGATCTGCTTCCCGATTCCACCATGCCTACTGGACGTATATATTCCCTGTCCCATTCTGAGGAGCAAGCCTTGAAAACATACATTCAGAAATCTCTAAAATTAGGACATATTCGTCCATCCACATCACCTGCAGCCAGCCCGATATTCTTTGTCCCCAAGAAGGAAGGCTATCTCCGACCATGTGTGGACTATCGTCGCCTAAATGCTATCACTATAAAAAACTGCTAACCAATACCCCTCATCACACCCTTGCTCGACCGACTAACACATGCTTCCGTGTATACGAAACTTGACCTCAGAGGAGCCTATGACCAGGTTCGAATCTGCAAGGGGGATGAATGGAAAACTACGTTTTGTACCTGCTATGGCTTATTTGAGTATATGGTCATGCCATTCGGGCTTTGCAACGTGCCAGCCACTTTCCAACGTTTCATGAACGAGGTATTTAGCGATATATTGGATGTGTACGCGGTCGTATATCTAGATGACATCCTCATATTCTCCCAAAACATGGAGGAACATGTAAAACATGTTCGCGAAGTACTCTCTCGACTACGTAAGCACTCACTCTTTGCTAAGCCTGAAAAATGTCAATTTCACGTCGACAATGTCGAATTCCTGGGTTTCCACATCACACCAGGGGGATTAGCAATGAACCGTTCAAAAGTCCGAGCAGTGTTAGACTGGCCAACTCCAGTCAATCTCAAAGCCCTACAATCATTCTTAGGCTTTGCAATTTTTTACAGACGATTCATCTATGGATTCTCATCTATCGTAGCCCCTCTCACAGCTTTGACCAGTCTTCACGCCCTGTATCTATGGTTAGACAAGCACCAGAAAGCCTTTGAATCCTTGAAAACCACCTTTACCACTGCTCCGGTCCTCCAACATCCCGACCCAGAATTACCTTTTGTAGTGGAAGCGAATGCTTCCTCTTTTGCTTTAGGGGCTGTTCTATCTCAAGCATGCTCTTCTTCGGGTCGTTTACATCCTGTGGCGTTCCACTCCCGTAATTTACCCCCACAGAAATCAGTTACACAGTCACAGAAACAGAGTTACTGGCTGTAAATGATGCGTTCCAGGTTTGGCGACACCATCTCCTGGGTGCTAAACATCAGACAATCGTGATTACGGATCACTGCAACCTTCAAGACCTGGCCTCACTCAAATGTGTCAATAGTCACCAGGTACGTTGGCATGTGTTATTTGCAGCCTATGATTTCCAGATCAAACATCGACCTGGGTTAGCACATGGGAAAGCCGATGCATTGTCCCATTACCCTGGGGGTGTTTCGCTACCAGTGTTTCCCGAGACTTTACTGGAATAGAAGAACGTCATTAGCCTTTGCCCTCCACCTCTATCCATTTTGACTTCTATCCATACCTGGGTGGCCCAACATCCTGATCTATTGTCTGAATGGGACCCTGTGTACCACGACAGTCTACCTTTTGTGCAGAACAATGTTATGCTCACCTGACTCCCACGGAGGCGCTGGCCTGGTTCGCGCTGCTGTGACCTCTTCTAAGGTGATGCGCAGGGTTCGGAAGACGGACTGGACCGGGCCCCCAAATCTGGCTTGTCTGGCTCGCAGAAATATCCTTCTGTAGGCGAAAATAGGGGATTAACTGTCTGCGGGGTAATGCAATCGGCCTCCCACTTTCCCCTCTCACCCTCCTTGAAACCCTTCTGTGATTTCTCGTAGCGTCTCACCTTAGGGTCTGGAAGGACGAGCTCTCCATCCTGCTTCTGATGCAGGGGCGCGTTGGTATCCAGTTACTTCACTGGATTTTCGGATTGGTGAGAACCAAACTTGCTTGGCTTCCAGGTAAGTTTTTTGATAAGAGGTTCCCCTTGTGTCCATGCATTAATGTACTAATGCTAGTGTCTCTTTCCCCATAGGGGCCGGGGTACGGAATGCCGGGGAACAGGCACCGACCCGAGATGAGAGATGAAATCCTTGTAGAAATCAGGTAAGTCTTTAATGAGCGTTTTTTGGTAATGTCTTTTCATTCGCTCATTAACGCTGATGTCTCTTTTTCCCCTTAGGGGCCGGGGTCCGGAAATGCCAGGATGCGGCGTGGACCCGAAATGAAGAGGGAATGAATAAACAGGTAAGTCTTCACATGGAGATTTAGCTTTCCTTATTCCCTTCTATCTCTCACCTTTTGTTCTGGTCTTTTTCTCCCTAGGCGCTGGGGCGTGACTGCAAATCCGGATGATCGCTGCTGAACATGGAGGCGCCCTGTGAAGGTGAGTGGAATGCGGCGCTGCAGCGATCGACGCGATGAGATTTTAAATTAAAGTCTTCCTTTTCAGGATTGTCGGCGAGATGTCTCCGGGATTCGGGTTTAGCAGGTAAGGACTTTTCCTTCTTCTGTTCTCTTCTTCTCTTCCTTTGCAGGTGATCCAGGATGCTGGCAGGTGTGGCAGAAGTCAGGATGCAGGAGCAGACACGGTGAGCGTCCAGCTGCTAGATGCAGAACAACGCGAAGCACGTGTGGCTGTTCGGGTGGGGTTTAAATAGCCTTGGAAGAAGTTGCAGGTATGTATGCTTCCTCCAATCAGGTATGTATCCTTCCCCGACCACACCCGGATGGTAAATTAGTCCCACAGGTAAAGTAGTTCCTTTCAGGCCTCAAGGAGGCCGGGATCCTGCAGCATGGTCTGCATCAGGTAAGTGCACCCAAGCATTCCCATAATGAGCCTGACGCCTATGGCGCCAGGACTGATGTCTTTTATGAGCCTGGCGCCATAGGCGCCAGGACACTGTCCAAAGGGCCCCTATATGGGGTTGCTGGGTCCTTCCTTGGGGACTGGATGTCCGCTTTCGGGGACGCCGGGCTTGAACCGGCTACCCGGGAGCAGGCATCATGACAAACAGACCAGTATTACCCACCACTGACACCCGCAACCTTGCATTAGAATGGTCCCATGATACCACCATCAATGGACATCCCGGTCAGAGACGAATACTGGCTCTGTTGAAGCGCTGGTGCTGGTGGCTGTCTATGAAGCGGGACGTCGACTGTTATGTGAACACTTTTTCAGTGTGTGCCCAATGCAAAAACCGTAGGGGACGACCTGTAGGCTTACTGCAACCCGTACCAATGCCACCAAGACCATGGCACAATCTTATCCTGGACTTTGTGACTGACCTACCCCGAGTACAAGGGTTTGACACGATATGGGTAGTGGTAAACTCATTCACAAAAATGGCCCGTTTCATTCCATGCTCAGGCATTCCTTCCCCCCCTGTGTTAGATGGGTTGTTTTTCAAGTCTGTTTTTTGTTTGTTTGGTTTACCCACCGTATTAGTTTCTGATAGAGGATCCCAGTTCATGTCCCGTTACTGGCAGGCTTTGACTAAACTGCTTGGCGAAGATGCACGTTACTCCTCAGCCTACCATCCAGAAACAGATAGACAGACTGAGCGAGTGAACCAGACTATGGAGCAATACCTGCGTTGTTTAACGTTGCAACATCAACAGTCCTGGTTCCGCATATTACACCTCGCTGAATTTGCCTACAATAACGCCTCACACTCCTCCACAGGTTTTTCCCCATTCTATGCCCTTTATGGGCAGCACCCATGCACGTTACCTTTCCCTGACCTCTCCCTTTCTGGCAATTCTGCTGCTGCTGCCTGTGTCCGAGATCTATCCACTGTCCATTCCCAGACCCTTGTTCATCTCCAGGAAGCCCAGGCGTCCCTGAAGTCTGCGGCTGACAGAAAGCGTTTGGCAGCTCCTTACTAATCTGTGGGGGATAGGGTGTGGTTGTCCTCTCGTCACCTCCACTTGCCGGGTTGTCGCAAGCTTATGCCCCGGTTCATTGAGCCTTTTGTGGTGTCTAAGGTGATTAATTCTGTGGTTTACCGGCTTTCGATACCTGCTGCCTGGCATATCCATCCTGTCTTTCATACGTCCCTACTCAAACCTTGCCCTGGTCCTACCCGGCTCCATGCTCCTCCTGGCCCTCTTTCTTTGAACGTCCCTGATGTATATGAGGTCTCTGGTATCTTGGGTTCCCGTATCTTTAGGGGTAGGTTGTAGTATCTGGTGGATTGGTTGGGGTATGGTCCAGAGGAGCGCTCCTGGGTCCCTGCTGATGACATTCATTCTCCTCACCTCGTTTCCCGTTTTCACCTTGAGCATCCGTCCTGCCCACAGGGTCGTGGGCCTTTGGGGGGGCTCTGTCATGCATCATGTCCCCACACCCGCTAGATTCCCTGCAGCACACCCAATCCTGACATCCGGTACACATGCAGGACGGGGGCTGCGTGAGCAGCTTGGGGTCAGTCATCGATTATGGTATGGTACCTTACATCACAGCGGAAGTCGCATTCGGTCCCGGTTGTATCCTTTTCTGCATTGACAACTGCCGTGGCGCATTGGGTCAGGCAGAGTCAGGCGGTCACGTTTGCTTCCGGATCACGTGACAAGGAGATCCCGGTCACATGATTCTGTTTTGAGTCACGTGACAAGGTAAGAAAAGGGATAAAAGCAGAGTTCCAGTGACCACACATTGCTTCACAGCTGTTCTTCACGACTCTGTTTGGCGTTTTGCAATTCAACCTTGATTCTTGGATAACACGAACTCGGACCTCGAACTACAGACTTCTGTTGCCTTTCCCTTCGGATTTGGCACTTTTTCTTGTGGATATCTGGCTGTTTTTGACCTCAGGACTTTCCTACCGGACTTCTTTTGGCTCTTCCCTGGATTGATCTACACTACTCATGAACGTACGTGTATCCATGTCTTTTTTTCTATCAAGGACCACGTCAACAACTGCAGGTGTGCCCAGTAAACTGGTGACTACTCCCATTACTATCCTAAGTCACCATTACCATCAACTGAGGGTGCTGCTCACGCGCCCCCATGTAGCTGTATCTCAGGCCCCTGTGTGGTTAGCAGCAACCTTTCTACTACACTTCGGTAAGCTTCTTACTTGACAGTACTAGTCCGTTCTGTATACTGCAACTGTGATTGTTTGTACTAATAATTGTTTGCCTTACAGCAGCCTTGGGGTTTCCAGTGTTACGTGGTTCCGGCGTTCCAGCATCTCCCACCTGTGGCCTCAAGGATCGCATAGAGAGTCATTTTATCTCTCGCTATGTGGTACTTGGGGACGGAGGTCCCTCTAATCTTCACGACAATCAAGTCTACTGGCCATGACCGCGAGGGACGTAAAATGGTGTTAATGTGGCCATGTCCACCTGGGACCGGCTGTGTGGTAAAGTTATTCGAAAGTAGGAAAGGAAAAAAAATGTGCTTGTGTAATATGGTCATAGGGTTCTGCAGGCTGCCATAGAAAGGGAAGAGGGGCTCTGTACGGAGCCCCGCCCTCTCTTTCCATGGTGGCCATCTTGGAAAAGGATTGTCCTTCGTTCCTACTGTAGGAAGAAAAAACTATTTTTTTAGCACCCCGGCTTCCCGCTTTGGGAACCAGGGTTGCTAATGGCCTTTATCCCCCATTGCAGGGGCTGCAATGGAAGCTAATGGTCCGGAGTCCTTGTTATTTATTTATGTATTTATAACACGATAAAGCCCGCAGACATCAGGGCGCATACTTCGCTTGGGCCGATAACCTGGGCTTCCGGGCTGTTAGCCCCTGTTGCGGATGAAAAATTGTGTTCAAATGGCCATGTCCATCTATGTGGTAAAGTTATTCGAAACTAGGACAGGTTTGAAAGGGAAATAAATGTGCTTATGGTCATAGGGTTCTGCAGGCTGCATAGAAAGGGAAGAGGGGCTCTGTACGGATTACCGGCATCTCTTTTCATGGTGGCAATCTTGGAAAAGGATTGTCTTTCCTTCCTACAGCTGGAAGGATATTTTTTAGCACCCCGGGTTCCCGTTTTGTGCATTTCACTTTGGTATCTTAAGCCGTTGTGCACTCCCAACAGTGGTAAAGAACTGCCACACCGATGATTCCCTCTGGGTGCTAGAGGTAGGCATGCCCTCTTCCTCGTCTTCTTGGTCCTCTTCATTGTCTTTGGAAGTACTGCGCTTTTTCTGTTGTGTAGGTCCTCCAGCTGGTGGTGGTGGCTCTTGGGAAGGAAGGGAGGGCAATATCTGATTCCAATTTTAAGAGTAATAGTAGTTTTATTAATATTCTTCCACGTATGTCCTTTGCACTAGATTGTTAATGGATAATGAGTACGTATAGGTGTAGGAGCTGTGCAAGGGTACATTTTGAGTTTGTAAATTCCTAGATCAGTCGAAAAATGCAGTTCCCAAGAGTCTTCCAAGCATGGAGCCGATACCAAAGTGCGTACGCTTTCGCAGACATGTCATCATGCTTCGTGCAAGCACATGGTCACGTGGCATTGTCAGGAAGGTCTGTGATGATATCAGACGTTTGCGGACATCGACAGATGCAAAAACAGTGGAGAAGGTTGCAAAAAGTGTGTAGAAGATTTAAAAATGCTGCTAGAAGGTGGGAAATGGCAGAGTTTTAAGGTGAAACATTGTAAATTGGACAGAAGTGTTGCTATATTAGGTTAAGTAGTATATTAGTAAGTTGTGGGAAAACGGCATGCACTGGTAAAAACCCATGAAGTTCAGTGTAAAACCTTTGTTAAAGGGACATTATGGTTAAGTTGCACTGATAAAAACCTATGAAATTCAATGAAAAAACGCTGTTAAAGGGACATTATGGTTACAAGTAAAACAGAACAACCTCAGAAATTTGGGAGTTATGGCAAGCTAAGCAACCATAACTCACGCCACCACCGTGCACTGCTAAGACTAACACCCATGACATCAAAGATGACATCACAAACAGCATTGAAGACATCACATATCTGGGCCACTTGTTGTTGTTCACCGACATATCTAGGACAGGTGGTTTTGTATCTAGACGTTAACCTTGTCATATGTTCTTAAAGCACGGTCCATATGGTTTAGTCTCAGCTGATGGTGCGGATACATAGGGAAATAAGCAGGCCTCAAACACATATTTCATTCGTATACATGAAGATAAACTTTAATGTTACTAACATTTTCTGATGATGCTGTTTCTTTCTTCCTTACTTTAGTTGCCCTGTATGTGCCTTTGATTTCTATGCATTGTGGTTCTTCGTATGTATTTTTTGTACTAGCAAAAGTGTAGTATGTCTTGAATTGTTAGCTAATTATTACCTGTTTAACATTACTCAAAACTTGCATAAGGTAGCATTTATTATTGTACTTTCCAAAATTACTAGATTATAAATATTGTACTTCTATTATGCATGCTGCAGCCATTGCTTATGTTTATATATGATTAGGTTCCTGTATTAACAACACTCAAATACAATGTTGTTTAGATGAGTATATACTTTAATCAATTAAGTGGTTCACTATAGGACTCCCCGATCACCCCTGACATCTTGTTAACAACATTATAAACACAACCCCTTGTAAGGACTTTTCATCAAAATTAATTTCACACGTGATGCCATCAGTGATGTCATCAATGACAATTGTGATGTCATCTTTGATGTCCTGGGTGTTAGTCTTAGCAGTGCACGGTGGTGGCGCGAGTTATGGTTGCTTAGCTTACCAAAACTCGCAAATTTCAGAGGTTTTTCAGTTTTACTTGTAACCATAACGTCCCTTTAACAACGTTTTTTCATTGAAAAAAAAAAATAAAAAAAAAAAAATATATATAGGGATATGGGGTTTGGGTGGGGGTTATGGGTTGTGGGGGATTTTTCATTAACTGGGGGTAGCAGGGGGTTACCCCCACATATATGTAACAATTGTCTTTCAAGATTCAGTCAATTGTGCCAAGGTCAATTGTTATTTCGAACAATTGTGACTCGAAAAATTCGTATACAACCCAATTTAATGGATATCTGATAGACGGTTTTCTTTGTAATGAACTGAAAGTTTCTTTTTGTATGATTGTTTTTCCGCAGTCCAATAAGGCTCTTGAAGAAGAGGATCTATCCTCGAAACGCGTCAGCCATTGACATTGGACACACAGATAGCTTTGACTATAAATGCTCTACAATTAAATTGCTAATTTTTAATACATTACTTGTAATATATTTGGCTGGATCTATGGATTGAATCTGTATTATATATAAATCTTTGAATTGAATCCTTAACTGTCAAGACGGTTCTATACAGTGTTCATGGCACAGGAGGATTCTACCATTGTATCCTCTTCTCTTCTTTGTTCTGCATTTTCCCATCTAGGTGAATTATATTGGCCTCTATCACTGTTCTTTGTATTTCTCCTTCATTCTCTGCTTCTCCCCTCTAGGCAAATGTTCCTGGGTGCCTTTGAACATGGCTTTCTGTGTCCACTAGGCCTTCCGCCGCTTCTTGAGGTTCCCTCTTAGGCTGCAATCACTACTGTTGCTCTACAGGCCTTTTTTCCTCTATAGGTTGAGCTGATACTGGTTGGCTCCCACCGCTTTCTCCACTCACTGCCTGTTGCTGCCCTTGCTCACTTGTCACCATCTGTGCTCTCCTGTTGCCTGTTGCTCCCTCTTTTTACCCCCACCCCCATTTTTTTATAAATCCCCTCCTTGTGCACCCTGTGGGCATCTCTGTGCAGTGTTTCCTTCACTTCTCCTCTCGCCCTTTCTCTTCCCTCTTTCGCACAAACTATGGATCTCTCAATTTCCCCCATCTTCTTTAACTACTTTTCTAGCTCCTATCCTACTCTTCTCATTAAGCCTGGTAGGAAGAAGCGCAAGAAGAACGCCATGCTCTCCAACCAGGCCTGCCTATCGCTGACACCTATTTCAGTGCTTCCTCCAGACAGACTCTCACTGACACCCACTTTGTCGTTCCTTTGCCCGACCTATGGACCCTTCATATGGTCGCACTTCTCTCTCCTTTCTCCTCTTGTCCCATTAATGGTGGCACCCGGTGGGAGATCCTCTTGGCCCCCTTCCAGTCCTCCAGAGCCATCATTAATGTCTATCTAAACCAAACTGTCATAGTCCAGGGCCCTCAGCCCAATCTCCTTCTCCTTCTATTCCCTCTTCCACTTCTCTGGCTCCTCTTTCACCTCCTTCTTTCACTGCTCTGTCTCCTGTGGCATCTGCTACTGCTCTGGCTCCTCAGCCACCTCTGTCCTCCACCTCCCTGGATACCTTGCCATCCACTTCCTCTCTGGCTCCTCTGCCATCTCCTCCTTCCACCCCTCTGGCTCCTCTGCCACTTATGATGGGTACTCCTCTCACCTGTACCCCACCAGAAGTTTTTCAAAAGTGGCATCCTGCTCCATGTGGCTACTCACAACTCTTGCTCTGCTATCAAACACTCCTCTGACATCTGCCACCTCCTTGAACTCCTGGACCTGGATATTCTTGCTCTTACCGATACATGGTTCAAGGCTGAGCATGTCTTGACAGAAGTTCTCTGTCAGGAAATGAATGCACGTGTAGCACAGAGCGTTCTGCCTATAGCAGAATTAATATATAATTGTCTCTCTGTCTGAGCGATATAGACTATGTAAATGTGGGCACACGAAGTAGACACGTCTAACCGGAGCAAGGAAGTGGTGGAAATACATCTTTCTGATGCGCTTCCTCTCTGGCACTCTATCTACGCTGCCCCCTAAAGCCGGTCTGAACTCCAGTCACAGAGTATCAGACCGGTTAATTAATAAACATTTCCCTACTCTGCGGATATGCTCCGCCTCAATCCTCTCACGCTGTGCGTGCGTTGTGTTTCCCTACGCTGGCACTGCTTTCTAAGAGAATAAGACAATATTTAAAACATTCATATTATTTGTAAACATAAATAAATTGGGACTTAACTGGCTGCCCGGGCAGCAAAGAAAGAGGAGGATAAGAAGATGGTGGACAGATTTAGAGGGATGCTGAGAGATTATTGGAGGAATTAAATCACATGTTTATTGAACACCAATAACAAAAGAACTACTAACGACTCTGTTTACATGGAACATGTAGTTTGTTCACTTTATTGTTCTAATAAGTTTGTTATTGTAATGCTGCTTGAGTTAAGATAAGAGAAGCATAATCCGAGCCTCGGGGTCTTGACATAGAATTCTTTGACACTGTAATTGATGGGTAGTCATTATAGTAGAGCAAGTAATGCGAATCACCTTGTGGCAAAGAAACCAATGGACTGCAATACTTGAACCAAGTGATCAATAGTCTTTTTTGACACCGAAATGGATATTACATTTTTCTGTGACACAGTGGGCCTCATTACACGGTAGGCGGTAAGGGTT
Organism: Ambystoma mexicanum; assembly: GCF_040938575.1. Lineage (NCBI taxonomy): Eukaryota > Metazoa > Chordata > Amphibia > Caudata > Ambystomatidae > Ambystoma > Ambystoma mexicanum. The sequence goes on along the minus strand of NC_090923.1, from coordinate 354,519,646 downwards.
TACCGGTACCGGTATTTTACCGGTACCGGTAAATCCTTACCGCCTTACTACGAGGTCCCTTTGCGGGTTGGGGAGTTTAACGCCTGCTTTTTGCAGGCGTTAAAAACCCACCCGCAAAGGTACCTGTCGAGCCAATTACGGTACCGCAATTTGCAGTGCCGTAATTAGTGCCTTCCCCATTCCCATAGAGCCCTATGGGGCAAAAATGGGAATGGGGAAGGGCAATGGTGGAAGGGGGAATTACCGCCCCGCCAACCTTGGAATGGGGCAGTAATTCCCCTTTCCACCAAGGCGGTGCCGGTATTTTACCGGCATGAACCATGGCGCTAATAGCGCCATGGTTCACCGCCTTCCGTGTAATGAGGCCCTGTGTCTCAAAGGCAGTCATCTGGTAGTAGAGTAGCTGAAGGTCAGGCATTCAGTGGCACAGGAATGCACAGGCAAGTATCAAGTGTCACGGTAGCTGATGGGCAGGTATTCAGTGCAGATTAAGTCATTGGTCCTTATTATAAGTTTGCCAGTCCTGAAACAAGGGTTCCGGTAAGCTCACTGGCACCCTTGTTTCCGTACCCGCAAACTACAAGTCTGCCTGCCAGGGTTGCAGTGCCCAACAGGTCTGACCCTGCGGGCGCAGCAGTCACGGTACGCAGACTTTTCACGGGAGCACCAGCACCGTTAGCAACAGTGCCAGTGCTCCCATGCCCCCTAAGGGAATGGGGATTAACAAATATACCAGCATCTGACTTCCCGGCCGCCGGACTCGGAATGAGCCGGTGGCACCTGGAGGTCAGGTGCCAGTAAATTATTCCGAGTCCGGTGGCAACCCACCGGTATCACCTTCAGGGTTACCGCCAGACTCGGATTGAGCCCATTGATGGGTATTTAGTGACAAAACAATGCATTGGCGAACATGGTAACCAATGCGCATGCTCTCTGGGACAATATTGTCTGATATTGTAAAATGTGTTAGCTAGTAAAATGGCTCAGCGATTTAAACTTTCTTTGCTGTGATTTGGGTTTGATTTGAATTTTGCAGGTTCGAATCCGGCAAAACCAGCTCAGCCTTTCATCCTTCTGAGGTCGATAAATGAATACCAATTAATTGTGTAATAATAGCAATGTATGTAAATATGTCCTATGCAAAGTACTTTAGTTTAAAGCACTATATGAAAAATACATTTTTATTGTACCTACAATCTAGCCAGCAAGCCATGTAAACGTTTTTCTTAAATCACGGTATCGGTGCTGGAAAAAGCAGTAGTGTAGGAATCCCAATTGCTTCACTATGAGGCAGAATGATTTGAAATGTACATATTGTCCAGGTAATAACAACAATCTCATGCACATTAACGGGGTAATTCATAGATTTCAGTGCAGAGGCAGCGCACGCGAGCAGCGCAGAGTGGGATCGTGCGCCAGCATGAGCCAGTCATGTGCGCTAAACAGCATTCTGGCGCACCGCGTATTCATGGAATTCCCAAGCCATAATGAGCGCTGGTGCAAGGAACACCCTGCAGCGCCAGTTACACCCCCAAGAACGCCCCTTGCGCAAGAAAAAGCCATTGAAATCCCCAATGCAGCGCAAAGGGCCACGCTAACCCAGGACCAGCTTAGAGGTCCGCTACACTGCAATCACGCGAGCAGGAAACGTGTATTTCTGGGGTGCGCTGGAATTATCACACGCGACAGGGCTCGTGCGACCGGGGTACGTGTATTTCTGGGGGTGTGCGGGAAGTGTCACACATGATAGCCCTTGGCCGAGAGGGGCACGTGTATTCCGTGGGGTGCGCGGGGAGAATCACACGCGATAGTCCTTGTGCGAGTGGGCTAGGTGTATTTGGGGGGTGCGCGTGGAGAATTACACGCAATAGTTCTTGTGCGAGCGCGGTACATGTATTTCTGGGGTGCACAGGAAGTTTCACATGCGATAGGAGTGGTGGTAGCGGGGTACGTGTATTTGGGTGGTGCACGTGGAGAATCACACGCGATAGGCCTTGTGCGAGCAGGGTAGGTATATTCCTGGGGTGCACAGGAAGTTTCACACACGATAGGCCCTGTGCGAGCGGGGTACGTGCATTTCTGGGGTGTGCAGGAAATTTCACACGCGATAGGCCCTGTGCGAGTGGGGTACGTGTATTTGGGGGGTGCACGGGAAGTTCACACACGATAGGCCTGCTGCGAGCGTGGTACGTGTATTTCTGGGGTGCGTGGGAAGTTTCACATGTGATAGGGCTTCTGCAAGTGGGGTACGTGTATTTGGGGGGTGCGTGTGGAGAATCACATGCGATAGGCCTTCTGCGAGCGGGGTGCACGTATTTGGGGTGCGCGTGGAGAATCACACCTGATAGGCCATCTGTGAGCAGGGTACGTGTATTCGGGGGGTGCGCATGGAGAATCACGCGCGATAGGCCTTGTGCGAGTGGGGTACGTGTACTTCTGGGGTGCGCGGGAAGTTTCACACGTGATAGGCCCTGTGCGAGCGAGGTATGTGTATTTCTGGGGTGCGCGGGAAGTTTCACACGCGATAGGCCCTGTGCGAGCGGGGTACGTGTATTTGGGGGGTGTGCATGGAGAATCACACATCATAGGCCTTCTGCGAGCGGGGTACATGTACTTGGGGTGCGCGTGGAGAATCACACCCGATAGGCCATCTGCGAGCAGGGTACGTGTATTCGGGGGGTGCGCGTGGAGAATCACGCGTGATAGGTCTTGTGCGAGTGGGGTACGTGTATTCCTGGGGTGCACGGGAAGTTTCACACGCGATAGGCCCTGTGCGAGCGGGGCATGAGTATTTGGGGGGCGCGTGGAGAATCACATGCGATAGGCCTTGTGCGAGCGGGCTACGTGTATTTGGTGGCTGCCCGGGGAGTTTCACACGTGAATTGGCAGAGTGGGTCCTCCCATGTGTGCCCTCTACCCCTTCCCCAGCCCCTGCAGGCAGCCCACACCACAGGGGACTACCCTGCACTCCTGGTCATGACCCGTAGGCAGCCCATCCATCCTGGGCATACCCCCCAGCCAGCCCACATGTCACCATGCACTAGTGAGCACCGACTCATGTCCCCCTGCACCCCCACCCATCCAGCACTGATGGGCACCTGCCAGCAGGCCCCGACTCATGTCCCCCTGCACCCCCCACCCATCCAGCATTGACGGGCACCTGCCAGCAGGCCCCGACTCATGTAGCCCTGCGCCCCCACCCATCCAGCATTGATGGCTGCCTGCCAGCAGGCCCCGACTCATGTCCCCCCCAACATGTCATAAAGATACACATTCATGGGCCTCATGTCCACTAGAATCCCACTGCACGCCACCCCAGTCTTGAGACCCAATCAAGTTTCCCATCCACCCCACACTGAAAGGCCCATTTCATGACACAAACCAAAAGTCAACTATGCACATCAACACATGTCCGTCACACACACACACTGGGTGCCAGTGATTGTGTAATGCAGTAAACCAATGAGCGAATACCACACATGGAAGTAATAAATCAAAATGTATTTTGCACAAAATGAAGCTAATGGAATGAAGCCATGAAAATTATTTCAAACAAGAAACGAAATGCATGTCCAAAAATGAAAAAAAGAAATGAAGTCTCAATTCAAAGTAATCCAAAAGAAAGTTAGTCCAAACTCTCCGTCCACCAACGCAAATCCAAAGGAAACGTAAATTGTAAAATCCATTGATCCATGGTGATTTAAAATAAATTATTTTTCAGAAATCCACAGTTCAACTATGTACGATTGAAACCAGGGTCCATGAGCCCAACGAATGAAATGAAACCTATAAAAAAAAACGATCTAATGAAGAACTATATACAAAAACGTGGGGCATTGTCCAAGTGTCCCAAAAGAAATAAAAACAGAAAGGAAACCTAACACTAACTAACTATATACAATGGTGGCGGGCAAGTCCTACGGCTCACTCTGTGATGTCGTGGGCCAGGGCATCATCGAACTCCATGTCAATCTCCTGGAGGCGGGCCTCTGCCGTGGCCCCGAGGTCTCGCAGGGATGCATTCAAGGCCTGTTAAAACTCCCTGCGAGTTGCCTCGAGGCACTCAGCCCGCCTCAACGCCCGGCGCATGGAGAACTCCGCCCTGACCATGGTGAGCCGCGCCTCTTCGCCCGCCGCCACTCTGCATCTATCCGCTGGCCCAACTGCAGCCACACGGAAGACACTCCCATTCCAGGGTCCTCCTGCCCTCTGGCCGATGCCTGCCCGTCTGATGTTGATGGCCCCGAGCCATCATCACTCCCACCTTGAGCCTGCTGCTGCAGCTGTCCATGTGCCCTGTCCGATGATGGCTGCACATCCTCCATCTGCTGGTCTCCAGTTGGTGGGGTGTCCACCCTGCTGGACCTCCGACTGTGGCAGGGATGGGATCTCCACCAAGCTGGCTGTGTTGGTCGGGCCAGGTCCACATGGGTCTGGTGGAATCTGGGCCGGAAGAGGGCAGGGAGAACGACTGGCGCATAGTCTCTACAGAGGAGGAGAGGCCCGCCAAAGTACGCGACACATGTAGGAACCCTCCAACCATGGCCCCTCCCAACTGTGCCACATTGCCACACAGCTCTTAGTGATGGCGTGCGTGGTCCCCCCAGGAAGCACGCACGTCATCACGAATGACACGCGTGCGCAACGTGACACCAGTCAGGACAGAGCCCATACGATCATGGGACTCCTCGTCCTCAGGTAGTGGAGTGCCAGATAACATGGGCCTCCCCACTACCTGCGGACAGGCCTGGGACGGGGCATCCCTGCTGGTGCATGGTGGTGCAGTCACAGAGTCAGGGACAGCGACATGCACAGGCTCCTCCGTGGCGACCTGTGCTGCCTCCTGCCCCTGGACTGCAGCACTTGCACCAGTGGTACTACTCCCACCAGGCCCCATGTGCGGCTCAGTAGCGGGCTCCTCCTTCTCTGTGGAGACCACCAACCTGGATGTCTCCGGACCGTCTTCCGCCATTGCAAGCCCCTGTGGGGCTCAGCCGGCCCTTCCGCTACAGCCGTAGTGGCAGACGCGGCACCAGTCCCCTCGCTCCCGGATGATGGCAATTCCTGGGAGGGTGGCTGGGCCTTGCGTTGCTGCCTGGTGGAGGCATCCCCGCCGCTTTGCTCCACAGCGCCGTCTCCGCCCTCTTCTTCACTCAACGCTGCGTAGAGGGAGACATAGAACACAAGCATCAGGGTACTGTATAATACTCCCCTAGACAGGAAGCAATAACACATGAGTGGCACTGTGAAACGTCACTTCCATCCTGTCCCTCCACAACACATGGGTCAATGCAGGCAACACACATGCAGAAACAGGCACGGCACATGCAATTAACATCAGCATCCATGTACAAGGGCCTCTATTGACATAAAGGTTTGGTTTCAAACTCACATGCATCATGGCGCATACTGATCCCATGCACACACATCACCGGAGGGTCATTCATCAGGGCTCGTACACCACAGACACAGTGGATACAAGGGTGACTAGACTGCATAAGTGAATGAACACATCGTCACTGACATTTGTCATGCATCCATGGCATTTAAAAGGCACACACACGCTTCTCAGACACACAGACATGTGCACCATACATGTACATGAGAGCAGCATCCTTTTTAAGTAAACCTTTCACCGTCACAGCACAGCGACTTTACAGCCTGGGGAGCCTTTCAGATAGTCTATGTTTGTCTCTGTAAACGGCCCTGATGCCTGCGGGCTACCGGCGCTATAGAAATACACATTACACATTACATTACATCCATCTCCCACCCCCATCCATGTCAAAGAACAGAGACAGGCATGCATTCATGTGTGCATTCCGCATGCAGCTCCCTATGTTGCATTGGAACCAGAGGTCGAAGTGAGCGGGAGCGGTCGGGAGCAGTGCTCCTATACTTTTTATTTTTAAGTTTCACTGTTCCTATACTTTTATTTTTAAAAGAAACTGTTCTGGAATGGTTTCATTTTAAAATAAAAATGTAGGAAGAAGTTGAAGCTTGCACTTCAGTGCACTGCACTGAACATTCCCTTAAAAAGCTGGTGTGTTTGTTTGGGAGTTTGGATTGAGTGTGGGAGGGCAATGATGGGGTTTGTGTAGAGCGGGGGCAGGCCAACACGGAACATAGTTCCATTACTACTTTTCATACACTTCGACCACTGATTGGAACACATGCACCATCCATGTGGTTCACGCATTACTGGTCTCACATGCATTACCATGATGTCCCTGCACACACACATCCATACATGGCCTATGTAACAAATACAGGCAAGCAGCTGACTACCAGCACACTGCAACATGCCCTGTTTCACACAGCAATGCATGGCCACTTACCGCTCGACTCCAGACGGGTCTTCCTTCGAAGGATCTAGACGTGGAGCGCCATGCGTTCCAGGACCCTCATCTGGATGTTGGTCAGGCTGACCCGGCACCCCTCTGCATCCTCTGCCTTCAGGAGGCGTCGGGCCTTGTTGAGGGTCCTGGACCTGAAGTCCTCCCAGTGCTTCCGGACGTGCTTGATGTCGCAGATTGCCACCCCCTCCGCGTTGATGGCAACCACTACGTCCTCCCAGATCCTCTCCCGTCCTTCCTTGTCAGCACGCGATGGTGTGAAGAGGGCATCATAATGCCCCAGAACTTGCTCCACCAGGATACCAACTTCCTTGTCACTGAAGCTGGTAGCCCTCTGCCTCTCTGGCTGGGGGTCGCCAGTGGTCTCTGATGGTGCTGCCCCGACATGGCGACCCCCGAGGCAGGTGGGAGTGGGCAAATGGGTCCTGGGGCTGGGCTGTGGAGCGATGGTATCCCAGTCGGGAGTCTTCTGTTCCAGCAGGGGTGGACACAGCAACTAGACCCCTGCAGATGGCTGACATGCAGGCACCAAATAGCAGGGCACGTGGGCAGCAGGCAGGCAGCAGCAGGTGGCAGGTGGGAGCGTGCTCAGGGCTCTGGGGGGCAGGAAAATGGCCTTTTTGGCAGGAGCGTAGTCTTCCGTGTGTTGTCGCGTGGCCAGCTTGATATGGAGTGATTTGGCACGTGAAAAAAAGTGCACGTCAGCGTGTAATTCGAGGAAAGGCCCTTAGCGTGTAAGCGTGTCTGTGCCGTAAAATGCACAGGCGTTTCCCACAACACGGGTGCATGTTCATTGTACACGTGAAAAAACTGCACATCCGGGTGGCACTGCGTATAATTGGAGGAAAGGCCCTTAGCGCATACGCACTTAAGTGACGTGGCACGTGTGCGCTGGCTTAAAAGGTACGTGTAGGACGCCATTTTCGTGTACATGCTTTTTGTGGAGAGCGAGCGGGTGATTCTTGTACTTCTTGTCGGTTCACACGCGCTTACTTCACAACAGTTGCAGTTCGTACTCCCTGTTTACTCAGACAGCGTTCATTTTTTCTTTTGGCGGGGGTGTTGCCAACGTGCACACGTGCATCTTTTTCACGTTCTTTTCCGAGGCAGACGGTGAGTCGAGCATGTATTTTCCAACTGTGGCCCCTGTGTGTCGCGTACCCCTTCAGAGGTCATTGTAGTCTGCGTGTATCACGCGTACGCTTATTTTTGTTTTTCTGGGTGCCACAGCGTAGTGCGGGGTCATTTTTCCACGCACGTGGTCTACCAGGGGTTGTGTGCACGTTTAATTTAGTTTTTGGGGTGCCTGTGCATTGCGTGTCCCGTCATCTTCCCCCAGGGGTCACAGACAGCCTTGCTAGAGCACTAGGGTACGAATTCCATCTAGTACCCTACCCCTTTCACCCCAATTGCCCAGGAAAATTTTTACTGCAACTCCCATATGCACAACAACATCAGTGCCATGGTTGGGAGGCGACCAAGCAAAGGTGGCCGACCTCTAAAAGGTGGGCGCGGTAGGGGACGTGGCCAGGATGAGCAGGGTGGTCCAAGAGGCCAGTGTGTGGAGGACCAATCGGGGCCACCTATGCCCCCACCCGTCCCCCCAATGGTTGTGGGAAATGTAGCTGACACCATCCCAGCTCAGCCCTTGTTAAACCGGCCCATATTGTCAACTGAACAGGCACAGGTTGACTCCCAGGCTGACTTCCCTGTCACCAAGTCTAAGCCACGTGTGACGGTGAAAGTTGCTGTCACCAGGCCACGTGGATCTGGGGCAGCAATGTCATCTGCTGCCCCAAGTAGCCAGGGTGAGGAGGCTGCAGGGGCAGCTGCAGTTCAATCCACCCGAGCTCTGAGTCTCCCAGCGGGGAAAGTGTCGGTCCAAGTCCTTCACACCGAGGTTGGTCCTGCCAACATCACCCTGCAGCCAATGCCTGCAGCGAGACCTTTGGTCATTGTGCCTTTGCAAACTTCAAGTACCCAGTCCACCTGCGCTTCTGCCCCTACCAACCAGAGCGGTGTAAGCCACTCAGGATATGCACCACCTTCCAAGAAGAAGAAGGGTGCTCTTGCACTGCAGGCTGGGACCCCAGACACGGCTCCACACTCCGGCACGTCAAGGAAGCCTAGCTTCAATGACGCTGAACTAGATGGACTTGTGGCCTATGTGTTGGCACATAGCTGCAAAATGGTGGTGATTGCAGGGTGCAAGACTATGACTGCTCAACGTAGGGTCCACTGGCAGACCATCGCGGACCTCATTAGTGCCCTTGGATTTGTGAGGCGCACAGCTGATGATTGCTATAAGCGTTGGAATGACCTGAAACGCAGAGCAAAGAACAAGCTGGCTTCCAATCATGCCCATACTCTGGTGACTGGCCAACTCACTGAACATGATTCTGTCCCTGGAGCCTTCGTCACAGAGGAACAGATCCGAGGCGTGGGAGACCTACCAGATTTTGAAGCATTGTCCGGTGAGTGCCCATGCATGTGCAATCCATGTGTATTTTGCTTGGGTGATGTATTCTGATTGAGTGCCAGGTGAGGCTGTGTAGTCATGAATGGTATGGGCCACCCATGTGGTCTCTCCAAACCATTCCCCGGCCTTGGGTTTGGGTATGGCAGTATCCCTTCTGACCACAGTTGCCAATTTGCACCAGATTACTGCAGTTGCCCTTCAACTGTCATCTTGCAACTACATTGTTCAAAATGTTTTCCTGTTCATTCAGCCTGATTGTTTCAATCCTTGCCATTTTTAGGACACGTTTTTATGACGTACTGCCACAAATGTGACATACTTCTGTCATACATCACACACCACAATGGCCCACATTAATTAACTTGTTATGGGAATGATTTAACCATTCAGGCTGATTGAGTAATGGGCTGCACACAATAATTTTTGGGCCCTGTTTGAATGTTGAACATGACTGTTGTGTGCTACCATGTTCAAGTGACTAACCATTGATGTATTCATCTGCTTGTCATCACTGTATCAGTGAACACTGGATCTGTTGCAGCGTGTGGCACAGGCGTGTTTTGTCACACTATTTTGCTCATCATGTCCATCTCACATGGATGGGTGACAGTACTGATTTCCTACCATATGGCTGTAGTTGTCAAATGTACCATGGCTATGCTACGTGCCATCTGCGCGATGGCATGCGCCATGTATGTGTATTGGCCACTCACAGGCTAACGTGTGCTGCCAGTGCTATCCAGCATGCTACACATGGGTTGCCTTTCTATCTTGGAGTCCTCAGTGTGTGCTTTTTGCCTCCCCTTCCAACTCATTGACAGTGCATGCATGCCAGGGTTATAGTCATGTGGGACATGTGCAATTTATGTACTGGATCTCTGCCTCGTCAGGCCTATGTGTGCGCTATGGTGCTCATGCCTGTTTCCATTTGTTGTCTTTCATGTTTTTGCAGGTGATGAGGCACCTGATGCTGTTGAGGAGGAGGAGATGGTGCAGACCCAGGAGGAATCTCAGCCACAACCGGGCACCAGTGGAGGATGTGGGCTGCAGACCATTCTGTCTACGGGTGTCTCTGGGTACACCTACGCAGACCTCTATGAATCAGGTGCTGAATCGAACAGTGAGACATATGTGCCATCGCAGGTGAGTGTTTCTGGCAGGGATGCTGTTCTGTCCAACCCACCTGCAACGGGGGTAGACCCTTCTATGGGGATTTCAGTGTTGGAAAGTCTGCCTGTGGCAGTTACGGATGCAGGGTCACACTCCACAATATTTGCTCCTGTTCCTGGGCCAGCAGATCAAAGGAGGAATGCAGTCCTGCACCTCAGGCAGGGCCAGCACTGCAAGGTGCAGATCGCCTTGCCCCAAACAGGTGTGGGGCCCGCCAACGCGGTGGCTGTGCGCCACCAGGCAATACTGTGTGGGAGAACTCCATTTACAGTATAGCAGCACAACAGGGGGCATCGTGTGAAATAATGGCTCAGGCAATGGAGAGGGTGGCCACTTCCATTCTCCCCCCTGAAAGGCAGATGGAGCTCCAGCAGCAGGCAACAGACTCCCTTTGCCACTCACACAGGAAGGACATGTTGGCATCCAACAGGGACCAACAGGCTGCACTGGAAACTCTGCGTGCAGCCATATCTGTAGAGTCACAGGCCCACAGGGAAGCCTTGAGGTTAGAACACAGGTCCCTCAGAGATACTCTGGGTGAACTTGAGGTTTCCCCGAATTTTAGGTCAGACAGCAGCTGGAGCAGCTCACACCTTCACTGTCAGCTGAGCTCCAGGCAACCCGTCAGGAGATCCGGGCATCACGCGAGGCCATGCAGGCAGAAATGCGTGCTACCCGTGAGGTGCTGCATGGGGATCTCTGTACCATCATCCTGCAGAACCAAACCTTCCAGACCTGCATGCTTGCTGCCATGGAGGACCATACCAGGGCTTTGCGTGGGCTGCCTCCCATATCACGTCCAACTCCTGATGTAGCAGCAGAGGGTGATGACAGCGATGGCAGTTCTCCCACTGTAGCGTAGCTGTGCAGGCCATGAGCCCATGGAGTTTTTTTTTTTTTTTCAACATACACACATGTGGGTGTTGGGATGCACCCTGTACCTCGTCCCTCCTGGGTGACGCCCCCCACCGGTCCAACCATGGGGCCTCATTACGTTCCTGGCATTAACCATGGCGCTATTAGCGCCATGGTTGACGCCAGTAAATTACCAACTCTGCCATGGTGAATGGCGCAATTACCGCCCCATTCCAAGGTTGGTGGGGCAGTAATTCCCCATTCACCATGGGCCCTTCCCCATTCCCATTTTTGCCCCCTTAAGGCTCAATGGGAATGGGGAAGGCGCTAATTACGGCACCGTAAATTACGGTGCCGTAATTAGCTCTTAGGTCCCTTTGCAGGTTGGTTTTTTAACGCCTGCTAAAAGCAGGCATTAAAGTGCAACCCGCAAAGGGACCTCATAATCAGGCGTTAAGGGTTTAACGGCACCGACACCTTTTACGGCGCCGTTAACCCCTTAACGCCTGGGTTGTAATGAGGCCCATTGCCATTTTATATTTGATATTTTTTTTTTTTTTTTTTTACAGTGTTTTGCTATGTGTGGCTCCCGTGGGCATCCACTGTGTATTCCAGCTGGGCACATGCAGGCTTGCCCTGTCTTTGGGTTAGATGCTTGGTTTCCTGACAGACACACCCCTCCTGCTTCCCCTTTCCATGGGCTTGCAAAGGGTGTGACCAAGTGACAGTAACTTACACACTGACATTGGGCTCCCCGGAGTTGTGTGGGCAGTCTGTAGTCAAAACTGTGTGTACATCCGTAGTGGGGATTGTTGTTGGATTCTACACTGTATGCTGTATTGATATGTGCTTGTGCATCCATGTCTTTCTCCTTATATACATGTAGGTTCTTCATGTCTTCACAAGGACGTCTCCTTTGCAGATGCAGTTCATGTTGTATGCAGTACACTGAGACATTTGCCTAACAGGAACACTCTGCAGTTGGAAGGGGTCGATGTGCTGCCTTAGTCAGGTTGTGAGACTTGCACTACTTTAATTTTTTGCTGGCATATATTGCCACGGTTTCATCCTGTACTGATGTTTTGTGTTGCTGGTAAGTATTTGTTCATGTGTGGTGTTTCTTATTCATTACTGAGAGCATATTGTCTGTGGACTGTTTACATTAGGGACAGTGCACTTTGTGACACTTGTGTCATGTGTTGTGCATTCATTTAGTTGCTTTCACATTGCATGCCATGCCATGCCATGTGTGTTGGGTAGCTGAGATGGGGAGGGGTTGACTGACATGGCACTATTTTGATGTGGTATTTTGAAAGGGGGTAGTCATTCCTGCTGCATGAATGTGTCTTTTTGTGACACAGCATTGGGTGTCTTTAAGTAGCTAGGGATGCACACAATGTAACACTTCCAGGTGAACAATCTCAGGCTGGTATGGTTTTGACAGTTGACTGTCCCTTTTGTCATCATGATTGATTGTCAGCTGGTATGTGCCATGCCTGTGTGCACTCCGCAGGGGTGGGATTTTAGGTGAAGTAATTTGCCACAAGCTGGGTACGGGCTGCCTCACCACATGCCCTTTCACCTCCCATGCACAGCGGCTGTGCATGTGGTTGGGGACGTGGGGGCACCACCATGTCCACCGGCACGTGCCGGCGTGTTGCAACATTGTGCAGGACACATGCTGCCACTATGATCCTGCACACTACTGGGGGCGCGTATAGCAGCTGCCCACCAGAGCGGTCAAGGGAGCGAAAGCGTGACTTGAGCACTCTGAATGTGCGCTCCACTATGCCCCGGGTTGCAATATGGGCTTTGTTGTATCTTACCTCGGGTGGTGTGGTGGGGTTCCGAATTGGCGTCGTCATGTAGGTTCTCAGAGGGTAGGCACTGTCCCCTGGGGAGGTGATGATGGCTATCATTAATGGGGTTGTCACATTACTCAGTATCTGACATGCACGCATGTGCATAGGCATTTATACTCACCAATCATCCATGTGTTGCCACGCCGCCCAGCTTCCAGGTCCCGGTTTAGGGGTGATATTCTGAAAATGAAACTATCATGGCTTGACCCTGGATAGTTGGCATATACTGAAGTGATTATTCGCTTGGCATCACATACTACCTGCATGATGATTGAATGCTAGTGCTTGCGGTTTCGATATATGTGCTCAGTGGCCCTGGGAGGACGTAGAGCCACATGGGTGCAATCAATGCAACCTAGCACTTTGGGGAAGTGTACCACCCCATAAAAATCCTGCATCACGGCCTGCCTTTCTGCAGGTGTTCTGTGCATGTATATGGGCCTGCGGACTGAGGGGCGTGCAGTCATGATGGCCAACACCTGGTGTAGGCAGCGTTACTGCGTGGCCTGTGACACATCCCCCACTATGGCACTTGTCCGCTGAAATGACCCAGTAGTCAAGAAGTGCAGTACATTGAGCACCTTTTCCAAGGGGCTCAGTGCTTGGGAGCAGAGGGTGGGTGATGTGAGGTCATCCTCCCAATCCCTGACCAGTTCTAGGATTATGTGTGGTGGAAACCTGTACCTCCCATACACCTGGTCATCAGGCATCCCAAAAAGGCTGGTCCTGGGTAAAAAATGGGGGGCCTAGCTATCCTCCTCCTCCTGCGGTGTCCCACGACCACTGCTGCGAGGAACGGAATATTCATCGTAGCGTCTGAGCTTGTTTGTTGTTTGTGCGCACTTTTATGCTGCACGGGACCGCTTATGCCTGCTTCCTGCTGGCGTACAGGTTTCCGGATTAGCACGTCTTTTTTGGCGCACGCCTTTCCCCTTTTCGATTCCATGAATACGTATTTACCTCCTGTATTGCCCCCGTAAGCCCATATTTTCGCGTGTTGTTCCGATTTCGCGTGTTACGCCCACTTTTGTTGTGTGTTCTGCGCTATGTGCGCTTTCCCAGTGTGCGTAGCGCACGCCGTTTAATGACGTGTGCGTCCGCGTGCGCCACCCAAGAGTTTAGCACACATCCCAGGATTTACACGCGCACTGAATTCCATGAATCGATGTGCGCTACGATTTTCATGTTTGCGCTGCGATTTTCCCGCTTGCGCTCTCCTTTTCGGCGCACATTTATTCCATGAATCAGCCTGTTTATCTCTCATCAACAACAGATGATCAGTGATCTCTCTCCTGGCACAAATTGCAATGCTCAACAACTGAGCTGTGGCATTAGTTTGCAGAGGGGTATGAGTTTTCTTATGTCAACAAATGTGTGCACTCTGCGTAGTATAACAGGCTACTGTGACACATCTTGAAGTATAGGATTACTTCAGGAGCTCCCTTTAAGAACTCCGACTGCGCAAGCTTTTAGCCATTATGGTTAGAAAAATGTTTTCAGTTTTGCCAAATTACTTTGAAATGCTACCAACTCCTTCCATAGCGTTGCTTGCTTCCTTGATCACATGGTGACTCATATCAGTCTATGTTGCACTATATTCTACCGCACACAGGGAAAAGTAATTAGAGGGAACATTGCGTACAGTGTGTGGAAATGTGCCATTGGCAGAGAGAGTAGTGCAGGACTGACTAAAAGCAGTCAGAATACAATGGATTTCTGCCAGCATAAAATGTCATAAATAAGAAATGCCAGAATGGTATGTGGGTATGTTAATTCCTTTCTGTGTGCTTGCTCCACTTGCGAAACATCTAAAATCCCCTCGGACACAAAGAGTGGTGTTAAGTCAGGTCGAACTCTGTTGCACACGTTTTTTATGCCACCGTTTATGCTCTGGGCACTTAGAAAATTAAGCCAAAAGACTTGTGGGTGCATCCCCATTAAAGGTAGAGCTTTAAGGCCCGCTTGGTACAAAGATCATCGTATTATATTTTGACATTTTGTTAAATAGAAATATTCGGACTTTATTGTACATATATAGCAAACCTGAAAAGTCTTACTTTTGTTTTTCCCAAACATTTTTGCGTCTTTTGCTTTACCTTATCTGCAATCTACCAGTACCCTCTGAAGAAGTCCGCTGGAGTTTGATGCCATCCCAAACAATGAAATAACAGAGATAAAATAACATACGAGACACATGGCTACAGGCTTTGTATAATACATACAAAACATCTCTGTAAAAATCTTTAGTTAAGAGAGACAATATAAACCAATTCTTTGCAACAAAATCCATAAATATCAGCGGGTTGTGGAAAGATGCCAATCCTAACTCTGTGCACCCCCCCTTCCATTCCCGCAATGTCATTTATGATCTTATTGTTGACCCCTGACCTGTTGGATGTGCTCAAGGAATGAGCAACAAGAGGGGGTATCGAGAAACATTGTCATCACTTCCCAGTGCTGCCAAATTTAGTGGATTTGGTTGAGATACATTGGTTTATCTTAAATGTATCGTAAATAAAGTTTTTGCACTTAATTTACATGTTTCTGTTATGATATATCTTATCCATGGGTTGCCACTGTCCACCATGAAATAATTCAGAAAGAGTATCGTTGCTCACATCCCCCCTCACTATTAAATAAGCAGTTCCCACCTGCAATGACCTTCAGACATAGCCAATGTCCACTATGCTACAATTTGAATTAAAGGCAGTGGCACCACGGGCCATGGGTTTTGTCATCTCCAGCAGCCATGGCTTCTGCCTGTGACTCCTCTCTTGTTCAGTTGTAAATCGCAATGTCCCACTGACTATGGTCTGTGGCCAATTCCTCTCTGTGTTTCCCACTTCTTTCGTTCCCGCAGTATTTTTCCCCAATAATGTACCATGGAAATATAACAATGATGCCTCCTTCTATTGCTGCAAGATTCGTTGCTGTGAAAACTCAGCCTTTTCTGATTACCATGGTAATGCATAATACTTGAAAATTAAAAGGTCTTCTCGGTTACAACTGCTACTCTGCATATTCACCACTGCTCCCTTTTAGGTCCCCACATCTACTCCTCCCCCCCCACAAAGTAAATCACTCCTGACTCTATCATGCACGTTCCCCCTCTTTTTCTGGTGACATATTTTGTTTTCCAATTGTGTATTATGAGTTTCTGGAGGGGCTTCCCACCGGAAGAGAACAATTATCTGTTTTAAAATGGTCTCACCGGCCCTCTGCAAATTGCACAACTAACCATTTGGTCCTCTTTACCCATCTACACCTAACCTGGTCCTTTTTCATTTTAGCCTTCCCATGGCTTTACCAAGGGAATAGATCGCATTGAGCAAAGCAAATGGTGGATTTTCATTTTTGAAACGTCTCAGTAATGCAATGTACCATGGCAAATATATAAAAAACAAACTGGTAACAGGCTGTCACCCATCTCTGTCAATCCAGCGTTTCAAAAGTTTTAAGTGATAAAATATTTGGAAAGTCAATACTCATTGGTCTTATCTTAATTATAGGGCCCCTCCAAGACTGAGTTGCTACTGTTTACCAACAACATGAACATCTTGACATCCAGACCTGGCTGTTCATCATGAACGTCAAGGTCTTCACCCCCCATCTGACCACCTGTGCCAAGACCTGTGGGTCCTAAATCGACAGTCACATCTCCTTGAAGGAGCACATAGCAAGGGAAACACAAACTGCTGGGAACCTACTTTCCCTTCTGTGGCAAAACAAGCCCTTCATCCCAGCACCAGAAAGACACTCGCGCATTGAAACACTTGTGTTAAGCATGCCATAGTTCACTGGTTAGTCATGTACTACCGTGTGGACAAAGACATAAAGGAAGGACCAATCCCTGGAGCCAAAATAACCTAGTATTCTAGATGAGGCAGCAATAGTGCACTGGAAAGTCTGGGTGCCTTTCAAGGATGTGGGGTCGTTTGACTGGCGCGGGTAAGTGGGCTGGGTTAATGCTAGGATGCTGTTAGTTCCACTTGCAAGGCTAACTATTATAACTCCTTTTGACGTTCACAAGTGTTGCACATGGATTGGCTTTGTTGATACTAGCATTGTGATAAGAAGAACCTTCACCTGCAAGGTTCTTCTGTACGACGCATAATGTCATTTGGAGAATGTGTTGCTTATTTGGGAGCCATTTTAGGGCATTTAATGTTGCCAACACAGCTCCAGGGAGAAAGCAATCCTGGTGGGATAACCCTTTCATGAAGCTGATATATGTATTTCTACAATCATCCAATCTTAACAAGATTGGGGCTTGAGTTAACTCAATGTTGTGCTGCATTTCAAGGAAGGGGTACTTTTTGTGAACACGAAAGTCTGAAACTGTTTTCGGCATGGTAAGATTAAAACAGGGGATGCTAAACAGCTGGTCAGCAAAATGCATAGCTAATAATTTTGCTGGTAGGGGTGCAGCTTTGGTTGAAGGCCAGTGGCAACGGATGGTTGTTAGTGCAGGGATGCCAAAGAAAAAAATATGAGTCAGACACAGGTTGTTATTGATAGTCCAGTCTTGGAACCTTAGTGGGCATGATGTGATGTACCTAGGGATGTCAAGTAACATCTGCATGTAAATTGCACAATTCTGGGAGTTAAGTGTGAAATCTAATCTTCTATCTGGTCAGCCACTGGTTTTACATGGGCATTGAAAAGCTTGAACAAATGAAAAGGCCTGGAGATACTCAGCTTGTCATCAGGCAAATTATGGATTTGAAATCTCCATTGTTTAATTGGGTTGCATGTTGCTGCCCGTCGGTATTAGGCCATTCGAGTGCTAGCATAAATGCCCATCATGCTTGTGAGCCTCATCAGAAGATGAGTTAGGTCCTATAACACAATTGAGGTTTTCGGGTGACATGATACACCACAAGGCCAAATTAACAGCGGTTGATAAATGTCACTGGAACTCCTCAACAGCATTCTAGGATAGTACAAGATTGCCTGTTATGCATTTCTTATATTACTTGATAGAATTAGGTACACTATAAGGGATGCATCGAAACATCAATACTGTAATCAAGCTGAGTCTTGTGAAGTAGTGTTGTAGTGTGAGTTAAGGTTACATTTGTAAATAAGTGCATTTTGATTGAATTTTGGTAACTTAACATTGGCATTCCAAATATTTCCAGACTTTACTTTTTTATGTTTGAAATAAGCCTCCGCACCTCCTAATTGTCTTGAAAAGTTTCATGCAGTTCTGTCCATGAGGGTGCAAATTTAGGGAGGTGGGGGGTGTAATGTTGCATTTCCCATTGAAACCTCCATAGGGCATTTTTACGAACACCTACAAAAACAAATACTGGATGCATTTGCACTAACTCGTCCCCAGGAGCTGGCATCTGGGCCTACTTGAGTGCTTTGTTTGGTTTGATGAAAACCTGTCCAGAGTTTATGAATATTCTGACAGTTATATCTGTGGAACCACAATTTTGAACTAAAAAGCTTCAATTGGATTGGCTACAGCGAAAATAATTAATTTAGATTGGCTGTGACAGGATCCTTGGGAATCCTCCAAATTCGATAGTAGAATGAAGGTTGCTTTTGATTGCTGGGCTCTGAATGGAAAAGTTGAAGAGCGGCCATCTTGGATCCCACCTGTTTCCAAAACGTGCTCCCAAAATAAATTGAACAGGGCCTCTTCTGTGGAAAAAAAAACTATTTTTGGCCATGGAAAGTGCAGATCATTACCCACATCTGCAGATACCACACAGTGGAAACAATGGCTGAATTAGGTGGAAAGGGTGATTTTCAGAGCATGTTATATGTTAGAGGAGTGAGGCTTTCTTGAATCATTGTTATTGTCCATGTGCTCGCTATTGACCATCCGCGGACTCATGAATCATATCCCCGATCCACACTTTTTGCCAGTAGATGAGGATATTCTTTAGTGGGATGGGACATGTTATAATCATTGTGAGAAAAAACTGAGATTTGTGACCTCACAGTGGAAAACATATCTGAGTTGGGCTATAAAGGGATACTTTGGGAGTAAAATAGAGGCAATGGGTGTGAGGGTCTGATGAATCATTGTGTAATGCCTTCTTTGGGAAACAAAAACAAGAATTCTCCTTGTGTTACCCACAGACCTCTGGCAGACCTGCATATCCTTACCAGTGGTGTCTCCAGATATTACACATGGAGTGGACACATGCTACCAATGGATCTTCCACAGACCCACAAATCCTCTAGAAAGGGTGTGATCAATAAAGTTATAAAAAGGCCATGTAGAAACCTTCCAAGACTTGTTGTGATGCGTGGGAGAAGGAGAACATGCATCAGGGGGGTGGGATATGGCCTTTTTGGGGGGTAAAGAGTAATTTTTGGCTTCCGGATCTGCAGATCCTTACCAAATCCGTACACGTTGCTGATTGCAGCAAATGTCTAAGGAGCCCATGTTACATAACACATATAGCACTTTTCCCCTATTGGATGAATTTAAACATCAAGGCTGTCAGCAACCAATCAAAGGTTTGCTCTATACATCTGAACACTACACTGCAGAGAAACATTGTATGTGCTGCTAAGCATTTGAGTAGATTGCACTTTTCTCAAGAAAATGAAAGGGGGTTGTTTTCTCAGAAAGAAACGCGTCCAATCAAGTAAGTATTGTTTACTGGTTTGTAGAGATGTAATGCATTTTATTAATTCGATAGGAGTTCTATTTAGTATTAATTTCAGTTATTACTGTAGTAAAACAATCTGAATTAGTTTCCTGTGGACCCACAGTACTTTCCCAGTACAATAAAATGTTCACGATACAAGTGGCACTTCAACGTATTTCATTTTTTTTGTAATGTTCATTTGCATTTACAGGGGAGTGTGTTCTATGTTCTATGTCTAAACTGCTTACTAAACATTTTGATACCACCATAACAACACACTCTTTTCTAAAGCGTTCTAGATTTTTTTTTGCTATATATTTTAGGCACCTTACAAAACACTAAATATTTAACAAAAATACATTGGGCCTCATTACGAGGTAGGTGGTAAGGGATTACCAGCACCGGTAAGGACACTGGTGCCTGTAATCCATTTCCACCCTATTCCGAGGTCCCTTAGCGGGTCCCTTACTTAATGCCTGGTTTTACCAGGCATTATGGAAGGGACCCGTTTAGGGACTTCAGAGTTAATAACGGTACCGCAAATTGCGGTACCGTTATTAGCTCCATCCCCATTCCCGTTGAGCCCTATGGGGGCTCGAATGGGAATAGGGGAATGGTTGGAATGACCTGGTAAGTCCCTATTTTGGGAACCCGGACCCGGAATGTGGTAAGGGGGTAGCCATGGTGCTAGTAGCACCATGGCTACCTCCTACCTCGTAATGAGGCCCATTATGTTAAAGGTTTTACAATGTGTGGTTCTGTAATAATTAAGTTGCGTTTTTATTACAGGAAATAAGTATTTTTTGTAAATGTAATCAGAATGTGAATTAGAATGTGTAAAGAAATTTAATTGCAACTGTCTGTTTATAAATAAGGTGTGATGGGCATTTGCATAAAAGTACAAGTAAAGCATGTCACACTGTCACACTGTCAATTTTGGCTGCATGTCTACTGTGTTCAGTGGGGTGAGAGGTGGCAATTTCGATGTGAAGTTTTTTCTTCAGCCTCCTGGGCAAATGTAGATGAAGCGTCATCATCAGGTTTCTGGTGCTGTTCGTTGTGATCTGCTTGCTATTGGGTGTCTTCATGATGAAGTCTTTTTCTCTTTTGGAATTTTCGCACATCCCTCTTTTCTAATGTGTTGAGATGTTTGAACACTGACGCTGTCCCAAATGAGTAGGTGCTCATTTTTTTATGTAACATATAGTGTTATCATACAATTGACAAATCGCATGTCAGGTTTGCGCTTCAATATTATCAATAATCAGGGTGTGAGATCACGTGTAACTTCCTTTGATGTCTTACTGCACACTCACAACATACAATGACTCTTATTGTTTGGAGAACAAAGTCTTTGACCCTAAATTGTTTATTTAACAAGTCAATTTCTTAATAACATTCTGACCCAAAAGACGGACATATTATCAAATTAAAAATGTGGTAGTACCACTGTGTACTATCCAATTCAATCTGAAGGACTTAACTCATAAAATGCACATTTACTATCATTTGTGACAAAACATTTACATAGAAATGTGTGGTATTCAGAGCGTAATGTCTTTCTGGAGTACAAAAACAACAGTGTAACATTGAACACACTACATTACAACATGGAGATTTTCAACACTATAACGCTTTGGCCATATAAAACTATTTCTTGAAACTTCTAGTGGAGCATGCCTTCTTCAGGACATGTGGGATGAAGTGTTATCCATGTCTGTAGGGTATCTATCAAAGAACAATAACAGTGGAAGTGTGTGTTAGAACAATATGTGATCTCAAAAGGACTGTTCTATAATTCAAAAAAAACTTATTAGGTGCTATTGAGAGCCAAAAGAGTGTCCATATTAGATCACTGGAAAATGCTTACTGTCAGTATTTGATTCCCGCGGTAAGTGTTCACAGAGTATCCCTCTTTAGACTAGTGGGAGGTGCTTCCTTAGTAAAGCTCTGTAGGCAAAATGCAGTTTCATGTGAAGAATCCTGTATATCTGTATAAGATTCAAAACAGGAAAAAAATGCTGGCACCAGATGTTTCCCAGTCCATTGTGGTTCATTTATGAAGATCTCTTACCCAATGTTTGAGCCACTGCTCATGCCTTGTTATGTGTCCCGCTGGAAAGTGTGGTCGTGTTCCACACGAACCAAGCGTTATATTCTTCAATAAATCTCAACTGGAGGGGATGAAAAAACAGGGAGGCGTGTGTCAGCTGTTGTTCCTCGCTACAGAGTAAAGATACTTATACTCGTGCAAGGAATAGTAGCATGTCGATGAAGCTCATTGTCATCGGGGAAAATCATTTATGGTGAAATAGGCACTTGTTTAGAGAGATGCGAATCTTGTGCATACTGAGCGTGATATTCGGTTTTTATAGAAAGTGTTGTCTATCATCACGTTAGCCTATGTCTGTGGCTGGTCTCCCAATTGTGCACAGTGGACCATGCATGGCCATGCCAAAAATCTACGTGTATTACAGTGTGAAAAAAGTTTTTTTTCGAAAGTACGGGGTGGTCTCCGGTTATATAACGGGTAGCTACAGTATATCACATATTTCCCACTATCCCGTGTCACGGATCATACCAATAAACAATTTAGGGTCAAAGACTTTGTTGACCTAACAATAAGAGTAATTGGGGGTCATTACGACCCTGGCGTAATGGGTTTAACGGCGCCGCAAAAGGTGTCGGTGCCGTTAAACCCTTAACGTCTGATTACGAGGTCCCTTTGCGGGTCCCGACGTTAACGGCTGGTTTTACCAGCCGTTAAAGTAGGGTGCCGCAAAGGGACCTCGGTGCCAATTACGGTACCGCAATTTGCGGTACTGTACTTAGTGCCTTCCCCAGTCCCATTGAGTCCTATGGGGCGAAAATGGGAATGGGGAAGGGCCATGGTGAAATGGGGAAATACCACCCCGCCAACCTTGGAATGGGGCAGTATTTCCCCATTCCACCATGGCGGACTCGTTACAACACCGGCACCAATCATGGTGCTAATAGCGCCATGGTTTAGCGCCGGGGTTGTAATGAGGGCCATTGTATGTTGTGAGTGTATAGTAAGACATCAAAGGACATTACACGTGATATCGCACCTTGATTATTTATGTGATAATATTGTTTCATATTAGGTTTGTGCTTCAGGCAGGTTATATATAGTATTTGAGAAATGTCCATACACAAAATGTAGATGAAGACTGAGGTGCCTAATGTTGATTCGTGAAATATTTCACCAGCGTCCACAGGTGGTTGATTGAAACTATCACTTTCTGCATCTCTAGAGTGTTGTGTGCCAGTTTCTTTGTGTCCACAGAGACATTACGGTCAAATGTATCTAGGAAGTCCAAGAGTAACCTGTCAGTGCAAAATGTAGCTGGCTTTATTATAGTGCATGTTTATTTTCAAATATCAGATGGATTTTCTTTTGCCTATGACCCAATGATCGTACATCAAAAGTTATACGGCATCCCGTTCTAAGGCATAATTGAGCACATATCTTGTGCACAATATGAGGGTCAAAAACAAAAGTATTATATGCGTACTGTGACGAATCTGTGGATGTCGTCCCTTCTCCCCTAAGGTGAAACCTTTCCAATGGGGCCAGGGTGGTGCATTCACAGTACAATAGTCTCCTTGGGGGTGGTGCATAGGGGAGGATCATATGGAAGAGGAATCCCCTTATGGGATTTAGGAAGATCCTTCCCAGAGAACATGTTATACCTCCGCTTTATTAGTACAGGGGAGAGCATCATGAGACACTGTGCACGGAGACGAACGGGAGCCCGAAAGTAGTCCAGGAGCTACTTTACATGCTACCTGAACAAACCTCTGGGCGTCCCAAAGTCTGGCAAGCCACCGGAAAGAAAATGTGTAGCTCGAGAAGGGAGCAGAGATGGGCAGAGCAAACGCCGACAAGAAGGGGAACCTGAAGGCGGCTGGAGACAAAAGGTCCAGCCCGAGGAAGAAGTGAAAGGCAGGGGAGTAAACCAAGCTATTACAGCAGATCATTGCAAGTCTGGGACCGACACCCACATGAGAATGCGATAATAAGAGGGTCTGGGACATGGAAAGCAAAAGAGACAGATCAGAAGAAAACATATGTTTGGCAGGAGAGTACACCAAGCTGGTATAATACAGTATTGCGAGTCTGGGACTGGCAGCCATATGAAAACCTAATAATACAGTGAAGTTCACTGAAGAAGATATAGGGTCTGGGACCCAAGGATAAAAGCAAGGGAAAATAAACCACATAAGGAGGAGACAAGCTCCTAAAGAAGAACCCAAAAAAATCCAGGAGAAAGTAGCAAACCCCTAACCCTTGGAGTAATACATTTTGGAACATTTCTTTTGTTGTTTTGAACACCCGATACATTGGGAATTTTTCCGTTGACAAGAATTGCCATTACCACTTTAGCTTGGAAAATAATACCCTTGCATATTAGATTTATGTTATTAGTGATAGGGTCAGAAGTAGGGTTTTTGGGACACAGCAGTGACTATTTGTTTGACAACCTGATGTTTTCCTTAGATTTGAAGCAGGGAAACCCCTCTTTGCTTTAGGGACAGAGCAGACATTTTCCCAACTCTTTTACTGGTTAATTACTAACTAACTAAAGATGTTTTTATATAGCGCACAATCACACACAGGTCTCAGGGTGTTCAATTAATGTTTGTAACCAAAATGATGTCACCTTTGTGTCCGAGCCTTACTTCTGCACCCTTGCAGTACATAGTTGTCACGCTCACCTTAGCTCTGCGGGAGTATCTGGAACCTCCATCCTGGATTATCCTCTTGACTGCTACTACCCTTGGGGATGACTGTGTCTAGAGAGGAATCAAGAATATGAGGCAATTGTGAGTTCAGGGGAGCTTGGGGAAAACCGTACCTACCCAGCCCTTTTGCGAGACCCACTATGTGTGTGTGTGTGCTCACCTCATGTAAGTAAGTAGAAGGCTCTCCGTCCTGCTCTATCTTCTCAGCAGGGGCGCAAAGTCCCGCACCATCAGTTACTTCACTGATGAAACCCACGTCCAGGCCTGCTGTGGCATCAGGTAGCTGCTTGCTGTGCTTTTGAGCGTGTGTTTACTCTTGATGAGCTTGCTTTCTTTCCTTGCTTGCTGTCCTTTTCTGACCTTCTTCGGTCTTTTGTCGAATACGCTGGTTTTTCTTTCTTGCTTGCTGTCCTTTTCTGACCTTCTTCGGTCTTTTGTCGAATATGCTTGCCCTTCCTCTTTTGGTTAATACTCACTGCTTCTTGCAGACTACTGGTGGCTGCTCTTGTGCGTGCTATAGTTCTTTCTCCCTTTTTTATTGCCTGTTGCACTGCTTGCCCCGCCCCACTAATGACAAAAGTCCTTTGCACGCGTGTTTATTGCACTGTTTGTTTCTGTAATGCTAATTGTCTGCAGTTGTCCTCACCCCGTGTCTTTGTGCTTGCTTTGCAGGGTCTGAGATGTTGGCGTGGAGAAGGGGCCGTGTGCTGACCTGGAGGCTTCCATATGGAGAGCCGCGGGTGCCAGGGGGCGAAGCAGAGAACGTTGCAGATCTTTAATCCGAAACCGCCGGTCCGCGGGATGACAAGGAGCTGCTGCAGACGTCACGGGACCCGGAAACAGGTAAGTGGAGTCTTGGAGGGAGCCGGGAGGGCAGATGCAGGACACAGGTAGCTGCGCGTGGCCAGGAGTCCTTCTGCTGGTTGTGACGGATCTCCAGAGGCATGATGAGCTTGCGTCTCCAGAGGCACGATGAACGTGCGCTGCCTTAGGGCAGTATAACGCGAATCGTGGGATGGTGCCTGGGTGTGGCTTAAATAGTCAGCCACACCCAGAGACTAGAGCACTGTCTATGGTTTTCCTGCAGGGCAGCTTTCCCCCATATTGGGTGATTTAGCCCAAGGTTGAATAATGCAGCTGGTGCCAGGCACTCCATGCCCTGGTCCAGCTGGGTTGCTTCCAAGTTCCCCACATGGGGTTGTGATGTGAAGTCCTGTCAGCCCAATGGGAGGGTAATGGGGTAATTATGTGTGAGAGGGTTACTGGATTGGTGGAGGTCATGACAGTTGTCTACAGTAGAAATATTTTTTTTATTTTTCAGATACTAACTAGAGAACACACCAGTAGTGGTTTCTATGATACATTTAGATACAAATGTCCAGTTTCTTTATAGTTCATTGTCATCTTGAAAAACATCTTCACGGCATCTCAATGAACAACAAAGTAAAAAAATAGTAGCCATCAGGATATATTTGCTTGTGGTCTCCGATTGATGTTTCTCTGCTATTTTTCTAAACGTACCCTTGATGGATATAGTTGTAATTTATTAATTATACAGATTATTTAATCTGTACCCTATTGATTGTGCTGGTTCTATTTAGGTCTGATTCCTAGTTAATATACAAATTTGATCTGTCAAAAATTATTGTTCACTGTCAGTTCATAGCCACAGCCAAATTTAAATGGATACAATTATTTTTCACTGTCAATTCAGAGCCACAGCCAACACGTGTTACGACCGCTGGTCCTTGTCAAGGCTCACAAATGGCACAAATTGTATCTGTTACATACACCACAGTCATAATAAGGAATATTACATACCATAATTGCATCATTAGGTTTGTAGAGGTATAGAGAGCACATCAATAGGACCAGAAGAAATAATATTGGTTATGCATCAACATATTGTAGTGAAACATTAGAAAAACGTACACACCAATATACATTTCTTATATCTGCCTATCGATAGTGTCCAATGTGCTGTCAGCGTGCTGTCACCATACACCATGTGATTAATTAATTAATCTATCTTTTATAACGCACTTAATAATAAAGACCAATCTCTAAATGTGGGACTGAGATTCAAACCTGTGTTGCTGCGAGTTATTCTGCTACCAAGACAAGCGTGTTTCCCCAGAGCTTTCCTCCCTGCACCTGACACCAATGTCTGTGACTAGCCTTTCATGTGAGGTTTTAGGAGATGTTATTTATGTAATGTACGAACAGTAAAACTCATACGCTGTGTGTACAATTTGTATGACTTGCTTGCAATAATTTTGTAATCGACCAACTGTAAAACTCATATACGCTGCGTGCGTTCTTGCAACACTTGTTGGAGGTGACTGTGTGGTAGGAGTATGTGTTGTAGGAGCACATGTCGTAGGATCATGTGTGTGTAGTAGGAGCATGTGTGGCAGCTGCAAATGTTACAGGAACACTTGTTGTAGGAGCTTGTATTGTAAGAGTGTGTGAGGTTGGAACAAGTGTTGCGAGAGCTGTGACAAATCTCGTCAAATTCATCCCTTATTCCAGGGGGAAGCCACCGCTTTTAAGGCTAGGGAGGTAAGCTCGCTAAGCAAGACCCTCCCTAGGGGTTTGTGAAAGTGAGACCTCACTGGGAGTGACTCCTCTCTATTGGACTACAACTCCCATTCCTAGCAGGAACAACCTACAAAGAACACTGTGTCTGCCAATATGAGAATAGAAAATACTGATATTACTGCTGTGGATTTGCATACCCAACATACTAACATTCTCCCAGATATTTGGCTGAATGCAATACTGGGATCCTCATGAAATTAACAGCGGCAAGCCTCTGATGTAAGAACCTCCTGGAGGGCTGGAGCCACGCTACCGAGGAGCCAGAGGTAGCATGGGGAGAGAGCAGAATGTGAGAAAGATGCCGGTAGGCTGGCATTGTGAAGTGCAACAACGCCGAATCAGAGACAAAGATGGGGACGAGTGAGAAACAGTGTTGCCTCGTGGTGTGAGCACACAGCAGCCGTGATAGGCCTGATGGTGCAAGCAGTCGCGGTGGGCCTGTGACCCGTTAAGCAACACAGGAACCAGGCAGCACCACATAAACCAAATCACTGGACTTAGTACGAGAAGTGTAGCGACTGCCGAGGGTTGCAGACAAAGGGAAGCAATTGGTTACGTCCCTGAGTTAAGAAAATCTGAAAGCAAAAGGGGCTTACCTAAAGAGTGTGAAACGAGAAGCTGGAGAAGCCAAAAGGGTTATGGGAACCAGATAAACTCGATTGCTGCACACAATGCCCAAGAAAGACCCTGCTGAGTTGAGCCAATCTGAGGACAGAAGGCTTTGGGGTGCACTAGAACAATAAGTACTCTTGGAAAACAGGACACCTAGAGGGTTCAAATACTGAATCCTAAATTAAGCTGGAGAAGCCAATAGGGTTACAGGAGCCAGAGAAACCTTATTTCTGGACACGGGCAGATGCCCAAGAGAGACACTGCTGAGTTGAGCCGATTTGAGGGCCAGAAGGCTTTGGGGAGCCATAGCAACATCATAACAAATGTTTTAACACTCGGAAAACCTGGAACCTGGGGGGGTTCAATTACTCAATCCTAAATCAAGAACACTTTTTTCAAGGAATTGGGACCATTGTATTTGTGTAAAAACTTAAAACTTGCTAGAAGGAACGTGAAGAGAGGACTGAAAACCTTACTTTGATAAACTATGAAAAATCCATGTTAGATTGATGGACAGTGCTGGGGAGCAACCCAAGTGTTTATGACAAGAAGAAGCCCGAAAAAGGGGTTACTACTGTGGCTAATTGTTATGTTATGTTTTTCTAAAAGTGGTAGGGCCAGCTAGAGGTTAGGTTTCAGACTGAGGACAATTTAAATGTGTACTATTGACAAGCACCCTTAGTATAGTTTTTAGGGAGGACAAATCCTTTATAGCAATGGCAACATGTAGACATTTTCTCTTTATTTCAAAAAATACCCTTGAAATGTTCATCTCTAGTCAGACTCCTTCTGGGTCACCACAAAGAACCTGGCTAACATCCACATGTTATGTGTAGTAGGCACATGTGTAGTAGGTGGGCTTGTTATCTGAACATGTATTATAGGGGTGTGTGGTGAAGGAGGACATCTTAGCAGTGTGTGTCATAGGAGCACGTGTCATAGGAGTGTGTGTCATCCGAGTGTGAGTATGTGTCGTAAGAGTGTGTGTTGTAGGGGCATGTGTCATTGGAGCATGTGTCGTAGGTGCATGTGTCGTCAGTCCATGTGTTGTAGGTGCACGTGTTCAGGGTGTATGTGAGAGCTCTTGTCATTTGTCTACATGATATATGTGGTACGCGTATGTGTATTAGGCATGCATGTTTTAGGAGCATTTTATTAGTGTTTACATACACAATGTTAATATCACAAATGTACGTGTGTGGTTTTAGTAAAAATGTACCTCCATTATGCTCATGCATTGTATGCCTCAAGCGAT
Organism: Ambystoma mexicanum; assembly: GCF_040938575.1. NCBI lineage: Eukaryota > Metazoa > Chordata > Amphibia > Caudata > Ambystomatidae > Ambystoma > Ambystoma mexicanum. The sequence goes on along the minus strand of NC_090923.1, from coordinate 354,491,075 downwards.
GAATCGAGAGGATTCATCCCATCTCCCCGGGGGGAAGCCACCCCGTCTGAGGCTGGGGAGTGAGCCCACTCTGCAAGACCCTCCCTTGTGGTCTGGGCAAGTGGAACCACATTCAGAGTAACTCCATCCCAAAGGACAAGGACTCCCATTCCCACAAGGAACTCCCTATGCGACCTACCGTATCGATATATATGGGACTATCTACAACAAGGAATAAATACCAGTTGTTCCTTTGTCTTCAGGCAAATGAATCCTGAGGCAAAGAGGACTGTGTCTTTAACAAAAAACCTGTATTTAAGGAAGACGAGTGGATTAGGAGGAGGCAGAGAGATCCATATGCAGGGGAAGCCCTGTGAGCTAACAATGTCTTGGAGGGGTGGAGCAGCATCAAGCCACTAAGCAGACGGCAATCGTAGAAGCAAGGAACACCAAGAGGAGAAGCCAGTGAACTGTTTCTTGAATGGAGGACCGTTGACGCTGGTGATGTGACCAAAGAAGCACTGTGGTGCTGGAACCTCCAGTCAGAAAGCAGCCACTGAACCATACCTTGCACAGAGACACTGAGATCAGGACGAGGCTGAAGCCTGATGCAGAGGGAAAAGAAACCAAAGAAGGAAACCCAAGCTAGCACCCAGCCTCAGAAAGTCAACCACACCAAAGGAAGGTATCAGGGATATTTTCGGATGGGGGAGGCAGCTGGTTGAAGTTAAGTGATGAAAGTTGTGAAGACTGTCATTTTAAGTTTGGAACACTGAAAAAGCCGAAGGGTGTTTCTAAAGACTAAAACCTTGAGACAGCCAGAAAGTCCCTTTTGAGAAGACAAGAGAACGCTCCCGATAGCATACAAGAACAAATGTGGAAAACCTTTAAAGAAAGAAAGTGAGAAAGACGATATATCATGAAAATATCTAGAAACAAGAAACCAGAGACCCAGCGCAGTAGAGAGAACACAGGGGTGGAGGTGTTACATCCCTGGCCAAAATATAATAAAGGACAAAGACATGAATGAAGAAAGAGTACAATACTCAGAGAAAGGACTATAAGAGGGTATAACTAGGACACAATTAAGGAAATCCCTGAGAACCCTGAGACACCTTATCATGTATGGAGCATTAAACCCATGAGTCTCTTATAGGAGTTAGATGAACTTATCATTAAGACGCAGAACATTAAAAGGAGATCACCTTTGTGAACTTTTATCTGGAAAGTGACTTTGGTACTGTTGCTATAAACATAAATCAAGCACACCGAAGGGAAGCCAAAGAGATATAGATGACCAAAGTTAAGCAACAGAGAGAGTTAAAAGACATTATTTTGCCCCTTTTCTGTTGTTCTATTTAGTGACAGGGTCCGGTAGGTTTAGGTTTTGGACTGAGGACATTTTTGATTTGATATCCTGATGACCGACGAGCACCTTAGTTAGTTTTGATAAACAGGGAATACCCCTACAGCAATAGGGAAAGACAGTACCCTGTTTATTATTTTAATAAAAGTTAGAGAAATTTCCAAGTGTGTACAACTCCTTTTCTAACCCACCGCAGTCCTTAAAGTGTAAATGTTCATATGAAAAGTGTATAATGTTGTACTGAAAAAGTACATTTATCATATCACTTTAAAACTGGCATCAATGTCAACGTAGACTTGCCTTGCAAATTTTTAGATGTTAATTGTGTAATGTCTGGACTGATTGCGTAATAAGCGAACTGTCAAACTCATACGTTCTATGTACAGTTTGTATGAACTATGCACATACATTTTGTGAATGTGTCATATATAGATACATTTTCAATTTTTCATTTCTCAAAATTGGCAGAGTCTATTTTCAAAATGTTTTTTCAGTGCACCAATTCAAGCTAAATTCCAGGTGCCCGAAAAACATTAGGCCAATCCAAGCAGCCAATTTTGAGATATTGGAGCTGAAATGTATGGGAGAAACCAAAGTTAAAAGCTGGTTAAAACACAATCAAAGTAAAAAAATAAACTATGACTGCCTTAATGTATAAATCAGAAATTTTGCATACACGGGCTGCCTCGAAAAATTGCTCTGGAATATTGTCAGATTGTTTGACGAAAGTGTTCGAAAGTTTGTGAGAAGTCATTTCCTGCAATGCCATAGATACTTCTTCTTAATCTTAACTATACCTTGCGCTAGCAGGAAGGCATAATTACAGGGCCTGTGGTAGCGGCTGGGCAGTTATGGTTAAGTTGCTCAACTCACAGGAAGAGCAATTTTTGGGCAGCTTATATCTTTGCCCCCCTGGACAAATCCACACCAAACTTTCCAGAAAAAGTGTGTGGCCCCCTCGAATTGATTCTGCACAGTTCGGTGAGGCTTCATTCAGGGGGTCAAAATTATAGGGGGATCCCAAACTGTGTAGTTTTCCTCATAGATGCAATGGAAACAAGATTTTGCTCATGCCTACAGCCCAAACAGCTGGACAGATTTTCACGAAATGTGTGGCTGGAGCGGCAGCTTGGTCGCAAAAGCGTGCGTTCATAAATTTGCTGTAAATCCGCCCAGTCGTTTCTTTTTTGAATGCCCAAAAAGTAGGTACGGTCCGCTGACTCACTTCCCAATTTGGTCCGCAGACACCACCCTGGACTAATCAGGGTCCAAAGTAGTGTCTGCAGGCATCGGACACGGCCTCTGGTTGGATGGTGAAATGAATGAGGTGCATCATATTTTTTTTAATGGTTGCCATGTTGGATCTGCGTCAATTACATTTTAGGTTATTTGATGGCTGGAAGAGTGGGGGAGTGGAATAAAGATGACATGGGGCTGGTTTTATAAGTGGAAAAGGGCTGTGCAGTTGCCGCCGATTTCGTGGACACTGCAGTAATCTGCGTACAGCGCTGTGAGAGGACAGTGGGGAAACATATTTGGGGTTATTTCATTGTTGAAAGATGGAATGGAAAGGGCAGGGGAGTGGAATAAAGATGACATGCAGCAGTATTTATAGGTGAAAAAGGGGTTTGAAGATGCCACCGAGTCTGCAGTCAATTTCGGTGTCTGCGGACACCAATTTAATGGCAGGAGGTTCAGGGCGAGTTTTGTTATTTGCAGCAGTATTGTATGTACTTGTTAAATGGTTTAATTATATTGTGGTGGTTGCGGCCAGATTCTTGGGGGCATGGCCATGTGCCTGAAAATCGGGCCACTGGCTACAACCATTATAGTAATATGTGTATAGTAATTATATGTTCTGTAAGGGGAGTAGAAAGTATGTGGTATTTATGATTATAGTACAATTGAGGATAGTGCTTATGGAATATGTATTTATTTACACTTGGTACGGTTACTTAGTTGTATACAGTAGTAAATCTGGAATCTCTGGTTTGTTTTCTGTGAAAAAACAGTATAATTTGTTATGTATGATAGTTGAATAGCTTTAATTGCATACAATTTTACATTTACTTTTTCTGACCCTCATAAGCAGTACATTCAATGTACTATGTTTGGTACAACATTAGTATGTGCTACAATGTTGTTGCATTGACTTGAATAATCACTGGGTCATTGGGAACAAAAATACATAGAGGATTCAAATAACTACTACAATTATGTAAGTGTAAGTGTGATAGTATGTTTGTTTGAAGTTTGTTGTTACTAAGGCAATGTTTAAAGTAGTTAGATAACTGTTGGCGTATTCTAACTATATTACATTTTAGAAGAAGTTTTGAACTGACAAAAATTGTGATGGCTATTTCAAGTGCTTTGCAATGAGGGGTATTTTTTAAGTAGTTAGATACCTGTTGGCATATTCTAACTATCCTGACTTTTAAAAGTACTATTGTAGTATTATGGATGTAGTTAGATACCTGTTGGCATATTCTAACTGTTTATTGTGCTACAGTTTAGTGAGTACATTTGGATTGAATGAATATTAACTAGGCATTTGTTAGATTTTCTTTTAACCTATGTTTTGGAGTAACTGAGGTATTGTTGCATTCAAACCAACCACTTCTTTTTTTGACCTATGCGGTATAGTGCCCTGAAGTGGTTATGGCACCACTGTGGTATATTATACCTACTGTTGTGAAGGTTTTTTCACAAGAGATACTTGGCCGTGTGTGAAGCTAGTAAGGTTACAGTTATTTCTGGTACCATCTGCATGGTAACTTTATTTATTTATTTATTTATTTATTTATTCGCATTGGTTGAGCGCACAGCAGACCGAAGGCATTGTGGCGCTTGTTACAGTGTTGCTTATACTTAGTTACATACAGTTCAGTCCCTAGGTGTTACATTGGACAAAATTATTCTTTTTTGTTCCATACATACACTGAGGAGCAGGTAACTGGGAGAACAGGGTTAGTTGAATAAGGCAGTTTTGAGTTTTTTGCGGAAGGAGAAGAGAGATGTTTCGGCTCTGAGGTCAGTTCGGAGGGAGTTCCAAAGCTTAGGTGCGAGGAAGGGGAAGCCTATACCTCCTGCTTTTGTCCTGTTGACGCGAGGTATCGTTAGTTCATTGGTGTATTGTGATCTGGTCGGTCTGGTGGATTGAGATCTACATAATGTGTCAGATAGGTATGAGGGTGCTGAGAGGTTGATGCATTTATGAGTTGTTGTAAGAATTTTGAAGGAGATACGGGAGCCAATGAGCTGTCTTCTTAGCTTGAGTGATGTGGTCTCTTTCGGTATGCTGAGGGCTGCTTTAAGAGCATTGTTTTGAGTTGTTTGGAGCCTAGATAGTTTTTTTGGGTGCCAGCTAGGAGCGCATTACAGTAATCTAATTTGGCTCCTATGGTTGCTCTAGCGATGGAGAGGCAGTTATCCTTAGTTAGGAATGGTTTATTGCGTTGATAAGTTTAGTACTCAATGTGGAGGCCGAGACTGTGGAGCTGACTTGTTTGTACTAGATAGGGTAGCGTCTATGTGAACCCCCACTGTTTTGACTGAAGATAATGCTGGGATGACACAGTTATCTATGTTGAAGTTGGGGTACAGCGGGTTGAGGTTGGAGAGTGTGGATTTCTGGCCTAGAATGAGGATTTCGGTCTTGTCCCGTTCAGGCAGAGGCCATTGGTAGCCATCCAGGCTTGTATGGTGGAGTAGATTTGCTGTAGGGTAGTGGCGTCTTGATGATAATGCCTTGTCAGCAGAAGGAGAACCTGTGTCGTCAGCGTAATTTGTGTAAGTGATCCCAAGTGCGTCTAGTTTATCAAAGAGAAGCTTGGTAAAAAGGTTATAGAGCGTAGGAGCAGTACAAGGGCCTTGTGTGACACCGCAGTGGATGATGGAAGGTGCTGCATGAGCTGTGTTAGAGAACACTTTCATAGCTCTTCCCTCTAGGAAAGAGGTTACCCAGGACACTGCGTCCTTAGAGAAGTGCGCAGCATGCTTCAGATGACTGGTAAGTGTGATGTGATCTACCAGATCAAATGCTGCAGGAAGGTCAAGGAGAAGGAGGAGAGCGGGCTTGCGTTTGTCGAGGATGTTAGTGATTTTGTTTTTTAGGTCTAGAAGGGCGGTTTCAGTTCTGTGCCCTTTGCGGAACCCAGATTGTCCTTTTCCTAGGATCGCGTTCGATTCGAGGTATTGTTGAATCTGTTTGTGGGCAGCCTTGTCTAATATTTTCAGGAGGAATGCAACTGTTGTTATGGGTCGGTAGTTATTGGGGTTAGCTGGGTCTAGCGTTGTTATTTTTAAGAGAGGGTGCACCCATGCTTCTTTAAGGCTATCTGGGACTATGTCCATTTTGAATGAAGCATTGATGAATGCCGTTAGAAGAGGGGCGAGCGGTTCTGTGCAGTCCTTGATGATTTTAGGGTGGCACACATCACCCTTACATTGTGAAGGTTTGAGGTGTCTGAGGATGTCAATGACATCGGCTTCTGAGATTTCGGTGAATGCGAATTTGGGAATGTTGATCGATTGTACCTTCGGTTGAGTCTGTACATGAGGGCTTTGCTTAGTTAAGGTATTGTAATGGTGTGATATCTTATTTTGGAGGAGGTTTATCTTTGCAAGCATGGCTAATTGTATGCCTGTGCACCATGCTTCGTCCTTGACGATCTCATCAGGGCATGTGGGTGGTACAGTTAATTCTCTAAAGACACTGAAGAGTTCTTTAGAGTGGGAGTTGGCAGCAGAGATACGATGGCTGTAGGCTTCAGATTTAGCAATGAAGATGGCGTTTTTGTATTTTTTGGCTATGGATTTGAAGTTGCTTTTTGTGGTGTCACAAGGATTACACTGCCAGTTTTTGAGCGCCTGGCGTTTGTCTTTGCGCAGAGTCTGGAGTTCCTCTGTGAACCAGGAATTGGAGTGGAATGATTTTTTTTCTTTTTTGTTTTCCAATGGGGCAACGGTGTTAACAGCCATGGTAATGGTGTTCTTGAATATTTCTGCGAGGATGTTCGGGTCAGAGGAGAAGGGGGGCGCTAGACATGGCAGATTAAGGTGTGCCCTGACATTTTCCGCAGTGAGTTTTTTGGCACTTCTGGCTAAGGTCGCCGGTGCTGTGGTAGGCACTTTAGTGCATATTGAAACTGGGATGTCGAATTGGAGAAAGTTGTGGTCTGTCCAGGGGAGGCTAGTATTGGAAGTGATGGCTGTGTTACAATTATGGTCTAAGATCCAGTCTAGGATACGTCCTTTTGCGTGAGTAGGCGCAGTGATTTTTTGAGCGAAGCCTAAGTCATGGAGGTCTTTGGCTAGTGATATAGCAGCTTTGTCCTTGGGGTCATTGAATCCTAGGTTAAGGTCTCCTATAAGTAGTGATTTAGTGGATTTCTTAATATTGTTTCTTAGGAGGTGATTGACTTGACCTATGAACTTGGCGGTGGGGCCAGGTGGTCGGTATATGATATGAATATTTATTGTGCTGTTTGGTGAAAGTGCTAGCTTGACTGATAGAATGTCAACATTGCCTTCCTCTTGGTGGGGTATGGTTCTGATGGATAGTGTTTCTTTGTGAATAAGGGCCACTCCCCCTCCTAATTTGGCGATCCTGTCTTGTCTAAGGATGACGTACCCTGGTGGTAAGGCTAGTGTGATGGCTGGGCCGGAAGCTTCGTTGAGCCAAGTCTCTGTGATGGCGAGTATGTCTAAGTCTTGGGTGGTTATTAGGTCTTTTACTTCTAATGCGTGGGCATTGAGAGAGTGTACATTGATTAACGCGCACTTGTATAGCGTGGGGCACAAGTTCTTTATAGGTAGGGTAGGAGAGTCTGACTTGGGTGCGATGGTGTGTTGAGAGTAGGAGTTGCCGCTAGGTGTGGTATATGTTGGCTTAGTGCTTTGGCATGTAGAAGTATTGTCACGGTAGTGGCGTTTGTTTACTTTGATGGTGCGTGAGCTAAGTCGGCAGTTTCTGTGTGGTATGAGTGTCGGGGTGGCATGGAGGTGGGTGGGTAGGGTACGTGATCTGAGTCTGACCAATCTCAGGCTGAGGTTCGGCACCAGTGTGACTTATGTTTTGTGGGGAGTGTGAGGGCTTGGGCAGGAGGTCCATAGTGATAGGACGATTGGAGGCATTGTGATAGTAGTGGTTAAGATCTAGGCTAGGGAGGTGAGGTGTGGTCATTTCAGTAAGTAGTGTGCTTAGTAAACATGCCTAGAGGGCAGGGAGTACATGCTGTAGGTGAGTTCGCTGAGCCGTACGTATGTGGGCTCTAGGGTGCATATGTTGCTCATAGGCAGGTAGTATATATGTCACAGAATGGGCCACAAGAGCAATCAACACAGTATTGGGCAGAATGGGCCACAAGAGCAATCAACAAAGTATTGGGCAGAATGGGCCATAAGAGCAATCAACACAGTATTGGGCAGAATGGGTCACAAGAGCAATTAACACAGTATTGGGAAGAATGAGCCACAAGAGCAATCAACACAGTATTGGGCAGAATGGACCACAAGAGCAATCAACACAGTATTGGGCAGGATGGGTCACAAGAGCCATCAACACGGGATGGGAGTATTTAGCACTGATTGTATTAGATGCTAGTGTCCGATGACGCGGTGAGCGGATCTTATGGTGAGCTTAGAGGATAAGCGGGGGTGACTTACGGTTATTGTGCCTTCAGTATAGATAAGACTGTGTGCGTCGTGGACCATAGGAGTCAAGGGGGTCGGGTGCAAGTGTTCAATCATGGGTGCCTCCGTTTGATAGTCAGCAGAACAAGCAGGGGGATCACGAGTTCAGCTGGCGGTAGTGAAGAAAATGTGTCAGCTGGTAGGGAGAGGCGGCGACAGGACAGTGTCCCGCGCCGTAGTGCAGTGGCGGACAGGGGCAGACAGGAGGGGCCTTTGGCTCACGGGCCTTAGGCTGCTTAGGGCCGGCTTCCGCCTCCGGTCCATGTCACTGGAGGATATGCGGATGTAGTTGCTAGGCAACTGAAGTAAACTCTCTGTGAGTGTTGGTTGTGGCGGCCATCTTGCGGCGACGTGGCTCGTCGGCTTTTTCCTCGCTGATGGTGGCCGGATAATGTGGACAAAGGTGCTACAAAGGTGCAGGCACTGGCGTGGTGGGGGCTTCTAGCACGAGCTGGATGTGCTCAAGAAAGTCGGGCTGCTGAGCTTCGCTTCAAGCTGCTCCTGCAGCCTGGTGCGACGCCGGCATCCGATGCTGCCTCAGGGAGGGTGTAGCAAGGCTCCTGCCCATGTGGATAGTGGGCTCAGGGGCAGACAGGAGGGGCCTTTGGCTCATGGGCCTTAGGCTGCTTAGGGCCGGCTTCTGCCTCCAGTCCTCGTCACTGGAGGATATGCAGATGTGGTTGCTAGGCAACCGAAGTAAACGCTCTGTGAGCATTGGCTGTGGCGGCCATCTTGCGGCGACGTGGCTCTGAAGCATTCGTATGACATATTGTCTATGTGAGTTGATTTGCATGCTGGATCATTTGTCAGAATTGCAAAAATGGCATAATATGCCATGATTTGCATTCTGCTGAAGCTAGTGAAATGGAATGGATTCACAATTTGGTATGGATACATATACAAATCGTTCATTAGGGATGTGCTCTTATAAAACATGTATCAGAGAGTGCATGTATGTTTCCACGTGTATGAAATTTGAAAGATTTCATTTATAGGGATGTTTTTGCTTTCGAGTACTTGTAATAAGTAGATTAGAATTATTGTGCATCTTGCTGTGTGTTTATGGCAAATGTCATGGCCGCCTGCGAGTCTCCCGGGTGGCCATCTTAGAATCAGGCTCCACAGCCGACTCCCTGCGCCTTCTGGAAGTGGGGCGCATAGATGGTTCGAAATCGAAATACAGTTACATACAGTTGTTGTATACAATTGCGTATATAGGGGTGGTCCTGTAAAATCACTTGCAGCGTGCTGCACACAACTGGATGGGGTGGGTGCCCAGCCAGCCAGTCCAACAAATTCACACCCAGTTCTTAACGGTGTCTGATCCAAATAGTTCAAGTCGTGTGGTAGGCCAGGGTGGAGTGGTTGATGTTCACATGGTTGCAAGTGTTTACCAGCTGGTCGGTTCGTTCAATCCAATCCTATCTATCTTCAAGCGGAAAATCCACAATTGTTCTCTTCTATAGAGGAGATCATGGATGTTTCCTCCTCTCGTGGGTGTCGCCATTTTTTCAATGATTGACCAAGTGAAGTCTACTGGGTTATGTTGATGTGCAAGAAAATGTTCCACCATCGGTGCAGTTACTTTCTTTGTACGTATGCAGGACCGATGTTCAGCAAGCCATGTTCTAACTGGTCTTGTTGTCGTTCCTACATATCGCTTGGCACAAGGGCATGTTATGATGTAAATCACGTTGCAACTGTTACAGTTAGTGAGAGTTTTTTGCATCCAAAAAGTTGTTACATACAGTTGTTACAACAACTGTATGTAACTGTATTTCGATTTCGAACCATCTATGCGCCCCACCCACCCGGCACAGGGAGTCGGCTGTGGAGCCTGATTCTAAGATGGCCGCCCGGGAGACTCGCAGGCGGCCATGTCTGTTCTCCACGCGTGCAAAACGCGGCGGAGTCATTACAACCGTCAACAAAAAGAGACCTGGCAGTCGGCGGCGTAGAGAAAACCCCGTGCGCAGACCGCCAGACCTCTTCAGAGACGAAAGCAACAGGTGAGTCGCACCGACCATAGGGAGCCTTAGATGCTCGCTTTTACAAAGAGGACACACACGGCATAGGCCGAGGGGCTAATGAGGATATTGACGACAAAGGGATGTGGCCACTACAAACTAGGAGGTATCCATCAGTACACCTTCACAAGCCTTCACAAGCCCTGAGGAATGTGGTGCAACCCCTTATATCACAGAAACCGGTCGGCTATAGGGAGACTTTGCCCAGTGCTCCAGTAAACAGCACAGGCAGTCTTTTCTCCCGCTTTAGGATCCTCACAATTTTCAAGGAACCTATAAAATTCTTCAATGTTTAGATGCAAAAGAGGAACCCACTGCAGAATCTAATATACACTCTCCAGTTCTTTTTCTATACAGTTCTGCACCTGCCCAACGGAGAAAGCACAATAAAGAGTTTTGAATTTCTACCGAAAATGGCAGACACACATAGAGTTGGGACACGATAAAAGTGTATTTTCTTGCAAGTATGAGCCTAGCGAGAGAGATGTATCCATCCCCACTCATCTCAATAAATAACTGGGAGTTCTTAGTGTGACCATCAGCAGATGCGTACCACCCATTTCCCAATGCCAAAGCACGTCTCATGGCAACAATCGCTGCGCTTCAGCTAATGACGTGTCGCCGCTTGTATCCCGTGTTAATAGATACCTGTACCATCGCTATTAATTATTTTGTTTGTTTACCACACAATGGCTACAATAATGCCCGTTATCTCTACAAAGGTAGTCTGTCTCAATTTTTGTTTTCGGGGGGCCAGTATCTCAGAACAGGAGACACGCTAACAGAAAAATACAAAATTGAGAAAACTGGCTACCCCACTCTATGTCTAACCAGGGCAGGCGTGGTAATCGACAGAATTATTGTGACAAAAGGCTATCACCTTCAACTTTGGTAAGCCACAGTTATGCAAGACATATCTCATACTTGGTGCAAGGAAAAGGAACCATCCCACTCAATTGATACACACTTACAACATAGCAGTTTCTTCAATAAGTCCACGTCAATTTATTAAATGTTTAAGACCAATTTAGAAGAATTAAAAAAGAGGGAGAATGAATCAACACAACGTACATTAATCGTAATGCATCAACATATTATTCTCACTCACTTCTTAAAAAACAACAATATGCTTTATATGGGGTTCATTGTCTTAGTCAAAACTACTATAACTACTATATACACTCCAGCAGTTTACAGATACAAGACTATGTTATTTGGCTAGTCTATTGTCAAGTGTTGAGATGTTTCAGCCATTTTAGGGAATGAAACACTATCCCTAGTTTTTCTACAACCAATACTTTATACGGCCTTCTTCAGGACAGACAATTTCTTTTTCAGATGATGGACATCTCCTTTCAAAACCCCCGTAACAGGATAAGCACAATCTAAAAGCAAAAATATATACATTTTAAAAACAATGGTTCCATTCCTACACCACAACTCTTACTTTGTCTAATTTATTTAAATGCATCATGTTCTCATGATGTCTCACCGTTACTTGACAATTTTATCACAACAATATATCCATAAATCACACTAGCCTTTACTTACATCCTGGTTGGACCTGAGCTTAGTGCTAGGTAAAACCTAGACGTTGCCGGGCTTAATTCCTGCTCCCGAGTATTCACAGATCAACTCCGGGTTCGATTTTTTTCAAAGAATTCCAGACTGTGTGGGACACCTGTTTTACATAAGGAGACCCAATGTTTAATTTGTTCATATTTGTGTATTTCATACTTATACACAACAGAACACCAAGAGGTAAGTCCTAACAAGTACGTTCTACCTCCCTTTAATATCCACCTACAATTGTGTATACTCTATGTTATTGATAATGCACCCTAGGTTTGTTGATCTCCTATATTGGATGATTTTGTTCAATAATTTTGTTAATTCATTTAAATTAATTTTCATTTTTCACATTCATTTACCACTTGTCAGAAATAATCACGCAATGTGTGATAAATCCTCTCAGAATCTACTGCATGGTACACCATTAACTTACTTTATTTCCATTAGATCTAGCTCCACTGTAGACACACCCAAAGGTCTGTTCTCTTCGGTGGAATAGCAAAACTCCAAAAGCATCAGGCACTTCACAATTTAGGAAAGCCTTAATTGTAAACAGCTTCGCGAAACTACACACTCTAACTCGCATGGCTTACCTTATTTCTTCAGGAAAAACCTTCGGCACCGCTTCACGAATGCGTTCGAGTCGTCGTATTCGAATTGCGTGTCTCATGATTTATAGCTGGCTTGTGTGTTCACGTGATAGTCATGTATGCGTTAGGCTTCAGGGCATTTAAAGCCACAGTGTTATCTTATCCCATTCGTGGCCATGGGAAATTACAGAGATACATAATTCTGTGAGTTATAATATTCCATGTCTAGCAAAACAGTGTATATTCATTGCCCATCAAGTGTGTTTCGAACACAATGTTATTCGAGAGACAAAGGGACTATATTGTGACACCACACAAACAAAAATAGGTGTGTGTGTGAAATCCCAGGTAATTTAGCTTGCTTATATTCTATGAGTAGCATGTTGCAACAATGTTATTCAAACTAAAAGCATGTGTTGTGAAGCTAGGAACCCCTAGTTATGTTGGTACCAAATTCTAAAATGGCACATATGGGCACCACCATACCTAGGGGGAGGCAGACCTTGTAGTGGTACTCTACTCTCGCTGATGAATTCTATTGCCCCCAGTCAGATCTTAATTATCTCATAGCAATCAAAGAGTTCCATTCCACCGCTGAATTCAAACCTGTGTTTGCTGTGTTAAGGGAATAAATCCACCTTTGTTCACTAAGGCTTAGTGACATTTCCCTGTTGCCTCTTCTTTCAGTTGCCGGAATTGTTTGTAACACAAACCATAAGATGTCAGTGTGTTTGTGTGTTTACAATAATGCCCTACATGTACGAGCCCGAGTATACAGAGGAGGAACTACTGGAAAGGGAACATGCGAAAACGATGGGCTTCGGACGGCAGTTGGCAGGACGAATCAATGGAGGAAGACCCCGGACCTAGTCGCATGGACGGTATTTCCACCTGGTGTACATGGAATCGGTGTGAGCTAATGCCAACCGAGGACGAGAACTCCTGCTGCTGTGAAAACTCTGGATGCGTGGCCTACATTTCGGAAGGCGAGCCACGGCCGCAATGCATCACTGAGCTGCCAGACTTCAGGGCAGCCTGCCTCACACGGTCCATGTTGAGGATAATGATGGTGCTTATGCACAAACTTCGCGCAACTGTTCGTCCTCGTAATCCGAGTAACGAGTAAGTATACTCTGGTTGTGATGCCACTACTATTTCATGGTCGTCTCCTATATTCAAAATTATATCTACATATCATTGTAATGCATGGAAGTCGTTCAGTAGTGTGCAGTGTCTAGATAGCATTTGTCAGAGCAGAATGCTATTAGTTACAAGAATTGTCATTGACAACAAAGATTTAATAAACTTATCTTGGTCATTTAAAAACAGTTTGTATCATTCTTTTTCACAGGTGGAACAGGCTGGTTCCTTTACATGGTGGCTTCACGGGAGGCTTGGGCACCACGTTCGAAGAGTAATACCCGCCTGTGCCGTTGGTGACATAAGACAAACTTTCCCCCGTGACAGCGGTCAGTACAGGGGATTTTCCCTCGCTGTGCTGCAACCTGACCTATACAATGTGTAAAGTATAGTGTTTGTGTGCCATCAAAATAAGAAACAAAATAAAACACAACATATATTTTAACAGCGGTTACTTTGATTTTTTAAATGAATCAAGTGTGTCTCTATTCAGCAGTGTTCCGGTGCCTTGTCTGCACGCCCCCAGCCCATCCATCCCACCCCCCTCTATCAAAGGCAGTTCGTGCCAGTGTATGTGCGCTGCCATGGGGGGCTGTCAGGGGCGCAAACGGCCAAGGTGCCAAACAGCATGTACACTTCAAAAGGTATCCCACGCCCAGGGGCCATTGCTCACATGGCCTCCTCAGACACCGTGTCTCCAGGCAGGCCTCCCCTGAAGCAGGCCACGCCCCGGCAATCCACATAAGTGTGTCTCCATTCAGCAGTGTTCCGGTGCCTTGTCTGCACGCCCCCGGCCCATCCATCCCACCCCCCTCTATCAAAGGCAGTTCGTGCCAGTGGATGTGCGCTGCCATGGGGGGCTGTCAGGGGCGCAAACGGCCAATGTGACAAACAGCATGTACACTTCAAAAGGTATCCCACGGCCAGGGGCCATTGCTCACATGGCCTCCTCAGACCCCGTGTCTCTGGCCAGGATCCCCCCTTACGCTGGCCACCGCCTGCAAACCACATAATACCACGACATATACACGTCATTCATTCACAAACACACCCCTGTTTCTAATACTTTATAAACCACTTGATATGTCTCATGAGAACATCTTTGTGCTTTGCAAGTCAACTCCTGAACATGCTACCTGAGAACCACTGAGATCGATGCTAATCTGCTCGTCGTCGTGCTATCTGTGAACTTCTGTGACCGCTTCGAGCAAACTCGTCAGTGTGCTACCTGTGGCCATCTACCTGTTCTCCTGCCACAAACTACTCAGCTTGCTGAATCTGTTTGTTGCTCAAGGTAAGGCCATGTATCAAAGTCATATTTCGTTCAATTTTAAATTTCTATCTATTTGCGAGTAGAGTACTCACTAGGGCTATGTTCATTGGTCTCATTGCTATTGACTTGAGTTTCAATTGTTATGCTATCAATAGATCTATTCATTTTCATCTGTGTCAATTGTCATTGAATGGCATCCGTTGCGGGTCCTGTCTATAATATAAGCACGTTTCCTTTTCATGTAAGACAGTACATCCAAGGGACGAGTCACATGTTCAGAGTTTAGTCACATCATTTATTAATTTGTGAAAGTTATGCACATACTAAGCCGCACATGATGAACTGGTATAGTTCCGGCGACCAAAACAAACCTTGCATTGAACATTGTATGGTTCATTTACTTTTTTAATCACATTTTTATTCATCAAGAATTTATAATAATGTTGATATTTACTTTTCAGAATTTTCAACAATGCCTGCCTGTTCGATTAGCGGTTGCCCTTCGAAGACCCATGATAAATCTGAAGGCACTACAATGCATGTATTCCCTAAGACTGTAGATCGGATAAGAGAACGGGTCCGATATTGCGGATAGGCACCGTTAGAGCTTGAAAGTAGAGTCCAAAAAGTCTTTGAGGACAAGAGGGGTGATCGATGCCGCATCTGCAGCCGGCACTTTCCCTCGAACATGTACGCCACATCCTAGGTAACAAAGAAGAATAAACGGTGAACGACACGAAAATTGCTCGCAAACGCTATTCCCACTCTATTCGTCCACATTCTGCCACTGGTGAGTCAAGTGTCCAGATTTAGCTTTAAGCCTTGCGGTAGTGTGTAGGTAGCTGAATGGATTAATTGATATTTTAGGTGTTGTGTCCCTTGTAATACTTTCGATATTGATATGAGTGTATAGCTTTTTGAATAATGACATTTAGCAATACATTATTTTTCGATTTTATAACCCTCAAAGGAAATCTATTCATGGGCACAGGGAACTGTGCTATATTGCGCATTTTCAATTGAATTATTCTCAAGAATTCTTTCGCCTTACATGGCACTTTTTAATATTGGCATTTCACTATCAAACAATAATTTACCTTTACAACTTCTTGACTATCCACTGAATATGAAGCAACAAGATTCTCCATCCGTATCGGGCATGCAGTTATCAACCACTTCTAGCGCGTATCAGGTAATCTTACTTAGCTATTCCGCCACAGACTTGTTTTATGCATGTCAAGTAATAGTTTTTATGTATCGTGTTATTATTTTACCGAATGTTTGGTTAGTGCTTTCCAATTTATATACACCTTAGTTGTCGTCCCCTAGTGTTTGTTTTCAGTTATAATTATTGTTATCCATACTAATGCAAGTACTGTCTTTCAGGGAGATTCTGAAACGTCCACCACATTGACAACATCCCTAGATGTTCTTCAGCAGCACGAGGTATGGATACTGACAGTTCCATCGAGCGAGATCATATAACGTGATTCAATTTGCTATACTTTCTTCCTTATTAACGCAAGTACTGTGTTTCAGGGAGACGACAGAGCTTCCTCTACAATCACAACATCCCTTTTAGTTGATGCATATGTAAATAAATCGGAGAAAAGTCAAGAAAATCGGATCATATTTACATATCCATTGATTCTTTTAGACAATGGGTCATTTGTGGTTATCTATTTATATGTACCTGTGCTGTCGACCCCAAGTGTGTGTTATGTTTACAATATTGAAAACCATACTAACGCAAGTACTGTGTTTCAGGGAGTTGCTGAAGCGTCCACCACATTGACAACATCCCTAGATGTTCTTCAGCAGCACGAGGAATGGATACTGACAGTTCCATCGAACGAGATCATCAGATCTTGTATACTTGTCGTTTGATTGTTCTACATAATGTTTAATTCGTGGTTAGCCATTGATATGTACCTGTGTCGTCGACCCCAAGTGTGTGTTATGTTTTCAATATAGTAATCCTTACTAATGCAAGTACTATGTTTCAGGCAGTAGATGGAGCGTCAACCCCTGCACTTGATGCGGAGCCTGACAATCAAGTAATTCCAGATGAAGTTGAAGCGGGAGCATGTATATACGATTTGGTGCAACAGCTTTCGGAAGTGCGCCCTACATTTACAACATCCCTAGATATTCTTCAGCAGCACGAGGTATGGATACTGACAGTTCCATCGAATGAGATCATCAGATCTTGTATACTTCTCGTTTGATTGTTCTACACAATGTTTCATTCATGGTTAGCCATTGATATGTACCTGTGTCGTCGATCCCAAGTGTGTGTTATGTTTTCAATATTGTAATCCTTACTAATGCAAGTACTATGTTTCAGGGAGTCGGAGTGTCATTCCGTGCTGTCTATGCAGATCCAGAAATTATAGTCATTGCAGCGCAAGAGGAAGGGGAGACATGCGGATACGAATCGGAGCAACAGCGTGCAGATGTTGAAGTTGGAGTCAAGAAAGTTGCAAAGAAAAGAATCAAAAATAAGGTTAGTTACAAACAGTTCATATTTTTAGAAATTGTTTTGTGCCGGGGACTATATTATGGGTTTTTTTCTGTCAATTGTACAATACTGTATCTTGGGTTTAAACTGAACATCCCTTTTCCAATCTGTCCTCTAGTTGCCCGTGGGTGTACGAACTATACATACACAGACAGTGAAACAAATGAGAGATGTTGCTTGCCAAACCATTTACACTATGGAGGAACTAGTAATTGAGGCGCGGCGTGTTCAGACTCGAGAGGCATTTGTCCAATGGCCAGAACATGAATTGGATGTGTCCGGAGAATCCAGCAAAGTTTTATTGGACCATTGCTACAGTGCGACTGCACCACCACAAGAAGATGATACTGAATGTATTGAAGATAGCTCTGAAGTAGTCGCATGTCAATTCACACAATCTACACCCGCGAAAAAAATGCCACCCAAAAATCAGTCGACATTGTTGTGTTCTCCCATCAATGTTCAAGTAACAGATGTTGAAATGACAGAGAATGAACCAGCAGCACTATGACCCGAAGCACCAGAACATGATATCACCGATATTAGTTTCAATTCGGGTGATATGTCCACAACGGTACAGTCGAAACAACTGTGATGCAGATGACAGTCTAATGAAAGAGGGTAAAAACATAGTATTCAACAGTTGTTTGATGGATATTATAAGTATGCTGAAATGTGGGCATTCAGTTAGAGGGCAAGTATGTGGGAAGAATTCTGTCACACAGGAGGTTTCGAGGTGTTCCACAATATGTGCCTAAAGTACAGGCCAAAGCGATTGCATTTCAGCATACAGGGCATGTAACATAGGACTCTACTAGCGGTCTTGGCACATAATGAGAATGTGTGCCGTGAACATCTATGACTACGGGAAATGTAGGGATGCTTTGCTACACTACAGCTTTTACAAAAAGAAGCAAAAAATGGGTGGTCAAACCAGTATATGAGGAAATGGAATTCGACTTTGTTAAAGGCCTTATTGTTAATGTACTAGAGATGCACATACATGGAATTTTGAGCGATTCTGTGCACAGCACATATACATTGCCAGCAAACATTTCCACTGTTCCATGTCCACCCAAAGCAGAGCTCGTTGAGAAGTACAAATCCCGGTATCAATGATTATAATCTGATTGTCTTTTTGAAAAAAATGTTAATGTACAGTGTACATATAAAGTATGCTAATCCTAACCACTCCCTTTACCATCCTGAGTGGTGAACAACCTGGGTGTCATCTTTGACTTCTCTCTCTATTCACCTCATACCGCTGACCTTTTCAATATGTGTATGTATATATTTTTGTTGTTGTAACTAAGCTTTGCAATCTCATGTAAATGCTGTGCACTGTTACCTAAGTGGAGGCTTGCGCATTACAAATAATAAAACAAACAAACAATAAATCTCACTTTCAGCTCAACTCCTCAGGTACTTTATACTTTTCCTCACCTTCCCCCAAAAAGTCAATGTCTCCATAGTTATGGTTCTCTGGGGCTGCAAAGCTCGCGGACAACGAGGACAAACTTGGGGGCCTTGGAATGCGCCAAGCGAGGCGTTGCAGATGGGAGAGAAGCCAGTTTGCATTAGCACAGTGAGGCCTAGTACTAAGATAGAGTCCAAAATTCAAGTTCTCACGGATGGCTTTACACGGGATGTTGCAAAGTAGGAATGTATGCTCATTCAGAATGAAGGTCAGCAGCTTTGATTTTTTGCTCGCGGGCTGGAGAGGCCTACGACTCGCACTGGCAGTATAAGGTTCTATTGTTTTTTGACCTTGAGAGACAGGGACCTTGCCCAAAGGACTTCATTTGAAGGAGGGGTGCAATAACGTAAGAGACGATAAGGCTGACAATTCTGAAACTAGACTGAGATTCATGTTAGTTCAGTTTATGAAAAATCGTTGGCCAAACAGAGTGGGATTTACGGACTGCATTACGCGGAGACAATGGAATTGGCAAATGTAATGTAATTAACTCTTTAGATGATTTTATACCGGAATATAATACCAATAACGTACCATTAAAGCCAGGTTAAATTGTACTTGTTCATTCTGTGTGGCATATTACAATGAAGAGCCAGTAAAAAATGTGTGGGATTGTTTTTCTAACGGGCACATGGGCATGCATGTCCCCATTCGACAGGCATGTAGACAAACAGTCGTTTCTCAGTGGTTCAACGCTAATAAATCATTACATTGTGTGTTATCCTCGATTTCTTTCGTCAGTTTTCGCATTGCTTTTAGAGCCGAACATACTCCATTGCACTATCCTCGCAAGCAAATAGTTTCACCTCGGCCCTAATAAATAAAATGAATAATAGTAATAAAGATCGGCTGGTGAGACTAATTTCAATTTTTATGTTTACAAAACAGGTACATCCTACCGTACTGCGACTGCCACCTATTCTAGACCCCGGCCGATGGATTCTTCAATCGCCAGCTGCAGCTTCTTGTAAACAACTGCACTACCTTGACCATTTTATGGGACGATCGCCAGGGGCCCATATGCCCTTACGCAGTACTAGCGGCTAGAAGCAACATATTAACCTTTACGGTGGCCTAGAGCCTAGTTGACGGAACAGCCTTGTGATTCACTGTGCGACCAAAGTGCTTCTTTTAATGAAAACCAACACCCTGTGTACCATAAAGGAACAGCGCGCGACTCACGATAAACTGTAGCGGATTTGCGGATCGAGAGCAAAGAAAAAAATGTCCATTCAGATTAATATGCCGATTGCTGAATATTCGCTAAACATTTAATGTCAAATAAATGTACTTTACCAAATGTACAATCTTGCTGTTTGATTTTAAACTACAGTTTCATATTTCAAATTGTGGCGCGCTGTGTTGTGAGCTGATCTGTGTTGGTTTCCGGGTTCTGTGTGAAGTCGCGTAGAAGACTGGGCGCTTTTGGCTACGCAGCCCAGTAACGTCACGGAGAGAGGTGGGGAATATGAATGCTTTGTTGATGTCAGGCTCAGGGGCAGGGGATATTATTTAGTGCCGCAAAAGCAGGTCACCCAGGGCAATGGGGAAAGTGATAATATTATCACAAAATGGCGGTGCCCTGCTGCTTGTTTTCGCGTGTATTTAGTAGACGAAAACTCGGGTAAGGTCCATAGGAATTTTTTTTTACGATCGACCGATTTAGGCGTAAAAACGCATGGCCGACCCCTAAGGACAATAAAAATTTCTGACCGAACCATTCCTTTAAAGTACATAAGTATCAGCAAGCTATATATATTTTCAGTGAAACATTTTTGTTAAAGGGATGTTATGGTTAAGTTGCACTAATAAAAAACGGATGAAATTCAGTGAAAAACGTAGTTAAAGGGACGTCATAGTTGCAAGGTAAAATAGAAAAACCAAAGAAATTTGCCAGTGATGGTAAGCTGAGCAACCATAACTCGCACCACTGCGATACACTACTCTAAACACACACAAAAAGCAAATATTCCTTAATTACATTACACTTAAAACACACCATCACCTATGTAATTATTTAATGGGTGTATTGAGTAATTATACTACTTTCTACACGTACAAAATGTGTCACCCTTTCATACATACAAGTCTGAAAAAAATTGAGAATGATGTACATTTTATTAACAGTAAAATTACAAAATGTTTTTTTCACAAAATGTTTTTTTCAATCCATCTTGGATTTCTCCCTATGACCCAATGTTTTACAATAAGTCAATGCAACAAAAGTGTATCACACACACATCTTGTAGAAAACATAGTACATACAATGTACTGCTTATGAGATTTAAAAAAGTAAATGTATATGTAAAACCTCAAGTATGTATATCTTCTGTACAATGTTCTACAACTAACTATATTTTATTTTATTTACAGACAAAGAAACACAGATGTTCCCTTGTTGCCATGTCCAACTAAGTGCACTATTTTAGCCATGGACAGTAGCCACATTGTTATAGGCATTCAACCCAAAGTAAACATACTTTTGTGGCCATGGCCAGGGCCCAGATTATTTATGGTATGGCCAAATAATCTGGCCACTGGCCATGGCCACAACAATGTGTAGTGTAACTTCCACTACTACTAATATACTCACACTCCAAAAGTACTACTTTGCCTGTAATCAGTGGTCACATAGTTAAAACTACATATCTATTAAACCCAAAGTAAACTTACTATTCTTACCATAGCAAGTGGACAGATTGTTCGAGCATAGCCAAACAATCAGGCCACTGGTCATGGCCACAACAATATGTACTATGACTACTATTAATAATACTATACCTGCACTCCAAAATTCCTAATCTAACTCTACACAGGGTTCATATTGTTCAAACTACATAACTATTAGAATCAGCTAAAGAAAACGTGCTCTTGTAACCATGCCCTACACACTTTGGCTATAGCCACAGTCACACACATACATATTAAACCCAAATTAAGCATTGTTATAGTATTTAACACAACACCAACATTCACAATGCATGTCAGCAAACACCTATTTTTGGCCGTGGAGGCTAAAAATGACTGCAAACACAGTTATTTCTACACACAATAATGCACGTTTCCTTTTCTTTTTTCCTTCACCCTACCCAGACACTCTTTCATCCTCAAAATGTCCACCGACTACGGGCACAGTTTGCGAATCCAACCGTTTCAAAACATTTGATGCTCTTCACTTTGTCCAGCTGACCAATCATCGACCACGAACCATATCCTTGAACGTTGCACAGCTTCCCAATTTGCTCAGAGGCATATGTCAACACCGAATCAGGAACCAGATGAGATATCACACATTTTGTTTGCCCTACAAATTGAGCATTGCTAACACCAAATGTACAAAAGCAGGCTTACGGAGCTATGCGGCTGCTCCTCATTCAGGTTTGATGCAAATCCATCAAGCGGTTGTGATGGAACTTTATTCCATTCATGCCTACATGTCTATCTGGATTTTAAAAGTTGTTGGACCATGCCGTAACACTTCGACTCCCCACACTTGACGAAACCACACAAAACTACGCATTGGCTCTATAATTGTTTGCTGAGTTTCGTGAGGATTCGAACGGCGCCAAAGTTATAAGCCACCCAAAAACTGCTCTACCTATGGGAAGTGCAACCTAACCATAACTACAGGGTCACTCCCGCAGACACTGTAATATATGTATGTGTGCATATATACACAGAGATATAGCTACATAAAAGCTTTACTAAAGGGAGTTTATATTTGAGCATATGTTACTACAAAGCGGTTTAAACATTGCCACACAGTGAGCAATCTGGATCACCTTATTGTGTTACAAAAATCTTGAAAAGGGCTTTGTGTGATTACACATATTCAATGAAATAGCTATTGCTGAGATTCTATTAATCGTACAAAGCAATTTACAGATTATGTATGTGTGGTAGAATTTCCAAAAACATCTGTTATAAAAACTTAGTTAAAGACGCCTAGAGTTAGGTAATGTTTGCAAAAAGGCTTTTGAATAGGTAAATTTATGTGCAGTAACATGAATGTTTGACATCAAACAAGGTACTTTATGGTTAAGTCAACACTTTAAAAATCATGCAAAGTCAGTGAAAAACTTTAGTTGAAGAGACAAAAGTAATCCCAATAAAGAAAAAGTAATCCAAAAGAAGGAGCGTATACCACACAAGAAGTAATGCAGGTGTAATGGACCCAAACAGCTAGGAGACACGGTTCAGACAGCCCTGTGGAACTGAACTGAATGAAATGAGCGCTCGACACCACCAACTGCAGCAGTACTTTTTATACATAAATTATAGAACTACTATACAGCATTTTAATTACATTTTTGGGGCAGGTCACAGGAGCTGATTAGTGGAACCACATCAGACCCTTATAGCGTGCTATATCTTAGAATACCTCTATTTGATCAAACATTTCTTGGGCCAAAATTACATTGACCCCCCTCGTGACGTCACAAAAATACCCACACCACCCCGCAATTAGGTTATTCAGCTGATCGGTCACAAAACAATTACCAGTCATTGCTTGGCACAGTTCAATATACAAGTGGATGCCCTACTGTGTGCTGATTGGACATGGCATCTTGGGATGGCACAGGGTGAGACCTTCTCACCGAGTATGACCAATGACATGGCCCGGCCTACATCAGTGAGGACACTTTACAATGTTGATCATTAGGAATACTGAAACCTGCTTCCGCTGATTGCCTACCTGTCGTGCACCCCTCAGACACTGCCCCATTGCGCTAGCCCCCAGCTCTCTTCTCACACCTCAAGCTGCAAAGCATGCTTCTCAAAACATATCCAACACTGTGAATATATTCTCAGTGGCCTTTGCAGCTATCATTGCAGTGCAAAACCTAAAAACCATATTAATTCAACAATTATGCGTGGGCCAGATTACAGAAACTTTGCACTGGTGCAAGTGCAAAGTTTGCATGGTATTAGCACTAAGGCAAAGTTTGCCCTATTTTTGAAAACACTGGGACACATTAAAAAATCATTGCACCTCGACAAGTGCAATTTGGCATATTAAACACACCCAGGCTAAAATTGCCATAATGCAAAAAAGATTTTTGATGCATTTTTGCATCAGGGCAAAGTTTGTCGTAGAGCTAATACCCTTTCAAAAATGTAGTGAAAATGCATCTTTTTTGCACTATGGCAATTTTTACCCTGGTCCATTTAATATGCCAACTGCACTTGTCGAGGTGCAATGGATTTTTAATGTGTCCCAGTTTTTTAAAAAGTGGGCAATCGTCCTAGAGCTAATAACATGCAAACATTGCACTTGCACTGGTGCAAAGTTTCTGTAATCTGGCCCATGTTAAGCATGGTAGAATTTGCCCATGCGTTGGACATAGAAGTACATTTAGCTGAGTGCATGTGTGGGATGAGGACATCTTCATATGCTGGCATAGGTGCATCTGCTGGAGAAATGGTAGCCTTTGGAATGGCAAAGAAGGCCCTGGACACCAGACGCTCAAAAGCTTGACATATGCAAGGCCCCTCCTCTTGCCACTCCTGAGCTACATGCACCTATGCCTTGTGGACCTTCGATGCGGGCATGTGAGGCAGGTTACACAAAGTAGTTGTGAATATGTGCAATGCTGTTACTTATAACACAGACCCAGCCGGTTATGTCTCCATTCCTGGGCGTTGCTCTTGCTTAAGTAGGATGTAAAGAGATGGACCTTGGTAGTGCTTGCAATCCGGTGCCCATGATTGACAGTATCATTGCAGACATTGCACTTTGTCTGACAGCCATAGAGGACACCCAGGCAGGGATTGAGGAGAATGGGAGTGAAGTGCCAGATGCCAATTCCTTATTGGGAAATCTCCTGGGAGGTATGCCTGAGTGCGTCGAGAATATCCACAAATAGTTGGAAGTCCATGGAGGATTCCTTATTGGCCTGAGAGCAACCATCTGTTGCTACATCTGCAGCATCAGGGCCTTCTTGGGGGGGGGATGCCTGAAAGGCCTGATATAGGCTTCTCTCACCGATACAACTGCTTGGAGCCGTAAACTTAGGCCAGGGAGGATGACCGATTGGCCAAAGACCCGGCCTCTGCTGCTGTGGCTTCAGCATTAGAGGTTTGTACTAGGAGCAGGCAGGATGCTTGATTGGCCCAAGAGCAGACCTCCTGGCACAACCTTGCTGCTTACAGTTCTACTCATCCCTCCTCTTTGACTGTGTGTCGTTTGGCCAGCAACAGTGCTTCCCCCTGCCACCAGATTATGAGGGCCAGCCTACAGTAGAGACAGTCTAGGCATCAAGGGTTCTGTTCACCTGCAAGGAGGACTCCATTTCCCTGATGCACAAGTATGTGCAGGGGGACCCGGCACCTAGCACCACATCCAACATTAACTCCTATACCACAAAATGAGTCTGCCAGTCCCGAGCTGGAACTCCCTTCCAGGCCACCCCATCCTCCCACAAAAATATACAAAAGAGGGCGTGGTGGCCAAGTGGCCACGGCGGAGGAAGTAACCCTTACCCCTTTTCTCTGCACACTTCCGATCCTAATACCACAGTTGAGCATTCCGAGGTTTGGACATCTGCTGTCGGAGGATTCAGCATTTGTAACCCTACCCGTTCCTTTTTGCTGCACCCTGGACTTGGACCCACCATAGACATGCTATCCTTCCTTCCGGTGGTCAGTAATAAAATCGAGAAAAAAAAAATGTCGAATTACAATAAATTCGAAAACTTAATGTCGAACGAAAAAAAAATCTAATTCTTTATTTTTTTAATTATATATTTTTGTGGGGTTCCGCATGTACAAAAAAAAGGTTAAAAAAAAGGGGGGATTGGGGAGAACATCCCATTTCGAATAAAAAACGTATTAAAAAGAAATTCGCATTTTTTGTTGCCATTATTTTTTCAATTTTTTGACTTTCGACATTTTTGCATTCGATTTTATGACTATAAACCTATCCTTCCTACTCATCTTGGACATTTGTCAATTGTGAGTTTCACATTCAGCAGCAACATACCCATCCTGCCCAGTTCAATACATGTTATCCTTGAGAGAAAGATGTGATCATTACTCTTGTATATCCATCATGGTGAGAGGGCGAGGGGCTTGTGTGCCCTTTCATAGTGATAGACTCACCTATAATGGAAGAAGTTGTTGATGACTTCCTCACACAAAACCATACCATCCACATTGTCCCGTTAGTGCTGAGCGGGGCTCCAATGTCAGTCTGAGTCATCCTCTGCATCCACTGGCCTGGGGACATAGCAGGCTGTGACTGTGGAACATGCAGCACATGGCCACCATAAAAAAACATCCTCTCCAGCCAGTGCATGAAAGAGCCACCATTCCTGTACAGGATACAGCCTGGGATTGTGGCCATGGACATAACTATACTGGTGCTGTGTAGGGCTTTCAGGATTCTGCAGCCTTCAGTCATGGGCACATGCAAGTTCCTTTGTCACTTGTGTAGTGCAGAGGAGGGCTCAGATTGTGTTTCTTGTAATTTTTGGGTGTGCTCTTATGAATGCCACTGAAGCTGTTTCCATGCAACTTTACAGTGCCCTTCATCCTCAGTTGTGCACAGAGGACAGGCAGACAATTGTATGTGTCAGTGTGTGAGTGAAGGCCACTTGAAACATGCTGGATGCCATTTCATGGGACGGCAAATCATTGTATGTGCCACGACAGGTGGGTGTGCATTTAAGATATCCATCTACACGGATAGAAATACAAAGGCTTCATTTGGTTGGAAAAGTCAAATGCAGTGAGGTTACGGTCTACATGTGTGCGAATTTGCAGAAATGTCCAGTGTTCAATGCTGTGCAGCAAGAGTGTTTGAGAAAGGGTGGGTTAATTGGTTGGAACAGGTTGTACACCATCTTTCGCTAACCCATTGGAATGACCGTGTAAATGTGTCACACAGATGACAAGTGCAGAAACCATTTACAATTATTCCAATGGAATCTGCCAGGTATCCATAGGATTCTATTGCATTACCACCAATTTTGGAATCTCACCCTGGCAGTAATGCCACTGAGTTTGCCAGGTAGATTGTCCGACATGGAAAATACTCTGGCAAGAAGATTGGTGGTAACCATTGCCACTACATTCAGTGCTACTTATCACGTTGCAGGGATTCCATGCACTGGTACGTCAATGCCTGTATGTTGGGTGCAGCTTAGCTTAGACTTTCCTGCATAGCTTCCTGAAATCGATCAATGAAAGTGGAAACCACAGTTGCAGCAGGCAATGGTGCTTGGCACTGCTGTTTATCTTTGCTCAGAGGTGTTAACTCCTCCCTAGTGCAGGAATGGTTTTGAGGAGGGTTGTCCGATTGGCTGCATGGGCTCAGGGCTGCCGGATGGGCTGCATAGACTGGGAGGTGGAGGGCCATCAGATGAGCTATGTGGGTTGCGAGCGTTGGGGCTTCCTGATGGGCTGTCTAGCTAGGGGTATGCCTGATGGTCTGGCGTGACTGAGGACTAGGAGCCTGCCTTACGGACTGTGGCTTGTGGAGGTTACCTTAAGAACTATGTGGCCTGGGGTTGGCTGCTCGAAGAGCTAGCTGAGGAATGCGGGGCTTCATGTTGGGATGGCAGGGGGTCTTCCTGATGGTCTGGCTAGGCTGAGGACTGGGGGCATTGCTGATGGGACTCTTGGGCTGCTGTTTGGGCGGCTTCCTGTTGTGCTGCCTGTGCTGGGGGTCTTCTTGATGGGCTGGCTCATCTGTGCACTAGAGAACTACCCAATGGGCTACCTGAGCTGCCTGGGCTTGGGGCTGCCTGAACGGATGCCTGGACTGGGACTGGGGACTGGCCTGGTTAGCGAACTGTGCTGGAGTTGCTGCTACTGGTGCAACCGTGGTTGGTTCACTATTCACCTCATCTGCCTCAGTAGTGCTGAGAAATGTCCTGCTCCATGATGTTGGAAAACTGAGAGATTGTTTGAACTGTGGTTTAAGTACTATCCCGAGCCCTA
This sequence comes from Ambystoma mexicanum, assembly GCF_040938575.1. Lineage (NCBI taxonomy): Eukaryota > Metazoa > Chordata > Amphibia > Caudata > Ambystomatidae > Ambystoma > Ambystoma mexicanum. Next base: position 354,463,494 of record NC_090923.1, on the reverse strand, counting down.
AATATAAGGTGTTCCATGTGTTGCTATGTATGTCTCCTGGCTTCATTAACCAGTTTTTGCGGCCTGTTCGATTCCGCCACTTTTCCTCGTATGATCAGCACCTGCTCTGAGCAGGGGAATTAGCAGGGGAATGATTAAGTGGAAGGAAAAGTAACTGGGATGCTGCTGCGTTATTCCTAGATCCCTGGGTTTTCAAGGCATCATTTCGGGGCACAATTCACGAATGGTAAAGCCGATGCAGTTTCTTTTTTATTAAAAAACAGTTGTGCACCTTTTACATTTCCAGGTATTATTTTAGCAATGATTTATTTTATTTTATTTACACAGCCTTTCGTTAAAGCACACAAAGAAATTCAAAGCAATATACAAATAACAAGCAGAAAACGCACAAATGCACAAATAACTAAGGAAAAAAAGTGAAAAAATTATCAACACATTGGGCCTCATTACACGGTAGCACCTTGGTCCATGCCAGTAAAATACCGGCACCGCCTTGGTGGAAAGGGGAATTACCGCCCTATTCCAAGGTTGGCGGGGCGGTAATTCCCCGTTCCCCCATTGCCCTTCCCCATTCCCATTTTTGCCCCATAGGGCTCTATGGGAATGGGGAAGGCGCCAATTACGATGCCGCAAATTGCGGTACTGTAATTAGCACCCTGGTCCCTTTGCGGGTTGGTTTTTAACGCCTGCTAAACAGCAGGCGTTAAAGTACCTACCCGCAAAGGGACCTCATAGTAAGGCGGTAAGGGTTTACCGGTACCGGTGCCCTTACCGGTACCGGTAAACCCTTACTGCCGTCCGTGTAACGAGGCCCATAGTTATCTAATAAGAAACAATGGGTAACACGTACTAGAAATCAAAAAATCCTATGTAATACCAATAACTAAACATGTATACAAAACGTTACCACAGGTAGAGGGTAGTTACCTGTATTTACAAAATAATATCCTTGCAGCCCCTGTGATTAATCAACTCTCACTTAGATCAACTTAGATCATTGCAGCACCGTTCAGATATAACAGCATAGTTCCAAATGATTTCATGGGGGATTCGATCGGAACCTTGGACGTCCATGATGCTAACAAAGCCCCCAAAATGTTACTGACCTGTGTATCATGTTCCGATTCAAGTGGCCATATTCCAGTAACACCTGTCTCTATTGCTGCGTCAAGAACTAAATTGGAACACGCTAGACAAAACACGAGTGTGAGATATAACACCAATGATTTTAGCTTCTGAGAAAGGTCATACATTGAGTGAAACACATGTCGGCCAATTAACTAAATTCAAATTGCCTGCTCAATACACATGCATAATTAAAGTAGACAAGCTTGTTTACTCAATTGAACTTCTCGATTAAAGTATATGTACAACTGTTGTATTTTCATGCAAGTAAATAGCCTACCACTTTAATTGATATATCTTTGAGCTGCTTAGAACCACCAGGAGTATAATTGTAATTGTTCTTTTATAACAGGAAGCGGGAGACAAGGATTCGAAACTGTGTTTCTTTGCATTGTCTTGCTTCCAAGAAAAACGCATTCCCCCTGAGCTATTCTCCTGGCCTTATGAAGCTGCTTTACAGGATGATGTGTTATGAATGTATGTTTCTGGCTTTTCAGTATTCAAACTCAACTTTACTGCAGTGTGTCACAAAAAACATTTACATCAAATGAACATAAGACTGGAAAAAGCAGACAGCCCTTTCGAACTCTGCTCAAGGTCCTGATACTTCTAGATACCTTCCCAGAGCAACCACAGACAACATTTGAGGCAGTTGTTCTTACATAAACCCTAAGGATGCATCCACACCCATACTAGCCACATTTGATCAATGGTTGCCCATGCAAACCAAATCAAAGGCTGACAAAAAAAATGAATAGCAATGAAGACAAAGTTGCCCAAAGCACAGGACAGGTATGGGGACCAACATGAGCAGAAGAAAGCTGGAAGGAGATTCCTTTGTGCATCTTCTGTGAGGAAATATTAAAGGGTTGTGGCTCGTTTCCACCATTTAATTTGTATTTATTTATTTTTGAATTTGTAAAGCGCTTACACCCGTAGGCATCAGGGCGCTGTTGCATGACCAGTTACAAACAATGGGGAAAGATAGAGTTGGTACAACTCCTCCGCTTAACGTTGATACCATATTATATACATTTAGGATTCAAGGGTTACATGCTTTGATCATGTTCAATGGTTACATGCTTACATCATGTCAGGTCATCAGGATTAAGCAGACAGCCAAGTTTTCAGTGTTTTTCGGAAAACCCAATAGGATACCTCTGCTCTTAGGGCAGGCAGGAGGGAGTCTAGTGTGCAGCTGCCACTGTTGGGAAGCATAATCCGCCTGCTCTAGCTTGTTTGAGTTTAGGTTTAGGTTGAGCAAGGCGGTGTGCGTAGGCGGACCTTACTGGTCTGGGGGAATTAGCTTTCACAATTTTGTGAGATGGGTAGGCAGAGGCTGGCTTGGACAAGCATCTGTCTGTGATGTAGAGAGTTTTGAATATAATCCTTCCCCGAATGGGGGGCAATTGTGCCTCCTTTCTTGCTGCTGAGATGTGGTCTCTTTTTGGGATGTTGAGGGCAGAGCGTAGGGAATTGTTTTACCTGCATTTTACTAATGTTCTGTTTGGAGGTGCCGGCAAAGAGGGAGTTGCAGTAATCAAGCCTTGCACTGATGACCGCTCGAGCAATGCTAAGGCCGCTGGAGGGCATAAGGAATTGTCTGGCAGAGTTAATCAATTTGGTTGTGTAGGTGTCCGATGATGCAATGAAGTTCACTTGTCTTGTAATGGAGAGGGTGGCATCGAGATGAACGGTGAGTGGTTTCACTGAGGCCGAGATAGGGATCCGAATTCCATCAATATTGAAGAAGGTATAATGGTTATTGAGCCTCTTCAGAATTATAGGGGAACCTACCAGAAAGATCTCAATCTGAGAGAAGAAAGCAGCATGAAAAGATGGAAGAAGATGAAGCTACGGTGAAGGTGTTGGAGAGAAAGGTCCTTCAGATGTGTGAGAGGCTTACCACAACAGGGCTTGAGCACTTTGAAATAAACTCACATACTGCAGTAATAGCTGTCACGTTCTCCTTGCTAGCCAGCACCGTTGCCATTCTTTAGCTTTTTTCAAACCTGAAAATAATGTTTCAGATTCTGCACTTCCCCAATTTGTTTTCCTCCTTTCTGTTTATTTTTACGCAAAGTTTTTCTCTAAACCCTATGGTGTAAAAGGCTTAAGAAAGTTTGTGCCACGAGTGGCCGCAATTACTGAAAACGCATTTTCATTCTTTCTTAAATATAAACTAGCCCATTGTTTTTGTCAGGTAAGCAGAGTGTTGTTTAATTGAAATGTATGAATGTGTCAAGAATGTAGTACAAACTATATAGTTGATGTAAATTAACTTGAAGGTACACCCACACCATGTACATCCTAGTAGTTGTATGAAAAACATTCTTATAATTGTGTATATGTAGTTAGCAAATGCCACTAATTTAACAACAAAGAGAAAACATCCATTAACTACTATCAGAGCACTCACATTTGCATGTAAGTTGTGTGCAACAATTCAGAGGGAACTTTTTCTTAGAAGTCGATGAATTTACTCTGCTGGTGTGGCAATAATACATGTATTATATCATTTCAAAACCATTGAAATTCAGTGATAAACATTTTGTTAAGGGGCCATTTCGCTTAAGTTACATTTGGAAAAAGAGAGTATTTTAATAAGTGGTGTGTAGGGAAGTAACATTATAAAAAAGACCTTTCTTTTCTTTTTTATCTGCCACGTAACTCCTCAGTAACCCCTATGGTCAAAATGCTATGCAGGATGGGGGCTACTAACATAAAGCAGGAAACCTATATCAGCAACAAAGCTACAACATTCTGTACTGAATGGAGCATGCCTTTCAGGTACAATGGGAGTGTTACATAAAATAAATTCTTTGGTTCAGGCATGTCAAATTATTATAATTATATATTATGGTATTTATTAAGCACGGGCCTAACCTTGAGATGAATCAGAGCGCTTTACAGAGGTGTACAACATTACAGATGCAAAAAGGGGCGCTTTTCAGAGGTAACAACAAAACAGATATACAGTGAGGGTAGGATCCAGAGGAGCACGACAGAGGAGGTGTACAGCTGGCTGGGAGGAAAGGGGCAGGCAGCATCGAGCAAGTCAGGTGGCGTGAGGGGCGATGTGATGGCCTAGGAAAGTGAATTGTGCTGGTCATTACATTATTTTCCTATGTCTGTGTATAAAAAAATGTATTTATCACAGATGAGATTGTTTTCTTAACTAGAAATCCATCATGGGAATGTTACTCTTTAGTTTAGTGGGTGTAGCCCTTTAGGTTTTCGCAAATAGACAACCTTGATTGATTTTTTTAAGCATTTGCAAAAACAGTATACTGATTGCAGATACCCTTCAGGCACACATAGTCAGGCTGCAGTCCCATAGCAAATGGAAGTTGTTCCCCTAAGTTATGCAAAACCCTTATAAAACTTCCCCAAGATGCATGGCAGTTCCCACGGGTACTGAGACAGTACTTCTTAATCAAATGCTGCAAAGGCTGCTGACAGTTCAAGCATGACAAGACTTAAATACAGTGCACAACTATATTATTAGAAATGCATCTGCATCCCAGCTCAGGGCAGATTCCAGCTGCAAGACAACTCTCCAGCTGAAATAAGTTTGCTTTGTCCAAAGTACTGCACAGGATGGAACGTTTGTGTCATAACTGTTTGAACAAATGTAATGTATTTCATTAAATAAGAGGCATTTTGAATTATTTACAGCACATGATGTAACAATGTTATGTATAGCAGGATAAATATTGCCTAATACAAAGAGTTTGTTTGAGCAGCCACGCACATGAGAAACATGAAGACTTATGCAAAAATATATGTTAATATTCTACTATAAGGTGACAGGTTGATGCGCTTCATAAATTATAGATTAGGTTATACCAATAAGAATTACACAGGGCATTTATCCTTTGTACATGTAAATTTAGAATGGTCGATTTAGATGATCTCAAGTTAAACCTCAGATGTATTTAATCCAGGGATCACCTCTTAAGAGATGCAGAGATCAAACATGTCAATTAATCAATGACTAACCCATTAACATATATGAAAAGATACGTGTTTGTACTGAGAACAAAGCCTGTGTTTTAAAATGCCAAGGAAAATACAGCTAAATATGAGCTACAATTTAGAATTAACTCGATAAGTGGTCCTGCAGGTTTTATGAGAGCAAGGTCAGAGTTCAGGAAGATAGCCAGCTAGTAATGAGCACTTCTGAAGAACAGATGTACAAATAAAATCCTGAACCTTGACCTAAGCAGAGCAATAAGGCATCATACATTATGTGTCTGCTTCATGTTCCCAGGATATTGGTTCAAAATGTTTTATGTTAATTTCAAAACTCCAAAAATCCATGAAAGGTATAACCATCATGGAACACAAAGTATAGTAAAGTCACAAAATAATGAAGTATATTATCAGATCTAACTTTCAAACACTTTGGTCAATTAAAAAAAACAAGACTAGATTTGAATTCAGAAAAAGCGGTGTAGTGCACATACATATATATAAAAAAGGTGCGTTTGATGTATTCATAAAAAACATATTTTGTAATATATCTGTTTTGCCTGAATCTATAACAATCCAAAGGATGTCTGTAAAATTCTGAATTTTATTGCAATTCTGGACATCTATGCCCTGGTAACTGCATAGGTACATGCAATAAATGATCAGGGTAGACATGTGTAATGGTGCAGAAGAAGAACACTGAAACACAAGTGGCCTGCTTGTTGGCATAAACTTGTATTCAGTAAAATAAAAAGGAAACGTATCCCTCCCTAACCCTAATAGGGGTTTCCCTGCCTCAACCAAGGAACTAAGGATGCTGTCATAATGTCCAAGTAAATAACAAAAATCCATCGTCGTGTGTCAAAATGCCTACTTCTATCCCTCACCCTTTTACCTAATACTAAAAAGGGACCTCTTGGTCCAGGGAAATTATTCCCTTCCTCTGGTCAATGTTCTAAAGTTCCAATCGCAGGTGGAAACTTCTCCTGTGAGAATGAGTCTCTTCCCCAGGTCTTAGTTCCTTTGCAGGATGCAAAACAAAGTTCCAGCTTGAGGTGTTGTAAAATTCTCAGTTTAAATCAAAAAGGCAAAAGTTCCAACTCAAACATCATTCCTTATTGCCGATAGTTAACTGCACTATGGGGTCCCTGGAGAATGTCTCCCCTCTCCACTTTCACAGTGCCAAGGGAATGACTCCCTTCCCTAGGTCTTCTATGGCTTTGCTTCAAGATACACACGGTCAGGGGGAATGGCTTCCTTCCCCTGATCTCTCCTGGCTTTGAGGTACACAACATCAGAGGGTATGGCTTCTCTCCCCTGATCTCTTTCAGACTCTTTGCTACAGTTCATGAAGGCCAGGGATTGACTCCCTTCTCTGGGCCCTCCCCAAGCTTTCCGAGGCAGTTCACAATGCCAGAGAGGAATGCCTTTCTTTCCCCGTGCCTTTCACATGCTTTACAATGCAGTAAGCAATTCCAGGGGGACTGACTTCCTTACCCAGGCCTTTCTCAGGCTTTACAATACAGTTAAAAATGGCCGGGCCATGACTCCCTTTCCCCTGTGGGGAGGACTCCCTTCTCCTGTCCTTTCTCATATAGTTGCACAGTTCACCAACACCAGAGAGAATGCCTCCCTTCCCTTTGCTTCTCTCTGAAGGTTCCACAGTTCTTTGGGCAAGGGTCCCAGATCTGGATATTTTTCTTCTCCTGCTCAGCAGGCCTTGTTCATTCGCCTGCCAGGTACTGTGACGAAGAAGGTTGCTTAATGTTTTCTTCTCCTGTGAGTGTAGGTCCCAGAACCAAGCTTCATTACTTCTACTTGCATTATGTTCAGGGCTGTCTTCTTTACTCTTGTTCCATGGATCAAATATTCTCTTTGCCCCTCCTATGTCCCCACCAACTGTCTCGGCAACCCAGGTATCTGTAGGGTTATCCCGGTGTCTAACTGTCCTTCTCAAGCTCTCCAAAACCCTCTTTGGAGTTTCTCTTTGTCTCCCGTGTCTCTATGGGTACTGATGCAGCTTTGCAGCATGCCCTGCTATGTAGGGAACCATCTTCCAGGCTGCTCTTTCTCACTCCTGTCTCTGCAGGTGCTGCTGTGGCTCCACAGCATGTCTTGTGGTGTAGGATGCACGTCCTCTCCACCGTACATTGTGAGCCTGCTTCTTCCACCGGTTCATCTGCTTCTGGTGTGGTCTGCTCGCTCCTTCCATGGCAGACCGACTGGGGACACTTCGTTTGGCCAATATTCCATGGAGACTCTTCAGTTCTTCAATCTCGCGGTTCCTCCAAGGAGGGCTCAACTCCCTCTTCCAGAGTCCTCCTTCTATTTCTAATGTGATTTCTCCAATGAGCATTCTCAAACCAATAGAAGGCTCAATGCTCTTAATGGCTCTGCAACTCCTCCTCATCCCAGTACCTATCTCAATAGTCTCCCTGAGATCTGTTAGGTTCTTCTTTATCCCAGTACTTTGGGGTTATTCCTAGGGGAGAAGGGATGATACCCAAGGATTCATCACCCATGTTTCAGTCCAATCTGATCTGAATTCCTAATGAAAATAGCTCACAGTTAAATACATCCCCTTTTCATATGGAAAAAGTACCATTAGGCCAATCAAATGAAATAATAGGATTTTGGAGGTGTGAGTATGTGAAGACAAGCTCTCAAATGCTCCATCCAATTTGAAATTGCTGTGTCATTAATGATGCATGGGTAGAGTTTGTTGAGTATTTAACATTAAACCCATAGGAGAAGAGCTGATTGGGGCTCCACCAGGGCATAGCTTATGTAAATCCTCCTCAAGAAGGCTTTTGTCCAAAGAAAATGAATGTTGAAGTCTTTCCCTAGACACAACTGTATTGCCTAAGAGGGATTTGGGAATCAGAGGGACAGACAAACAAAGATGATCTCCCCTGGCAGGGTTTTCTGGAGCCGTTGATGTTATTAGCTTTCCTGGGCCTTTAAGAGACACACTAGAAGTGATTACAATAACCATGGGATATTTAGATTAATATCCCAAGAGTTCCTTAAATCCCAGACATCAGATGAAAGTATTGTCGGGGATTTCTGTTTCCAAGCAATGCCACGCAATGGGAACTGGGTCGATAATTTAAACTTTGTGAAAGTATATTGGAAATAGAATGCCCTAGAATCTCAAATTATGCAGGGCATATTAGTCTCTGACAGAAGCTAAGTATTAATTTGTTCCCTGTGATTTACAAGGGCAACTATATCTGGGTGTGTGAGCATGCTGTACAACATCACCTGTGAAAGCCATAGTTTACATAAAGTAAAAATCATGAATTGAGTTTCCTACCTATCAATGTTAAATAAGAATGAGGTTATTTCCCTGCCAATTCATTCCCTTCATTACCAAGAAAATAATTTCAATTTAAATAACCAACATCATGTTTCTGAATAGCTTGCACAGAAAAGAAAGGTGTTTGCCTTAAGTGCATTTCTAATACTAAGTAGAGTACATTTTTGGATTTAATTTCTCCTTCAATTTTATGGCCTCATGCTTAAGTGGACTGCTAATACCAAGTAGAGTAATTTTGCTGATTTAATTTCTACTTTATTTGTGTCTCATGCTCATGTGAATCTTTAATACTTCAAGATATTTTGCTCTCCAAAATAAATGTGTCTTACCTTAAACACAAGATTGCCAAAAAATATTCTTTTATCTGTTCTCATGTTGGCAACCAATAAGGTAGTAGGGGCAACCAGGGGAAACAAAAAAAAAAACAATTTGTCCATTACTTGCTTGATCCAGGAGGGGACCTAAGAACAGGTGATGCAGGAGATCGTATGGAAAGCAGAAAATAAATGGAGACAGACATGGGGACAGGGCTAAACACCCTTATGAAGACTTCCCACCTGTGGAATTTCTAGCCCCCAATGGGAGGAGTTGGGATTATCTTAAAAAGAGAATGTCCCATGGAAACATCTGACCCGGGTGTCCAGTGTAATCTCGATGACGTTTCTAGACAGGAAGGGGAGGGCTATAAAAGACCATCAAAATGAAACTACAGTGAGTGGTGTGTCCGGGAGGAGATGAAGGAGGGCCAAAAGACCAATAAGGAGTGTGCAGCAGGTGGCATATAACTTGGGAAAGACTGATTGGGTACTTGGTGACAGTGAACTAAGGTGTCAGGATTCAGAGAGTGGTACCAATTTTTGCTGTTTGTGTGTATGTGAATGATTGTATGAGAGAGAAGAACAGGGGATTTAGAGGGAATAAATGTGGAAGGGGGAAGAGGAGGTGGAAGGCATTTAGTGAGCAGGACACTGAACCACTGGGTGTGGTTTATTGAGCACAGTGCTAAATCCCTGTGTGTAATTTAGTGAGCATGGCACTAAATCCCTAGGGCCGATTTATTGAGAAGGGCATCACATCCCTGGGGCCAGAACATTGAGCAGGGCACTGTGTCCCTGAAAGTTGAGCAGTGCAACATACCCATAAAGGTAGTTGGAGGGGAGTATCAAGTAGTTGTAGGATGAGCAGGGAGGTAGAGAGTAGAGAGAGGAGAAGGGAGAAAAGTGAGATGTTCAGGAGATGGAGTTTAGAATGTGGTAGAGAGAGATAGGAGGGTATACATTAGTACAGTGAGGCATAGTGAGAGTAGACTGAGGTTAAAGTTTGAAAGACTGTCATCTAGATAAAGGCAGATCAAAGAGCACCATCTAGCTTACGTGGAAGTCCTTGATGGAGTTAGAGACGTAAAGGTATGGGGCCTCATAACGAGTCTGGCCGTAACCCTGCTGGTGATACCGGCGGGTTGCCGCCGGACTTGTAATATTTTACAGTGCCTGACTTCCCGGTGCCAGCAGGAGAGTCTAAGCCTTGCGTCTCGGAAGTCAGACGCCGGTAAAATGTAAGTCCCGATTCCTATGGGAGTGGGAACACAGAAGCGCTGGCACAGAAATGGTGGAGGCCTTAGTAAAAAGGGAAGCTATACCCAAACCTCCACAAGCATGGTTAAGATTGATTCAAGAATGAGCAGGAGTCCTCACCAAAGAAAAGAGGATCTCTACGCTAGTGCAAAAGCCACGGGAAAATGTGTGTTTTTTTTTTTTTGCCTCTGCATTCAAATCTAGGCTGGCAGTGATGTGTGCACGTTTTCTGCATTGACCGGCTGGCAGATGTGGATGAGGACTTTACATACTGCCCTCCCTGTCCCCACTATATGCAGAAAATGCATGCATGGTTCTTAATTTACTGGTGGAGACCCTGCTGCCGCCAGTAAATTACAAACTGAGTGCTTATCAAAATGAACGCCCATGTGTTGTCGGGAGGAGGGGGAGGTATAAACAACCTAGAAATATATTGTATTGAAAAGGCATAACTCATTTCCGGCATGCATACCTTACGATGACGACTTAGAATTCACAGAGCGTTTTGCAAGAGGGTTTTGCCTTTATAAAACACTTCTGTGAATTAGGCACTTAGACAAATGTAGAATGCCTTCTTTTGTACTTTGTACTAACCAACCAAACATTGGATGCTACAATAGTGCAGTTGATACTTTTTCGAATTCACTCATACGTATTTTTTCGGATGGCCTTAAAAAACTGTTCAGGAGAACATATAGTGAAACATCGAAATTGGTTTTCACATACATTAAAAAAAAAGGTGTTTCATTTGACCCAGTACAAGCGTTGAGAAATTAAAACAGTTGTTTCTGAGAGAAGGGTTCTTGTCCCAAAGCAATGCATGTGAAAATCAACTGTGTACACAAAATTAGTCTGGGCTGGGGAATTCATTCTTGGAGAAATCCTGTAATTTAATACACAGAAAACACAAGTAAAACATGCATATTTTGCATTAACAGAGTTCATAGTGTGGCAAATATGCCTCATTCACAGATAACAAGGAAACAAAGCGCAGTAGGACTTGGGAGAGCTTTCAACATGAGGGGCTTCAGAATCAGATGGACCCCCGTTGGAATGCACATATCTAAATCATCAAAGTATATATCAAAGTATACATGTATGTCATTAAAGCACAACAGCGTCCAATGTAACACCACGGACACCAATTGTATGTAACTAAGTTTAAGCTACACTGTAACAAGCGCCACAATGCCTTCCGTCTGCTGTGCGCTCAACAAATGCAAATAAATAAATAAATACATTGAAGGCAGATATTACAATAACTATATAAAAGTAATTTGATTAAGCTTACTATCTCAGCTCATTAATGAACACAATGGGGTGCAATGTTGCCGAACAAAACAGGTATCTTCAGAATGTTGTGAGAAAGCTTAACACCAAAATGACTCTGGGCCCAATGGCAGCTTCATGTATGTCTTTAAAATGTATGCTTCTGTGTTACCTCCATGTGACCTGGAGCATATCACAATATACCCATTGACCTGCAAATGCTGTGCCTTTCCGACAGCAGTGTAGCAAACGGATTGAATAGACAATTTCTTGACCTAAGTGCTGTGGTCCAGGTTCACACAGTGCTATGAGGCTGCCTTTGCTCATCAGAGAAGAAATAAACTGGCCCAACAAAATATGGCATCAGCAACACCAACCCATATGCAGGAACTAAAACAGAACCTCACCCTCAGAGTACAATGCCAGCTGCTCAATGGTACTTGCTCTATGGTCACCACAGTGCATCGCAGGCCTGAGCGCTTGTGATGAGCCCAGGTATTCTCCCTATCGGTGCAACACATCACGTGGAGGGTTCATGATTGGAACATGCCCTGTGACAAACCACAAACTGTAAGCCTCATAAGTGTAGGGTACACCCACATGTTAGATAGTTGGCATGGGAGTTATCTAGTCATCTGGGGCCGCTTAACTATCCCTGATTGGTGTATATCTTTCTGGAAATGCTGCATCTAAAGTGAACACACTACTCCGGCTGAGACCGTAGTGCTCATTTTCATGTTAGTATCACTGCTGCCTTCTTGCTCTATGGTTAACACAGTCTGCATTGTCTAGTCACCATAGAGTCTTCACACCCCATTCTTCATCTTGTACTGGTTGCTTAGGGTTTAATGCATCTGCCTGAAATTAGGGTGACTGTGTCACTGTTTATCCCATTTACAATGTTGTGTTTATACATATTTTGCAGAAAAAGTCTACAGTACAATTACCCTTATTATGAAGGCTGTGCACAATAACTGTGCATAATTTCGAGGCCAACAGCGTAGTTGCCATAGATACTCCTTTATTCTGAGTAGGTGAAAAGACATGCCAGTTTTGCGCGCCAGGATCATTTATTTATTTATGTATTGAATATTTGTATGGCGCCCATACATCAAAAAGTGTTTCCAGGCACCACAAGACAAAAAGGAGGCGGGGGGAGGGGCGTGTTGACAGAGGAAAAAATACCAGCAAATGATCCTACTAGGACTTGTGACATTCGGATTGTGCAGATGTGCAGCAGAGGGGGGCAGCAGGATGGGCAAGTGCAAAGGAGGCCCAGAGGGCAAGAAGCTCAGGGAAAAAGGGAAAGGAGACAGCTAGTGCGAGGGAGGGGAGCGGACCAGACTCGGTCGGCTAGTCAGGGAAAGGTGCCAGAGGGCAAGTGCTGGTGGGGAGAGGAGGAGACTGGTTGAAGGAGGGCCTGGACCCCGTAAAGCTCATGAGGGGGACAGGTACCCAAACATTAAGCAAGGAGGAACTAGCAAGGGAGGGGGAGGAAAAAGAAGGAGGAGAAGAGGAAGGCCTTGAGAAGCTTCAGGAATTTAAGGAGTTCCGGCTCAAGATGGAGAGAGGCAGGAAGGCCATTCCAGAGGGAGGCTCCTGCTGAAGAGAGAGATCTACCCCCACTCTCTGCTTGGAGAAGCATTTCGCTTGTAGAGCATTAGAGCTAGGGGACCCAAGAATTCTAGTAAGGAGGTATTTTGGGAGAGAGAGTCAGATGTAGTGAGGTCCCAGACCCCAGAAAGCCTTGTGGATGATGCAAAGGGTCCTGAATTTGGTCATTGTGGACACAAGGAGCCAACAGTGAAATGTAAGGGCTTGGGAGATGCAGTGCCTAGGCTTGAGGCCAAGGATAAATCTTGTAGTCCTATTCTGGATTTGTTGAAGAGGGCGGAGGGAGGAGAGTGGAGAGAGGTAGATTAAGGAGGAGGCTGTTACCGTAGTCAAGCCTGGAGAAGACCAGAGCTCTGGATACATTGAGTGTCTGGGGGAACGTGAGTAAAGGGGGAATACCACTGAGGAGTTGCAGGAGAAAGTGAGATTTCTTGACATAGGCCCTCATTACGACCCTGGCGGAAATCGAAAAACGATGGCGGAAATGCAATACCGCCATCGAATAGCGCTCGGTGCGACTATGACCCGTCACCGCAAAGTACGAAGCCATTAGCGACACCGTAGTGAACGCCAACGCTAACTGCACCAAGCACGCGCGCGCGCGCCATGCCAAACCGCAAACACCACCATGGTGCAACGGTACGCCAATTCCGACCCTAGCGGACATGTACCTTACGCCATCAGGCATGGCGGAATGTACCATTCCGCCATTGCGAGAAGTACGGCATCGCGAATCAACCGTAAACGGCCCCACTGAGTGCCTGTACACCGCTCCCTGCCCACAAAGTACAACTCCCTGTAGGTGCAATGAAGTCACAATGCAACCATTGAAATGTACAAAGCACCCATGCATGCCAACGAACAAAAGCAACACAAGAGGGGCCAATGGGAGCTGCAGGTCACAGATGGCACGAATACAGAAGCCATCCCAATGGACATGACCACAGTCCCCCACCAAGAAACGCACGCAAACACAGGCACCTGTGCCCAGCAACATTCCGAAAATCACATCATTCCACCAGTCCACCTGGCTGACCGGCATCTGTTACACAAAACCCAATCCCCCGCCCCTGAGCATGACAACATTCAAACTGTCATATAGGCAGCCCCCATCCCTGACCTCACGGGCTCAGTAGGCAAACGCGCCCAGTACAGTACCACGCAACTAAACCCCGAAGCTGGAACCCAATGCAGATCTCCTCACAATACATCGCCCCCCAAATAGGCATATGCCACATCACTTGCAAAGAAAAACGCTACACGGGCCAAATCAGAATAGCAATTTATGCACATCAAAGACACCAAGCCCATACAGCCATCAGGCCATGAACTCCAAAACACTAATCACCATTGTGGGCTGCATCCGCAAGAAATGACCAGCCACTACTTGTGTGTCGCCCTGTACCCCCATGGTACACAGAGCCACATTCACGTACGAAAAGGCAACATGGAAGCGCACAGAACCGCAGGGCTGTCCCAATGGGGAGGCACTAGTCCAGCTGAAAGGCCGAAATGTTGCTCCGAGACACCAGTACTGCGTAAGGGCATGTGGGCCATTGGCGATCGTCCCATAAGATCGTAATGCTGCTCCACCGATTAACACGAAGCAGCAGGTGTCGGGAGTAAAATCCATCTGCAGGAGTGGCATACAGATGGCAGTGGCAAAAGGGGAGGAGATACCTGTCAACCAGAAGAAAAGAAAAAGAACAGAATGGCCATCAGAACTACATTCGAACAACTCACTTCAATGATCACACGAAATCCACAGCCATATGCATGCTAGCCCACTCAAAAGGATCATCACCACCCCAAAACCACTTGCGACTCATAACCATCTATATCGAGGTGCAAACACCATCACTAACGAGTGTACCTGTGCATGCGTCTGTCAAAACAGAATCCATCAGATGGGAATGTCAACGTGCATGGACACAAGTGTCTGAGGGCGCCTCGAGACAAGGAGGGCTCAACAAGGCCAGATAGACGATGGTCCCACTATGGCAGGCCTGCATCACATAGCGTAGGGGAGGCGGATAGATCCCAAGAAGCCCTGTACATGGCAAACTCTGTATCAAATCACCTGCCCATGCATCCATTCATCATTCCCTCATCCCGGGATCAAAACGCCTGAATAATTACTCACATGACATTAGAAACATCCATTGAGTCTGTGCGTTATGCAGCCTGCAAAATCCACAGTGCCCCAGCCCGTATTTCCAGTGTTGTGAAGTAACATGTATTTTGGAACGGCCGGCCTCATCGCCCACGTAGCTAATGCGCATCCCAAACTATTCATATCAATCATTGCTCCCTCGCCATGGGCCCTGTCTCAAGGACATTGAACAATAGAACGTTATATTTGCAGTCAGACCTGTGGGCATCTCCTCGCCGCCAGCTGATAACCGAAAGCGCCGCCCTTCGAATTCCTCATTTGCAACATCACGTCGAAAAGGCATCTGTGGCCGTTTGAAATCCCTAATTATTCCATCGAGTGCGGCTGTGTGTGAAAATGGCAACTGCCTTCACCCACGAATGGGACGCCCCGCCCGTCGTTGCAACTCGGTACAGTGATGCATGAGGGCCCACCGTTACTCGAGTACTACGTTCCACTGACCCTTCACAAGTCTGTTCGCGACTGCACAGATGGAATGGGAAACAATGGGACCATAGCCGAATGAACATAACAACCAATCCAACACGCCCATCGGGTACAAATACATGATAGCAATAGCAAGATACCATTCCCCGAATTGCAGCGTTGTGCGCGTGACGTGCTCGGCCAAAGGGGAGAGCAGTTTGCACAGGTGGAATGAATCACCACAGGTGGAGGCCATACAGCCTGAAAACACATGAATTGCACAGCCAGTCTCCTCCCACAACCACACCGAAATGCTACCGGCAGGACTCGCGATGTTGGCCCTGGGGGACCTGATAGCGCTGCAAGTGCTCCAACTCCAAGAGGAAGACGAACACCAACTACAACCGGCCGCACGGAGGAGACGCAGGAGGAGGAGGAGGGCAAGGCAGGGCCAGCAAGGCCCACCAGCACAGCCACTACCACCACGCAGGCAGCCCGCAATCCCACGCCTCCGAGCACATCCGTTCAACCTCACTGATGAGCAGATCCACACCCTCTACCGTTTGGACCGGGACACCATAGCCGCCATTGTGGACATGACACAGGCTGACCTTGTCAGCATGATAGATAGCCCAACCGCCATCCCACCCCTACTGAAGGTGGTGTCTGTACTCCACTTCCTGGCCACAGGCACCTACCAGCACACAGTCGGACAGTTGCATGGCATTTCTCAGCCACTGTTCTCACGGACACTATTGCAAGTGCTCGATGCCCTCCTGCAGGACGCAGACGACTACATCTGCCTACCACGCTCGGAGCAGGAAATTACAAACACGAAAGTGGGATTCCATGCACTTGGCGGCATACCGGGTTGCATTGGTGCCATCGACTGCACCCATGTGGAATTGGTCGTCCCACATGCCATGGAGGCCCAGTACCGCAACCGAAAACAATTTCATTCCCTGAATGTACAAATGGTGTGTGACTCCAACAGGATCATTACACATTGTTGTGCCCGATTCCCTGGATCAACCCATGATTCTATGGTCTTGAGGAACTCTACAATACCACGCTACATGGAGCGACACGCAGGGAACAGATCCTGGCTACTCGGTGAGTCTCATTACATGCATGATGATGTGGGGTATGTGAATTGGCAATGACCTGGCAGGAAGGGGGGGGGGTGTGCGTACGTATCAATGGCATTCCACATCATACGTTTCTCGTCCACATACAGGTGATGCTGGATATCCACTGAAGAGATGGCTCCTCACACCAGTCCGGAACCCACGGGACCAGCATGAGGAGGACTACAACCATGCCCACTCACGTACCCGTGTAGTCATAGAACAGGCATTCGGCCTACTGAAGGGCCGTTTCCGCTGCCTCAGCAGGTCTGGCGGGGCACTCCTGTACCGCCATGAGAAGGTTGCAAAGATGGTGATGGCATGTGTCATGCTCCACAACATGTGCGTACGTAGAAATGTGCCCATGCCCCCTGACGCAGAACTGCAAGCACCTGATGATGGTCATGATGAGGGTGGGGATGTGGCAGCACCTCATGGAGTCTGCGAGGCACCGGAGGCCCGTGACATTCGTCAGCATCTCATTGATGTATGCTTCTAGCACTCACGCCTGGTGGCTCATACATGGACACGGGACTCGTGGCACTGCGTGTGTCTGGGACATGCACAATATGGACTGTACGCCTATGATGGCCTAGTACACAAAGATCAATGTCCACACATCTCATTGGTTGATCGTGCACTTTTTATGGCATATGTGATGTCATGTTGAACACCCTATCGACCCGCCACCCAAGTGAGCCCAACACACCCCCTCCACCCCCCTACCTCCCCCCCGAACACCAGTGTCCAAAGATGCTCATTGTCAGTGGGCTGTCGCTATTGCAGGCCCCCTCTGCGGGTATCAGGGGCACCCCTGCCTGTGGAGCGCAGGTTCCTTCCAGATCTACGTTGGGGGCTGCCCTGGACGGAGCTTGCAACGGATGATGTGTCTGCCTGCTCACGTCCATGCATGTCCCTAAGGGTTTGCGAGAGCTCAGTGAGCACACGGCGCACTGCGGCAAGTTCGGCACATACGTCCTTGGCCGTCGCATGCAGTTCCCCCCTGAGGCTCTCGGTGCTTCTCTCCATTTGGACTCTCAGGCTCTCGGTGCTACTCTCGATTTGTGCCCTAAGTGTCTCAGTTGATGTTTCTATGTCTGCCTTAGTGCCCCCACATTCATCAGCATGGTCCTTGAGGAGCGTGGCCAGTTGCTGCTGTTGTTCGATCAACTGGTCGAGGGACTGTTGCCTCTGCTGGGCCAAGGCCATTTGCGGGGGTGTCACGGAGGGGCTGTTGTCCTCATGTTGCATTGCCACAGGGCTTGTGGGGGATGGCCAGTCGTCGTCTTGTGGGTGCCCCTGCGTGGTATCCTCATGTTGTACGGGATGGGACAGACAGGGGGATTGGGACAGGTCATGGATGGATCTGACTTCGGCATCCCCGTTTTCTGTGTCGGAGCATGCTGCCATCAATGGGGTGTCACCTATGGTGCTGCTGCCACCGGAGGCAGTGCCTTCTGTGGCATCCATTGGGGGGACCTGTGGTGGTGGTGTTGTGGGCATGCTGGCTGCTGGGGTGCCTGTTGATGTTCCCTCCTCTGTGCTGCCACCTGATTTGTGCTGCTGCCGTGTCTTGATGCGTGCAGCTGAGGTGGAGGGTCTCTGGCCGTTGGTCTTGGCCCTCTTTGCAGGTGTGCTGGTAGGGGTGTCCTGTAGCTCGTCGTTTGGATCGGACCCTGTGGTGGAGTAGAGGAGGGCGAGGGTTATTGGTGGGTCTGTGGGAATTGGAATTGCATTGTGTCACATGCATTGGGGTGGTACCTGAGGGTGATTTGGGCCGGGCCCTTGGAGGTGCTTTGATTTGTGTGTGGAGTGAGGGTGCAGTTGTTTGGCAGCCTGCAGTTAGGGTGTGCCTGCTGCACGTGTAGTGCGTGTATTAGGGGTTTTTAATTATTTATGTATTTATTGTGGGTTTTAACGTGCGCTATCAGGCCGATGTGTGTGGACGTTCTCCTGGACATGTGTTTCTGTTGCACTATTTGGACGCATGGTACTTCACATGGATGGACTGTGTGGATTTGGCATAGTTTTTCCTGGCCCACCTACCTGTATCTTCGGATGTCTGCACTCCTTTCTCCATCCCTCCGACTCCCTCTATGCTCTCCATTCCGATGGTGGAGGCACAGATTTCTTCCCAGGGGGTCAACTTGATGGGTGATTCAGGACCTCCCCCGGTGGCTGTGGCAATGTTGCGGTTGGCAGAGAGTATTCTGCGGACGCGTATCCGCAGGTCGTCCCATCGCTTGCGGCATTGCTGTGGGGTGCGGTCCCCACCGCACTTACCCGCTGTGCCACCAGAGCCCATATGGCCTTCTTGTTTGCAAGTGCCGACCTGGTCATTTGCGTGGAGAAGACGACGGCAGCATTCTCCTGGAGGGTCTCTGTTAGCACGGTGAGTTCCTCACGGGAGAAGTGGACCTGCCGCTTGCGGTCGCACGCTTTCTTCGCTACTTTTCCCATTTTTCTTGGTTTCGCTAGGGTGGTTGACGGGTTGGGGTGTGTTTCAGGGTAGTGATTTTAGTGGTTGTGTGGTTTTAGTGTATTTATAGGTGTACGCCGGGATGTTTCCCGTTCCGGGCCCATGTTTTAACTTCCGTTTCCGTATATTTCCGGCCACCGTACTTTCCGGTAGGCGCACACTGCGGTGACCGCTAAGAGGGGTGGCGGTATTGCACCTGGGGCGCCGTACGGCGGCGGTGTGGGCCGTTTTGGGGTCATTTCCGCCATCGCGGACTTTGCACTTCCGCCATGCCGTGGTGCTCGTGCCCGATGGGTCGGAATGGGCCGCACTTTGCTCCTTCGTGCAATGGCGGAAACGCTATTTACGCTGTGGCGCTCCGGTCAGTCGCTTTCCGCCAGGGTCGTAATGAGGGCCATAGTCTGCAATGTGAGGCGAGAAGGGGAGAGAGGGGAGAGAGGGGAGTCAAAGATGACACCAAGATTATTTGCCTCACAAGAGGGTGAGGGGAGGGAGCCCTAGGAGCATGGCCAGGATGAAACGAGGGGGCAGGAGTCCCAATGAGAAGGATCTCAGTGTTAGTGGCATTAAGGCAGAGGACATTAGAAGCACACCATGTCTGAATAGCAGTCAGACAGTCGGGAATGAGAGAGGAAGGAAAGGAGGAAGAGGAGGGAAGCTAAAGGAGAGCTGTGTGTTATCAGCATAGCATTGACAATGAGGAGAGAAGGAGGAGATCAGGTGGGTGAGAGTGGCAAGGTAGATGTTGAAGAGCCACAGTGAGAGGATGGAGCCCTGAGGGATGCTGCAGGTGGAGAGTGAGATAGAGGAGAGAAACCGAACCAGTTGCACTTGGGAGAGCCTGTTCGAGAGGATGGAGGTAAACCAATCCAGTGCCCGGTCAGTGATGCTAAGGGTATCACGAAGATGATTTATGAGGGTGGAATGATCGACCGGGTCAAATGCAGAGGACAGATCGAGGAGAATGAGAACAGAAGGGGAGTTGGAGTCAAAGTTTGAGAGCAGGTCATCACGGTTATTCTGGAGAGCAGTTTCCGTGCCTCTGGCAGCTCTGAAGCCAGACTGGTGGCCATGAACGTGTTTATGGGGCTGTCCTGGTGGGGGGATTAACAGACATTTGACACAGGATTTATGACTCTGACAGTGCTTTTATTTGGATTTTCAAGCAAGGATTGGGATAAGGCCTAAGAACTATCTCAACTGGGACACACAACTTCATCAATATGAATAAATATTGAACAGGGTGAAGATGCAAATGAAAGAAGTGAAGAGGATTTCTTGTTTTCAAGCCCAGCGGTGAAGGCTCACAGCCCTGCCCGTTCTTTGTCAGAGAGATCCACACCATCTGACTTGAACATGTCCTTAATTCTTTGGTGTCTTTTTGGCATCCACACATGTCTTGCGTCGTGATTATTAAGTTGTCTCAGAACTCCAGATGTTCCAACCCTAGTGCCTTGAGTCAGTTCTTTTCCCTCCTCAAGATGCTCAACTTCCTGATGTTTCTCCAGATCCAATGTGCTTGCACTCCTAGCTTCACCAACCATTGGCCCTATCAGGATAATGTGATATATCCATGACATACCATATAGAGCTCTTTTCTGGTCAAAATGTCTGGGTCTGTGCTTTTGTTCTTGACTGTAGACTTCTTTTTTGTCACTTTCCTTTCTGTATGGGCCTTCTCAGGTCTCCATTTCTACACACTGTGCACCACCTCTGGGATGTTTTCACCATGGCCTCTGAACTCTACACCTTATCTCTACACCAACCTCTCCCTTTGATGGCTATTACCTTTCCTATCACTTATTGTAGCATTTCCCTCATTTTGCTCATGTCCTGCAGGACTCTTTATACTTCCTCATAGTATTGCATCCATTGTTTTCCATTGGTGTTCTGTTGTGCACCTTCCTTGTTTGTCTTTCTGTGGGTGCTCTTCTCTTCCCCCCTCATCTTGCTCTGTCTTCTGCTGGTTGTCTATCAACATGTCACCTCTCCTCCTTCCTCACGCATCTGCTCGGTCTCCTTTTTCCCTTCTCTTTACTTTGGACTCTTCTTTGAATCTCTTCATGTTTCTTTTGCTTTTCGTTTCTCGTCCCTTCTGCATTTTCACATTCTCTCCAAGCTTTCTCCCTTTACCATGACATAACATTCTCTTTATTTTCTTTACCTCTCTTTCAGTTTATATCTCCCTTCCCGCCACACCTGTTCCTTCATTTTAGTTGTTTCCACTTTCTCTTCCTTCTCCTTTCTTCTGTTCCCAGTCTAGCTCCTTGACCTTTGTCTGGGTTCACCTCTGTCCTCATAACTGTGTTACTACGTTGGCTTGTTTCTTGTAGCCTTTTCCTTTTCTTTACTCTATTTGTTCTCTACTACATAGTTTCTCCTTTGCAACCTCAGTGGGTTTTTCCCACATTTCCCCCTCTGTCATGACCGCTGCCTCCAAGGAGTCAGACCCAGCCCAACATCCTTGGAAGCAGGGACACAACTTCCATTCCAGGCACCAGCCGGTCCCCACAGGGGCCTTTTGGACCTTGTCCTGGCGCCAGTGGCGCCAGGCTCATAAGGGAACCCAGTCCCGGCACAGGAAGCGCCGGGCTCATATTGAGAGGAATGGTGCTTGGGTGGACCTACCTGCTGCAAACCATGCTGCTCACTTACCTGCAGGATGATATCCTCATCCATTCCTGGCTGGAACTACTTTACCTTCTGGGTGTGGTCAGCACCACTCCCTGGGACTGGATACTGAAACTGTGCTGGAAGCTGGAACTTCTTTCTTGTCTGGGCGAGGCTGTGGAAGGAGACACCTAAGTACTCGGGTGGCCTATTTAAACCACACCCGATCAGTGCAACGTGCTTCGCGTTATTCTGCACTAGCAGCAGGACGCTCACCGTGTCAGCTCCAGAGAATCTTCAGCTTCTGCATCTGTGAACAAGAAATCTTCAGTCTTACCTCCCGGCAGATCAGTCTTCAGTCTTCAGCAGCGTCTGAAAGAGAACAAGGACACCAGGTTAGGACAATACAAAACCAGCGCAGCACTTACCTCGTCCATCGGAGCATCCCGAGGCCGCGTGCTGCACTCTTCATACTCCGGCAATCCTGCGGAAACAAAGGACATTGGTTAGTGAACCTCCGTGTTTATTCTGCTTACCTGTGCCACGTACGCCTCGATCTTCGTCAGGCGCTGTTTGTCCGCACCTGCTAAAACAAGAAGGATATCATTAGGGGCACGGTACGCCATCACTACTCACGTGCCTCCTAGCTGTCATCGGCTTGCCCATTCTCCGGCACGTACCTCGGCGTCCATCTCCACGCCGTCAGCTACGGCTACCTGAAAAAAGGGAAAAGAGACATTAAGAAGTGCATTTAACTTCGCATAACATTCTTTTACTTACGTGCCTTCACGAACTCCGGCATTCTTCTCGCTTACCTTAATTACATACCGGACCTGCAATGGCGAGAGACATTTAAGGGGTCATATAAATAAAACTCCATATTCAAGCAATCACCGTTCGTGCAGCTAACGACGGCCTTGCTCCCTGACTTCATCCTCTGCAATCAAGAGGCTGGGCAATTAACCAGTGAAGCAACTGGCATCAGCACCCCTGCACAGACGCAGGATGGAGAGCTCCGCTTTCACCTATATAAGGTGAGCACATTCAGCCTACGAGTAACGTGGGGAGTCCAGGAAAGGGGAAGGTCAGATTGGCCAACCAGACATTCATTAACCCCTTGTTCTCCTACTTGCAGACACCTCACCCTCCAGGTCAAAATTACGGTGAGAAGAGGGTCTATCCAGGGTGTTACCAGAGGCCTGCGCGTGACCCTAGAAGACACTGAAATCTCCAACCCCGGACCTGCGCCTCCGAGGGATTCAGGTGAGCGTTACAGAACGCGAAGCCTACCGCAAAATTCCCACCCAGGCGCAATGGAAACCTCGGACACAGATCATTTGGCCCAATTGCTTGGGGCACTGAGAGCTGAAGTACAGGCATCCCGCCAAGAGACAAATGCTTTACGAAGGGAGTTGATCGTTTCAAAAGAACGAACGGATGATTTGGCCAGACAGTTGCTACACACACAAGCGGGACAGACGCCTCTGCCTGCCTCGGGAGGGAGCTACACTCCTACAACCTCAAATAATCCGGTGCAAATTAATCTGCCAGGGAATGTGCCTTTGGCCCCGCCCGAACGTTTTTCAGGTGATCCAAAACGGTTTGCAGTATTCATCAATCAATGCCGCTTGCACTTTCTGTGTAGACCCGCCGCATTCCCAACTGACCAAACCAAAGTAGCGTTCGTACTTTCCTATCTTAGCGGTAGTGCTGCAGATTGGTCCGTTCCTCTGGTGACACAAGATGATCCGATCCTCCATAACTTTCAAGATTTCCAGACCAGTATGGAAAAGTTGTTCGCAAGACACTCACAGGGGCAGGCCTTGGACAATGAACTCCTATCACTAAGACAAGGGAATCAGGATCTCCTAGCATACATAGCATCTTTTAACAGACTGGTGGTTGAGACTAGGTGGCCTGAGGATAAGAGAACCACGCTTTTCTACAGAGGGCTGCGTGGAGAATTTAAAGATGTCTTAGCACAGTTGGTGAATCCCCCGCAAGATTGTTCCGATTATATCGACCTAGTAGTCCAATTAGATCACCGGCTACAGAACAGGAAGACCGATCGTTCCAGATTTGAAACCCAAAAATTTTCAAGACCTCAGAGCTCCGCTAAAGGAACTGATTCCGTGGAGCCCATGCAGATAGGGGTTGTTAAAGGACCATTAACCCAAAAGGAACGGGAAAGGAGAAGACAATTACAGCTGTGCCTCTACTGTGGGAATTCAGGACATTTCCTTCGTGATTGTTCAGTGAAACCGGTCAAGAAGGCTGTAGGAGCTTCCGATAAGAATGCTGAAAAACCAGAATCGGGAAACGACCTCGCCCGACAAGTGTAGAGGTCCGCTTGCCGAGCGTTAAAACCAGTTCCTTGACCTCGCATTTGGTAATGCCTATGGTCCTCATAAGTCCAGATCGACCAGATCGCATGCATGCAATTAAAGCATACATTGATAGCGGAGCGATCGGTAACTATGTAGATCAAGATATGGCAACCAGGATGAATCTTCCTCTATGTTCGAAGATGGTTAAAGACATAATCACTACAGTGGATGGTACAGAAATAGCTTCCGGACCGGTTTCTCACACCACCATGGAAGTGATGTTGCTATGCCAAGATGGACATCGGGAGAAGATCGTGTTTGATGTAATCAAGGCCCCGCAGTTTCAAGTAATCCTGGGAATTCCTTGGTTGGAAAAGCACAATCCTCAGATAGACTGGCGAGCCAAGGTAATCCGGTTTCCAGAATGCGCCCCAACTTGCTACCCTCGACCCGATATCAGGCTAGCAGCCATCGCTTCCGAGAGCTCCCAATTGCCTCCAGAATACCAAGAGTTCCGCGACGTCTTCCAGAAAGATCAGGCCAATACCTTGCCCCCGCATCGGTCATACGACTGCCAGATAGACCTAATACCCGGATCTACCCCTCCGTGCAGTAGAATATATGCTCTCACTGAGCCAGAAAATCTCCATCTCAGGCAATACCTGGACCAGTACCTGGCTAACGGATTCATTCGTCCCTCGAAATCTCCAGTTTCTTCAGCTTTGTTCTTCGTTCCGAAAAAAGAAGGTGACCTGAGAACATGTATCGATTATCGCGCCCTGAACCAGATTACAGTCAAAAATAGATATCCTTTGCCTCTGATTCCCGAATTATTGGACCAAGTTAAAGGAGCCTGCATATACACAAAGCTAGATCTCAGAGGAGCTTACCACTTAGTACGCATTAAGGAGGGTGACGAATGGAAGACGG
Organism: Ambystoma mexicanum; assembly: GCF_040938575.1. Lineage (NCBI taxonomy): Eukaryota > Metazoa > Chordata > Amphibia > Caudata > Ambystomatidae > Ambystoma > Ambystoma mexicanum. The sequence goes on along the minus strand of NC_090923.1, from coordinate 354,438,567 downwards.
CCTTTCGCACTAAATACGGATTGTTTGAGTATCAAGTAATGCCCTTTGGACTATGTAACGCACCGGCAGCCTTTCAGTTCTTTATGAATGACGTTTTCCGAGAACTTATTGATGTATGCGTAATTGTTTATATCGATGATATCCTGGTATACTCATCCTCAGAAGCTGAGCACCGAAGACATGTCACAGCGGTTCTACAGAGACTTCGCCAACACCGTTTGTTTGCTAAATTGGAGAAGTGTACTTTTCATGTAAAGCAAGTCGAATTCTTGGGGTTCATCTTGTCACCCAATGGAGTTCACATGGATTCAAGAAAGGTGGACGCTATCACCAAATGGCCATCCCCAACTTCCGTGAAAGGAGTACAGAGCATGTTGGGCTTCGCTAATTTTTACCGGAGATTCATTCCAGAATTTTCTCGAGTTGTTCAACCCATCACGGCCCTTCTGAAAAAGAATAAAAAATTTGAGTGGACTCCAGAGGCCGAACAAGCCTTCCAAGAATTGAAAGCTAAGTTTGTCTCCGCTCCAGTCTTAAAGCATCCTCGTCCAGAACTTCCGTATATCGTCGAGACAGACGCATCCAGCCTCGCAATGGGGGCTGTGCTATCACAACGAGATCCCGAAACACACCAATTACACCCTGTGGCATTTTGGTCCCGCATATTTTCGGCCCCCGAAATCAACTATACAATTACGGACAAAGAACTTCTGGCCATTAAGTCCGCCTTTAAGGCCTGGCGGCATTATCTCCTGGGAGCCCGGCACACTGTCACTGTAATCACGGATCATCGCAACCTCCAGTATCTGAAGTCAGCTAAGGCCCAATCTTCGAGACAACTCCGCTGGGCATTATTCTTCGCGGAATTTGATTTTGTGATCACGTATCGGCCAGGCAATAAGAACGGAAAAGCAGATGCCCTTTCCCGAATAGGGGTAGACGAACGCACAGCTAATTCAGAGCCGGTACCAATAATCCCCGAACAAAAGATACTGGGAGTGATCAACACGCTATCCCTTGAAGATATCGAAGCAAAAGTCAGTCAACTAATAACTCCTGAAGATTCATTGAATTGGCAACTGAAAGGGAAAGATTTTACGATAGATCAGAATCTATTGTATTTCCAAGGACGACTATATTTGCCATGTGTTGACTTACAGAAGCAGGTCATCACCTGCTACCATGATTCTCTAATGGAAGGACATCCTGGGGTGGGCAAAACCCTAGAGAAAATCAAAAGACAATTTTGGTGGCCGACTTGGAGAAAAGACATTAAAGATTTTGTGGCTTCTTGTGGCATCTGCGCACAAAACAAGAGTCAAAAGGAAAGACCAGCAGGTCTGCTACATCCAATAGACATTCCACCATGCCCTTGGCATACTCTCTCAATGGATTTTATCACGGATTTACCCTCCTGCTCCGGATACAACACAATTCTAGTAATCGTGGACCTTTTTTCAAAAATGGCTCATTTTATTCCACTGAAAGGTTTACCCACAGCTCCCATTTTGGCCCGAGAATTCCTTGAAAACATCGTCCGGTTGCACGGTTTCCCTTCAGTGTTAATCTCCGATCGAGGGAGCCAATTTATTTCCCATTTTTGGCGAAGTTGTTGTCGTTTAGCGCAAATTGATGTACGACTTTCCACCAGCCATCACCCCCAAACTGACGGGCAGACTGAGAGGACTAACCAAACTCTGGAACAATATCTACGCTGTATGTTGCAACAATCGGAGGGCACTTGGAAGGATGTCCTTTGGATTGCTGAATACGCCTACAACAATTCAATCCATTCAGGAACTGGAAAAACCCCTTTCTTTCTGCTGTATGGAAGTCATCCTCGAACCTCTAATTTGGATCCACCTCATGCTCTCGGAACGCCCGCGGTAGACCATCTGCATGGGACAATAACTCAAGCATTCAAGGAAGCCACAGCTCACCTTCAACGAGCCAAGGAAAGGTATAAGAAAGGAGCGGATCAACATCGAAAAGAGGCCCCTCAATACCAAGTAGGAGATCAAGTCTGGCTGTCCACGAAGCATTTATCCCTAAAAGGACCACGCACCTTCAACCCAAGGTATTTAGGACCCTACACGATCTCGGCTGTGATAAATCCGGTGGCTGTGAAATTGGAGCTACCTACTCGGATGAAGATACATCCCGTTTTCCATGTTTCTCTCCTTAAACCTATGCAACCCGGAACCCGTCTGACTAATCCTCCAGAGCCAATCCAGGTGGATGGAGAACTCGAATTTGAAATTCGAAACATCTTGGATTCCAAAATTTCCAAATCGAAACTGTACTACCTGATTGATTGGAAGGGATTTGGCCCCCAGGAGAGATCTTGGGAGCCTTCAGAATATGTCCATGCACCTCGTCTAGTCAGAAAGTTTCATCGGACTTTTCCCAACAAGCCAAAGCCTCCGGAGAAGACAGGCTTGGGAGGGGCCTTGAAGGGGGGTGCTGTCATGACCGCTGCCTCCAAGGAGTCAGACCCAGCCCAACATCCTTGGAAGCAGGGACACAACTTCCATTCCAGGCACCAGCCGGTCCCCACAGGGGCCTTTTGGACCTTGTCCTGGCGCCAGTGGCGCCAGGCTCATAAGGGAACCCAGTCGCGGCACAGGAAGCGCCGGGCTCATATTGAGAGGAATGGTGCTTGGGTGGACCTACCTGCTGCAGACCATGCTGCTCACTTACCTGCAGGATGATATCCTCATCCATTCCTGGCTGGAACTACTTTACCTTCTGGGTGTGGTCAGCACCACTCCCTGGGACTGGATACTGAAACTGTGCTGGAAGCTGGAACTTCTTTCTTGTCTGGGCGAGGCTGTGGAAGGAGACACCTAAGTACTCCAGTGGCCTATTTAAACCACACCCGATCAGTGCAACGTGCTTCGCGTTATTCTGCACTAGCAGCAGGACGCTCACCGTGTCAGCTCCAGAGAATCTTCAGCTTCTGCATCTGTGAACATGAAATCTTCAGTCTTACCTCCCGGCAGATCAGTCTTCAGTCTTCAGCAGCGTCTGAAAGAGAACAAGGACACCAGGTTAGGACAATACAAAACCAGCGCAGCACTTACCTCGTCCATCGGAGCATCCCGAGGCCGCGTGCTGCACTCTTCATACTCCGGCAATCCTGCGGAAACAAAGGACATTGGTTAGTGAACCTCCGTGTTTATTCTGCTTACCTGTGCCACGTACGCCTCGATCTTCGTCAGGCGCTGTTTGTCCGCACCTGCTAAAACAAGAAGGATATCATTAGGTGCACGGTACGCCATCACTACTCACGTGCCTCCTAGCTGTCATCGGCTTGCCCATTCTCCGGCACGTACCTCGGCGTCCATCTCCACGCCGTCAGCTACGGCTACCTGAAAAAAGGGAAAAGAGACATTAAGAAGTGCATTTAACTTCGCATAACATTCTTTTACTTACGTGCCTTCACGAACTCCGGCATTCTTCTCGCTTACCTTAATTACATACCGGACCTGCAATGGCGAGAGACATTTAAGGGGTCATATAAATAAAACTCCATATTCAAGCAATCACCGTTCGTGCAGCTAACGACGGCCTTGCTCCCTGACTTCATCCTCTGCAATCAAGAGGCTGGGCAATTAACCAGTGAAGCAACTGGCATCAGCACCCCTGCACAGACGCAGGATGGAGAGCTCCGCTTTCACCTATATAAGGTGAGCACATTCAGCCTACGAGTAACGTGGGGAGTCCAGGAAAGGGGAAGGTCAGATTGGCCAACCAGACATTCATTAACCCCTTGTTCTCCTACTTGCAGACACCTCACCCTCCAGGTCAAAATTACGGTGAGAAGAGGGTCTATCCAGGGTGTTACCAGAGGCCTGCGCGTGACCCTAGAAGACACTGAAATCTCCAACCCCGGACCTGCGCCTCCGAGGGATTCAGGTGAGCGTTACACCCTCTTTGCTTCTTTCTATTTCCTCCTCTTCTTCTTGTTCTCCATGCCAATCCATCACCCTTCCGGCTGTGATATCTACCCTTTATTCTCCCTTGTGCTGCAGTTCTATCACCACATCTACTCCTTACCTATGTTTTTCCTCCTCTGCTCTTTTTTCTCTTGAATGCACATTATCTGCTTTCTTCCCTCTCATCCTGCAATCTTCACTCCTTTCTCCTTCCTCCCTCCGCCTCCTTCTTTCTGCCTCCAGGATGCATCTTCCACTATTCTACTATCTTCCAATCTATCACAATCGTGCTGCTCTCTCTGTCCTTTTTTTATACTCTTCTATGATGTTCCATGGGGTAAGAGCTTAGATTCTGGGCAGTTAAACAGCCATGTTATGGTGGCCACCCAATCTCTGCATGGCACCCTGACTTGCCTGGGGTCTCACTGAATACCCGCTCCCACAAGTGTCCTTGCTCTTCCCCACAACCGTTCAGTAATTGTGATGAGAGGACTACTACCCTACAATGATACAATGATGAGTAGTTGCTAAATCACGTATGCAGCCCTCACACTTCTACAAAACAGTGTTCCCAATAAAAGATGAAACAGGCGCAGTTAAGAGACATACCTCCTTCACGGTTTGTGGCAACATAGGCCGAGAGAAGACTATACTCTTAAGAGGGGTGCAAATGTTATAACAGTAGCAACTCAACCAGCAATAACACAACAGTCTAAAATATAGGAATGTCCAAACTATCAGGTTCACAGACAAGCTCAGGATTTACTAGTGTCTTACTGCCAAAGTTGTGAACGGGTTCAGGAGCTACTGACGATGTGCGCAGTTTCTGCTAATTGAAGAGGTAAGGTCTGTCCCTCTGGAGGTCCAACCTGCCACCTGGGGTGGAACTGGGAGAGGGCTAACCCACTTGCAGGGAGAATATCTAAACCTCCAAATGAAAAAGGACTTATGGTAGTTGTGCTCTAAACAGGGCTGGTAGCTTTATGGAATCCTGATGGTAGCCAAGTCAGAAATCAGGAGGCAGGAGCTCGGAGGGACAAGGGTGCTACAGGATTGGAGGAGGAAGGAAGTTCAGGAGAGTAAAACAAGGACTGAGGCAATAATAAGGAGAATGAAGAAAACAAGAAAAGGGAAGGCTGGAACTTACTAGCAGGGATGGATCATATTTGCTCAGGACAGGCATTGCAACGCATAGGCTCTGTGTTTAATCCAGCACTTAACCTTCGTGAGCAGACCTCTGGAACGGGCAGCACCACCTCGAAAAGAACTAGACTGTTACCAGCGCTTGCACTGTACTGCATAATGAGATCCAAGTGCTACTCTATGCCCCAGGGCCATGACAAAATGAAGGTTATATAAAAAAATATATATTTTAAATACACTATATGCAATAACTGTACTATAACAACGCTAACAAAAAAAACACTGCTGTGGGACGGCCACAAATAGTGCAGTAGAAAGACGATGCAAGCACTCTGGGTGATGTAGCAAGGGTTGAAGGCAGATAAATCACATCAATGTTTCCAATAGGATCTGTCTTCATTGAGAAAAGGTTCAAATACATTGATTATCAAACTCTGACAGCATTAGACTACACTTCTTAAAGTTGAGCAAGCAGTGAAAACCATGTTTGCATGCAGCGTATTTCAGTGACACAACGGGAGCATGTAGAGAGTGGGGCACAAGATGAAGGTTGCTGTTGTTTAATGAAGCATTCAAAGGATGCGGGTTGATGAGGCCAGCATGGTCGGGTAGACATTTGAGCTAGGATCAAGTAAATAATCAACCGCAAATAGCAACACTGCTGTTCCTGACTGTCAAGGTGGACTTTCCTTGCTTCTGGGGTCCCGCACTCTGTTGAGGGAGTTCAGGCTCGGTCAGTCCTGCTTCCTAGGAATCCAGAGCATCTTCCTGGAGCTCTTGGCCAGCTTAAAAGCAACGCACACAATCTGGTGTTCCTCTCCCTGGCTATACCATTTCCAGCAGCAACTCTGTGGAAATTCAGTTCCGAGATGGATGTCCAGGTGGCTTACTTTGGAGTTCATTGGTCCCACCAACTCAAGGGGAGAAGTCGTCCTTGCAAGAATTTCTCTTTCGATACAAATTTGGAGTTTCAGCACAGCAGCAGGGCTTCACCGGGCAAACCAACGGTCCAGGAGTTGCAGCAGGTGTCCTCTTCAAGTTCTTCTTCAGTTCCTCCGTCCAGTGGTCGACTCTGCCTTCCAAGCCAAAAGAGTCGCCTTTTTATTCAGTTCTCTCCCATTCATTCCAGCCAAGCTGTCAGTCACCCAGCAGGGTGGCTGTCCTTGCCGGACAGTCAGCCGGCCAATCACCACAGAGTGCAATTGGGTCTCCTAGGAGTCTAAACACAGGGAGCTTTGGGCACTTTCTACCTACCCCAGACACGCTGGAGCCAGAGGCGGGCTTCACTTGTGAATCCCGCCAAAGGCAAAATGAACAATAGGACCAGACCTGGTTTGGTGCGCAGAGTACATTTACAGAAGGAGCTTTCCACAAAGAAATGGCGAAAAAAGAAGACCGGGGCCATTTTGACGAAAATTGCACCCCTGGGTACTTTACTGCAGTTGCGAACGTAGCCCGCAGTAAATGCACACCACGAAACAACTGCCACCAGCCATTCAGTGAAGAAAGGGTAACATAATAATGTTACATGAGAAGCTAGACAAAAGGGGTACTAAGTAACCCCTCCAGCACCCTATTGTAAGATAGTGTGTTCTGGGTCTAGAAAGTTTCCAAGTCAATTTCACTTTACTGCTCTGGGAAACAGTAGTTCATCCCAGAGAAGGTATTCAAACGTTTGGGAAATCTGAAAGACTTCCCTGTGCCACTGCACTGAAGGTGCTGTGTGACGAAATGTAAAAGATGATGCCTATGGAGTTTGTCAGGCTCCATAACCAAAAGAAACACAAAGCTCAGAAATCACATTAAAATACACGAGAGAGTGGGAAAAAGGGTTTCTCTCCAGGTTGGAAAAGTCCTAAAAATCCAGCAAAGTTGCTGGGGGTCTCTATGGTGGAGGGAGTTAGCACATATCTGAGAATTCTCCCCAACACTTCCCCGCATAGAAGTGCATTGAATTGTGTCAAGAAAAAAATAAATCAGTATTTTCAGCCGCTGGATTTCTTTTCTCAAAAAAATTATATGGATTCAAAGCTGTTTGGCAGATTTTTATATGAGCAATACAGTCTTGTTTCCACAAGGGCCTTGGTCTGGTTAAGAGGCGCCAAATGTGTCCATTTCTTCCAGTAAATATAGTCTTGGGTATGTGGCCCATGCTCTTCTGGTTTTCATGGAACTCTCAAGTGCCTTTGGATGTGTCAATTGAGTCATTTTATGGGAAATCATTAAATCTCAAGGCCTACCACATTTAAGGAAAGCCAAGAAAGATCACCCTCACTTGAAAGTCAGAGTGAGTTACAGTTTTAATAGTGCATTGCCCTCATCTTTTCGAGCTATGCTTGCAGTTCATTAAGGTTGTGATTTTATGCCATTATTGTCTTATTAGTAAATAACCTTGATGAACAACGTGGGGATGTTGTGATATTCCCAGGGTAGGTAGTCACTTATTGAGAATTCTATTATATGCTGACAATATAGAATTATTTGACCATACCTCGAAGATCGTACAGATTTTGATTGATTGTTATGCAGAGTTTCTGGACTCTCTTGGTCTTTTTGTAAACACAAGTAAGTCTAAATTAATGTTGTTGGGTAAACAAAATGATTAAATGTACCCGCTTAGATATAATGGTGAAATAATGGACTAGGTTCAGACTTCCAACAATTTGAGGTGGCGGGGGGGCACGTTTAATGCCTCACTTCAATGGAATGATCAGGCATGCATGCATTCGATAAGGATGACGCAGTCTGGGATTGCACTTTTTAAAAATGTATTATTTATTTATTTTGGGTGGAACAATGGTCTTTTGATCACAAAAGAATGAACAATAGATAAGAAATTGGATATGACGGAAAGCAGCAAGCTTCTTAAAACCAAATGAGTTTGGGTGACATTCTGACCAGGTTCTGAGGGGGTGGGGGTAAATGGAACAGACACCTGGCACAATACATGGGTGGACATACATATATTAAGGACAAACAACATTAGAAATGTTTATGTGCAAGTAGGTAGTACGACCAGCTGTGTTAGGGATGGGACCATGATGGATGAAGTGCTAGAGTGGAGGCAGTAGAAAGTGAGGGAAAGAGGCAGGGTAGAGGTGAGGGAAAAATGGCAGCTAGAAAGCAGGTAAGAGGAAGATTAGAAGGGTAACTCTGACGCAAGGAGGTAGGTTAGTTTGTTTGTAACAAATCGGTGTGGACTGTTTCTAGTGTGTCTGGGGAAAAGTGGAGTAAGAAGAGTTAAAGAGCAAAAGTAAAATGAAGCACAGGGAGGGCTAAGACATAAGGAGGCAGAGCGGAGATTACTATATATAATAGATACAATGGTGCGTTTCCGTAGATAGATTTGTGAACCTGGAGCAGACATTTAAATCTGGCCCTGTTTTGCATCGTCAGTTATCCAGCCTGGTGATGATAGGAGGACGTAGGTCTGAAGTGGGGGAGTTCAAAGAGAGTCTTGGTAGCAAAGTTAATTATCTTTTTGAGAAGACAGAATGCATAGTTGGGGAGACCATAGAGAATTCTGGCACAGTAGTCAAGTTTAGAGAATACAAGAGTGGCTAAGGGATGCATGACTGTTTCCCAAAGTATACTGAGAGTCATCCAATTTAAAGCAATATTTATTGCTTATTGAGCAAAGACCATAGAGTCTTTGTCGTATGGGCTTGCATATGGAGTATTGACAATACAAATGTACTGTCTATTCCTGGGACTGTTTTTCACAGTCAATGTGTACATCTTCCCCAGTCAATTCCTACTTTGTTGCTGGATTACCTGGTTTAACAATCCTAAACTGATGGATAAAAAAATCATATAGAATGCTTATATGTTGTAGAAAAAAGTGATTGGGTCAACAGCACATTATTTTTCTTGGGTAAAGAACTAGAATGAACACTCCTCATTGATAAGATTTAGGATGAACAAGCTGGAAAATAAATGAGTCCTAGTAAGCTAGTATGGTGGTAATTCAAGGGAAGGCTGTGCTCCTGTTATTTGAGAAGGAGGGAGATCTGTATGATTTTATGTTCTTTGGGTCAATCTGCACTGGTCTTAGGAGTTACATTGTATTTTCTGCCCTTAAGTGTCTACATTTTAGACAATGTCATCCTGCTTCAATTCATCTGTAGTTGCTTTCTGACAAGTGTCTCTCTTCTGGTGTAGGAAAGTATCTTATTTCAGCTTTAACAAGGTTTATTAATATTAAGGTACTGTTTTACTGTTTATTTGTGTATTTAAAATTGATTGGGGGTCATTATGAGTTTGGAGGTAGCCATGGCGCTATTAGCCCCATAGGGCTCGAGGGAATGGGGAAGGCGCTAATAACGGGCCCGCTATTAGCTCCAAGGTCCCTTAACCGGTCCCGCAAAGAACGCTAAGGGACCTCGGAATATGGCGGTATGGGCTTAACGGCACCGACATCCTTAACGGTGCCGTTATGCCCCTACCGCCATACTCATAATGACCCCCATTGTTTTAATTGCTTTTATTGATAAATTATTTTATCTGAAATATGTGGGATGTATTGACCCACTTTTGCTCTGTTATGCTGCATCACTCTGTTATGGTGGTGCCAGAAACAGCACAATGGTGCATAACCTTTGTGCGTGCCAAAACCCCTGAAAATCGCGCTTTTCAATGCACAAAAAGATGGCTGCCCAATCTGCCACACATGTTGCCAGTGGTGGAACAGAGCTCTCACTACTGAAATGTGTCACTGGGCTCCACAACAATTGAAAGTGGAGTACAGAAGGAAAAAGCAGCGCTTTGCTAAATGAAACTTCAATATTGCTTTAAATCACCTTTTGTTTGCTGTTGAAACTTAAGAATGCCGGTACAGAACACCTTCCAAATATTCAAAATTCTCGCTGGGTGCTATAATTCACTTAGTTTAAGGAATCACTGTGAACTTGCAAGGTGCTGAAGGGCTAAAAGCATAAAGAGATCTCCACAGCAAAAGTCGCCTTATAGAGGCGGTCCCAGAGATTCCCCTCGTTTCGAGGTACCAGGAGCGTACTCGCCAAGGTATGTGACATATGAGGAGCAAATTAACCAACAAAGAGCTGCACTGGGACTCTGCCCAGTATACATCATAAGATCCATACCTGTTGAAGCGCCCATAACCAGACAACCATGGGCAGCACGGTACCCTATCAGACAGCCGTACCAGCCAATGATACAAAACAAAGAGTACCCACAGACGGTCCATGAAGAGACCCAAAGAGCCCTAATGGAAGGCCAGTGGAAATGACTCCAGGGCCTGAACAGACTCGTGAATGAACAAAAGCAGCTATCGAAGATAGCACGCCAGTGCGAGTAACTACGAAAATAAATATAATGGACACAGAGAAGAGACGATGTTAAAACGTGAGGAAACGTTGCTACAAGACAAGATGGGAGCAACCGACCTGTCAAACGTGTGTAAATAGTCTTGGAACGCAAGAGGCAAAAGAAACGATACTGCTTGCAATGCTTAGTAGAAGATTAGAGCGGCAAACGCCAACCATAAATCTACCTCAATAAGGCACATTATACAAGTGCGACTCCATTTTGTAAAAGCAGAAATGTACCCAGGCTACCAGAGGTCTGACAGGCCAAGTTTCATAACCCAGCGAAAGGCAAGAGATGAGTGGAATTGAAACTCAACAAAGAGCATCTCATGCCTAGGAAATCGAGGTCTACCAGAGAAAGGGAGGAGAGCGTCAGCTAATAAGACTCAGGGCATCATCACGACTTTGGCGGTAACCCTTAAATCCGGCGGTCGCGCTATTACCGCCGGATTTAAGGGTCTGCCAAATCAGGACTTCGGTGGATTTCGCCCCAGCTCTTGGCTGGGGGGAAATCCGCCGAAAATTTGCGCTATTACCGCCGGCGGGAAATCCGCCGGCGGTAAGAGTGAAATTTTCTCCATTGAGCCCATTGGGGAATGGGGCATTCCCGAATGGGCTCAATGGGGAATGAGGAATTACATTACCGCCGAACTTGCGATCCGTTGCAATTAGCACCGAGGAGTTCGGCGGTAGGGCTAATACCGCCAGTGGTAATACCGCCGGAATTACCGCCAAAGTCGTGATCAGGCTCTCAAACTTCAGAGCATACCAGCCTGCCTCATGAAGGTCAAGAAAAGGGGGGCCCATGAAGGTGGCGAGGCTAAAACAGAATTAAATGCACTAAAAGCTGGAAACTGAAGCAGATTCATGGTGAACTAACACGTGACCAGCCAGGCGCAAAGAAGTACCACCGCCTGATGTCATCCAGGACCCGAAATTGCCATAACTTTTCCTGATAAGAGGATAGAGTTTCGAGGCTATACCCCGCCAACTTATTGACACATAGCCCTAAGATACTGATTGATGGAAGGGAGGCAGGGTGAAACTTGGGACACCAGGCACATGGGTGTCCATTCTGCATGCCACTAATTAAAATGGGGATTTATGTCTAGGGGTGTAACCTGCCCAATCACAATGGACCAAGTAATCTGGATTCCTATAGATAGTGGAACCAATAAGACATCGTACTTGTAGTGACGTCAATCACGTGTGGTATAGTGGGATGGGCGTACACGCCCACCTGATAAGAGTTATCCAATCCGCATGCCCTATTATCATGTACAGATATAGCACCTATACTTAGGTTACCTTTCCTAACCAATTATATTGCATGTCGAGTTTTTGTAGAGTTAGACGTCAATGATGACGCATATTGCCTATCAGAATTGCTGTTCAACTGAAGTTCGAGGAAATCGGAGCGAGACAGGCAATTGCAATGCTGCTGATTCCCATTTGTTTCTCTGTTTGATGTACTTGTCATTAAACATATTTCCCTTTGCCAACTTACTGAGCCCTCATTATTGAGTAGTGTTCGAGTAAATGAATCCTGCACCCCCTGTCCTCACATGGTGCAGCTATCTTGTCTTACAAGTTCTAGAGGGTGAGCGCTGACCTATGGGCCCTTCAGTGAATTCCTCTCCTCTTGAACACTTGTTAGCGTGAGGATGGTTTCGGCCATTAATTATTGATTATATAATACTAAGACACCTTAGACCGACAGCACGAAGTAACTCCGGGCCTTCGGCAATATCACAAGTCCTTTCGCCATTCCGGCTGAGTAGACTGAGAATATCCCCGTGGACAATGATAGAGTAAGTCCATAAAAAATCTGCAGTGGGTCTGAAGGAACACGCCTTTCCAAGCATAACCCTTCTCATTCCCACAGGCAGCCAATCGGATGAAAAAACCTTAAAAGGCTGGAAGAGGAAGGGGCGGTGATCCCGAAGTTCCAGAGAGGAAAAGATGCGATCGGTGAGTGAAACAACAAACTCGTTACTTTGGCAAATGTCGTGTAGGCATTAGAGCTAGTAAGGGAAAGGTAACAGTGGGTGGCAGAGAAAAAATTAAATAGTCACAAGTAGAGAAGTCTGTATATATATATGTATATATATATAGGGGGTAATGACTCAAGCATAAGAGATAAAGAGTGGATACCGGGGGGACACCCGAGAGAAAAACAAGGGGTTCCGGGGGGACACCCGAGAGAAAAACGAAGGATTACCAGGGGGACACCTGAGTTAAAAACGAAGGATTACCAGGGGGGCACCTGAGATAAAAACGTAAGGATTCACCTTATTCCAGCGCTTTAATACAGCGGTCATAAGAAACGTGAACTCATAGCCCATATAATAAGGGACAAATAGACTACGGTGACCCTTAAAGATGCATCAAAGGAGTTTAAACAAACTCCATGACGGGGTATTAATTAGAAGTCAGGTATATGTATGACCAGCGGGTGTCTGTCTAGTCTGTCAAGTGTCTGTTACATGTGTTTTGTTGTACGTCAAATGTAAAACAATTGTATTATTGATTGTGTGAAATGAAATTTGGTTTTACGCGATTCTGTAACTGAGAGGGAATCACCAATGAATTGATGGTTTTGAGTTAATTGATAGTAACATTTTGGCGGGAAAAGCTTGGATCGGAGCATGCGTATTTGGTGCATGCTCATACTATTGGAAGGATAAAACACTGTATAAACATTGTTGGTGGCGGAATCAAAAATGGAGGAGTTCACCCCACTTGCGCATCTGTGTATGCAACTACCTAAGTATGCACCAAAACTCAAGAAGTATAGCGCAGAGTGGGTTAAGGGTACCGCCCACAAAATGTTCATGCCTTGGCCACAGAATGGGTCCCTTTCTAAGGCTGTTTTACAGCATATGACGACCTTGCTACACGCCACATATACAGGCAAAAAGCTATAGAAACATCTTGCTGTTCTAGAATTGTGGAAGATGTTTGAAGAAACGAAGGTAGAAGAACCACCCACAGACTGGATACTAAATGTATGTACGGAGGGGAATGTGACGCCTACCGCGCCACCAGCCCCGCCTGAGCCAGTCATTGAAGGGAGTAAAACAGAGGGGCTTTACCCACTAAGAGAACTTAAGGCAGCCACGGGGTATAGCAACCCTGCATATGAGTCGCCTACGTACAGTAGTGACAATAATAAGAGAAAGGAACAGGAAAACAATATCGCCTTTGCGGTCTCAAGGGACAAAGAGAGATGTGAAGATGAAGGAAAAGATTGGGCACAGAGTTGTGCACCTCCAGATAAGGAGAAAGAGGGAAATAAACGTAAAGGAAATGAAGGTAGAGTTGATGAGATAGCATTCGCAAAAGACGAATGGATGGGAGGTCACATATAACTGAAGTTGGATGGAAAAGGAAATGATGTTTGAGGCCAAGGGAGAGGTCTGATGAGACACAAAGGAGAGAGAGAGAGAAAGAGATGCAAGTAAGGGATGAAAGGACAAGAAAGAAAGATAGGCTAAGGCGAGAACAACTATATCGCGAAGAGCAAGAGAACAGCTCGATCGCTGACAAGAGGTAGCCTATGACCAGTACAGACAGACTAAGCAAAGGATGGAAGAAGAGCAAAGGGTACGTGAGAAGAGAGCGAAGAGATGAGAAGAGGAGGAAATTAGAAGCGCAAATGAACGTAGAAATGAAAGAAGGCGGGAAGTAGATAAGGCTAGAGAAGAAGAGAGGAAGCGCAAGGAAGTAAATGAGGGAATGGAACGTAAGCGCAGACAGAGGGCAGAGGATCTTGAATATCTGGAGCGGGAAGTTAAAAAACCCAATCCTGTTGTAGAAAGGGAAGACATAGAAGAGTTCTTTCCTGCACACAACTTGGTGCAAGGTATGAGTGGGACAAATATTGAAGATGACTTCGACACCAGAAGCATCGGGGAAACGATTGATAAAATATATAATGAGATGGGGCTAGAGCAGATATCCAATGGGGGAAGGGAAGGTGAGCGCTTAGAAAGCACTCAGCAATATGACACTGAGGATGTCACCCGAAGTAGTGGGAGCAGGGGACTGTCCCTAGACAGGCTGGAGATCAGGCAGAACGAAGAGGATGCAAGGAGTTGCGTAGACTGGGATCATTCAGAAACAGACTCCGGTGGGGAAACGGAGGACGAGGCACATGAAGAAGGGAGACGGTATGTAAAATGGTCCCCAGGGGACCGAGGGGTACGATGATCAGACGCTAGCGAGTCTACAAGTAGGACACCGAAGGCTGCCGCGCTGTCTGGCCGACATGAAGGTGAACCCCACGGTCAGAGGGGGGCGGCAGCACCTACCTATGCAGACAGATGAAGGGCATTGCCAGGAAGACGGCAAGGCGGGAATGCCACCCCAGCGGTAGATAGAGGAGCTATGAGGAAGGAAAAGGAAGACTGCGCATTCCAATTCCCATTGCTAGAAAAGGGGGGAGCAAGACCACAATATATTCCATGGCTACACATGGACCGAGAGAACCTTAAAAATAAGCTTCCAATGCTGACATCGGGAGCCGGAAAGTGGATTCATGAGTTAGAGAAAATGACGGGGGGTGTAACCTTAGCTATAGGGGACATTAAGGGCCTCCTAATTGCCACACTTGGTGAAAGAGCAGATGATGTATGATGTAACGGGCAGGCTATCCTAGGGTAACCCTAACTAACACTTCCCATCTATATCCAGAATTTTCAAGACACGTGGGTGCTCGAAACGCATGAGTCTTGGACGGAATCTATCCCTGTATTCTACCACATATTATGCCAAGGGTTCCCTGAACCGGTGTAGAAGCAGCTAAATAAATTGGTAGGAGTAGAAGCAAAACCATGGGCCGAAATACAGTTGACAATTGCACATTACTGTAGACTACTGCAAGAAAAGAATTGGAAAAAGGAAGCAACCCGTAAGGGTGAGGAGGCAAAGCTGGTGCAAAAGTATGCTATAGAGGGAGCCATGCTGACAAGCCCAGCTGAACCAAGAGCGCAATCAGTAGCTAACCCATCCCAGAATAACCAAGGTAGCGCAGGATTTTACCCGAGGGGAAGGGGTTTTGGAGGAAGAGGATGGTAGAGTAATCAGGGAGGGTTTCGAGGTAACCAGGGAGGCTTTCAGAATAATCAAAGTGGCTTTCAGAACGTGCAGATGGCCGGTCCAGCTATGCCAGATGGACAGATGGCCCAACCACTGCCAGTGTGTTGGCTGTGTGGAATGACAGGACATGTGGCGTGCGTGTGCAGAAGCCAAGGCATGTGGCAAAATAGCCAAGGGATGGGGGCAGGCATGGTGAATCAGCCTGCCGTCCCGCTGCAGGGCACTGCACAAAACCACACAGTGCAGCAGCAGGCGCCAGGCCTGCACCAAGGTGCACTGCAAGTGGTTCAATCCCCGCACATGGGGAACGTACCGCAGGGACAATCCCAGCGGGCACCACCACAAATGTCACAGGGCACTAGCTCCGGAGGGGGAGTCAACCCTGGGAATGGGGGTACTCCACAAGCATACAGTGGGCCGAACCTATATATAAAATAGGACAGCTCACGGGGAACTCTTATGTGTTCTATCCTATCAGTGACACCAGACCCTAATAGGGAATTTAGGGTTAATGTCGTCATAGGGGGTAAAGAATATTCCTTCTTAGTTGACACGGGTGCGACGCACTCATGCATACGAGAAGGCATGTTTTCCTTGTCCGGCGAGGCCATAGATACTCAGAGTTTCACGGGAGCTCACGGTAGAGTTCCCTTTACAGATGCACTCCCAGTCACTGTGGGAGAGCGCAAAATGAATGTACCCTTATTATACTCACGTCAGACCCCAGTAAACATCCTGTGTCGGGACTTAATGACTAAGTTGAATATGACAATCTCGTTTACCGAGAACGGTATAGTGTGCTCCACTCCAGGAATGCATTATTCAAACGTGTGCGAAATGATCAGAGCATATTCCGGACATATAGCCATGCGAGCTATACCATTAGAGCCAGAAGTCTTCGCATATGGGGTGCGGGTACTCATGGCAGGATTGCCAGGCCTTACTGATAGAAATATGAGGACACCCAATGAGTTTTCATTCAGACCCAGAATACCTATGCATGACGAGGAGGGACAAGTATTTCCCTTAATGATACAATCTGCCGCAGTGTGAGGGAAAGTGTTATTGGTAGAAGGATATGATGACGAAGGCATACAATGGTGTGCTATTATCGCCATCGAAGAAGGGTATCGAGTGACTGATGTCACCGACGATGATCTGTTTGAAGAACACCCTGACCTGGAAGAGACGAGAGTAGAAGTAAGTCTGACATTTTGGGTCAAAATGATCAAACGGGAGGTGCCACAGAGAATGATGTTGGCGCTGATACGTCCAGAATACTTTGATGAAGACATGGCTCAAGTGCCTGCCGCGGTATGGACTACAGGGCCCTATGACATAGGCCTCCTGAAGGGGGCAGGTGAAGTAAAAATTAAACTGAAACCAGGAGCAATTCTACCACGAGAGTGACAATATCCCATGTCCAGAGAGGCAGATGAGGGGATCGCAAAGACAATTTCCGCCATGATGGAGCAGGGCATCCTAGTGACTTCAGAATCACCTTGCAACACAGTTATTTACCCTGTCAAGAAATCAAAGGGAGGGTCTTGGCGTTTAATCCAAGATTTACGAGCATTAAACGATATAGTTAAAGCCGAATTCCCTCTAATCCCTAATCCATTGACAATTCTGTGCAACATACCAAATGAAGCAAAATATTTAATGGCGATTGACCTGAAAAATGCGTTTTTCTCAATCCCGTTGCACCATGACTCTCAAGATCTGATGTCATTTACTTTCAGACAAATGCGTCTGAAAAGCACGAGGTTGCCACAGGGGTAATGTGAGTCTCCATCCATGTCAGCACCACTGAGGAACAATGCAGGCGTGACTCTGTCCAGCTACTGACAATCCTGTCTGAGAAAGGATACAAAGTTGATAAGGAAAAGTTACAATACTGTCAGCGAGAGGTGCTGTACATAGGCCAGCTAATCTCACACGTAGGGAAATAGGTAACCCCAGAAAGGGCTGAAGCTATCATGAACACGGCTAAACCACTCACGATAAAACAAATGCAAAGCTTCTTAGGCCTGTGCAATTATGTCAGAGCATGGGTTTTCGACTACAGCTCCTATACCAAGCCCCTGCTTCAGGCTTTGAAGAAAGCCCAGGCAACAAAAGGAGAAATTGAATGGACTGAGGCAATGGAGAAAGGGTTTGCAGAATTAAGGGGACAATTTGTAAGGCCCCAGTTCTCGGGATTCCTAATTATGCAGAGGAATTCTACCTGTTCTCACACTCTGATGGTAATTTTATGACGGCAATGTTCGCGCAGCGAACCTCGCTGGGGTACAAGCCCCTAGCATATTACAGCGGGAGTCTGGACCCGGTCATGAGGGGCCACTTCCCATGCGAACAAAATCTAGCTACTGCTGCGTTCGCCATTGAGAAGGTGTCATCTATTGTGATGGGGTGCTCCATGACATTGTAAGTCGAGCACTCATTATTCACCATACTAGAGAAGCCAAAGGGCATGCTGACATCACAGAGAGCATCTGCCTATGAGGTGATTATCTTCAACCCATCGATCAAAATAGTTTGATGTAAAACTGTGATCCCTGCTACATTCATAGCTGAGCCAGTCGCAGAAGGAGAACCTATACATGACTGTGCGAATTATGAGAAATTCTATGATGAAATCCCCAGGGTAAAGGAAAATGCCGAGGCAGGTGGTGAAATCGTGTTCATTGACGGTTCTTCAAGAATCAATCAAGAAGACGGACAAAGATATATAAGCCTGGCCGTGGTAAAACACCTAGCGAATGGAGAGTTCCAAGTACTCGTCAGTGCGCAAATACTCTTTGACTATTCTGCACAAGCTGCAGAACTGTTGGCGCTGATACTCGCCATTGAGAATCATGCAGACCAGGAAGTAACTGTGTACAGTGACTCAGCCTATGTGACGTCCACAGTACATGCAGGTCTAGCGCGCTGGAAAAGGAAGGGCTACCTCTCAGCGGATGGCACGCCAGTGCAATACGCAGCCTTTCTGGACAGGTTAATAAAAGCACTACAGCTCCCAGTGGGCATAGCGGTCATGAAATGCGCCGCCCACACCAAGGGGACAGATTTCGTGTCACATGGAAACCATGAAGCGGACACAGAAGCCAAGTGCATGGCATCCAAAACTGAAACAATCATGGACGTAGAGGTGTTATGTACCCATGAGAGGATGATCGTAGCGCAAGCCACACCTGAGGCCTATAGTAACATGGGGCAGACTCAGCTAATGGAACTGCAAGGGGAGGCACCTCAAGAAGAGAAAGATTTGTGGCAGCGTCAAGGTGTTCCTTAAACCCCTCTGACGGTTTGTGGAGGCAGGACAGCACTGGTAAACCGGTAATGCCTGTCGCCCTACTGAAGGTAGCATTGGAGCAGTTGCACTACCCTATACATATGACAAAAGAAAACCTTGCTTCAACGCTCGCAGAAGACTGGTTCACACCGAATTTAGCAGAGCATTTTGCATTATTCATGGTGAACTGCATTATCTGCCAACAGTTGACCTCTGGGCACACACTAAAAGTAGTGAGAGGAGTTATTGCCCGGCCGAATGGGCCATTCCAACACTTGAATATCGACTACGTCGACATGATTCAAGTGTGCAACGGGTACAGGTATTTAATTGTGGTGGTGTGTCCATTCTCTAGATGGATAGAAGCAGGTCCCTGTACACACCCAGACGCTACCTGTGCTGCCAAATTCCTAGTGAGGGAAGTGTTCCCTAGATGGGGGTGTGCGAAGTAATGAGATCAGATAACAGGGCTCACTTTGTTAATGCAGTGTTCGAACAGATCAGCTTGTTGCTTGGTATAAAGCACAAGTTCTCGTCGGCGTATCACCCGGAGGGGAATGGGGTATATGAGCTGCTCAACGGCCTGTTAAAGGAGAGGATAGCCAAGTTAAAGCTCACATTAAGAAAGTGATGGCTGCACTGTCTACCACTGGCATTGTATGCACTTCGGAACCAACCCGGCTCCGACCATCATCTTATGCCGCACAAGATAGTTACAGGCAGAAGGATGAGGACCCCTCTTACCCCCCGAGATAGAGCTAGATGTGATGCCCAGTCAACTAGAGAGGTTCTGGGAACAGAGATGCAGGAGTACCTTAACTGTATGACATCCAGCGCCTCTGTCATTTCAGGCCAGCTGCAGCGACGGCGAAAAGGGGACAGTGCAGCACAAAACAAATCAGGAAGTGCTGAAGCTGACCCCCCCACAAGGTCTACATGCGCCCCTTGTCTTCCCTGGTGACAACGTGCTTGTGAAGAACTTTACCAGGAAGAGGTGGGATGAGCCAGGATTTAATGGCGCTTTCATCGTAGAGGCCTGCACCCCCTCCGCCGTCAAGCTCCAGGGCAGAAGGGCATGGATCTTCATAAATGGCATTAAACCTTATGTCGGAGAGAGCCCTATAGCAGCATTCAACAGCAAAGAAACCACAGACAACGGGGAAGAACCTCAGCATGTGCAGACAAGATCCATGGGACCAGACCTGGTTTGGTGCGCAGAGTACATTTAAAGAAGGAGCTTTCCACAAAGAAATGGCGAGGGCCATTTTGACAAAAATTGCACCCTTGGGTACTTTACTGCAGTTGCGAACGTAGCCCGCGGTAAATGCACACCACGAAACAACTGCCACCAGCCATTCAGTGAGGAAAGGGTAACATAATAATGTTACATGAGAAGCTAGACAAAAGGGGTACTAAGTAACCCCTCCAGCACCCTATTGTAAGATAGTGTGTTCTGGGTCTAGAAAGTTTCCAAGTCAATTTCACTTTACTGCTCTGGGAAACAGTAGTTCATCCCAGAGAAGGTATTCAAACGTTTGGGAAATCTGAAAGACTTCCCTGTGCCACTGCACTGAAGGTGCTGTGTGACGAAATGTAAAAGATGATGCCTATGGAGTTTGTCAGGCTCCATAACCAAAAGAAACACAAAGCTCAGAAATCACATTAAAATACACGAGAGAGTGGGAAAAAGGGTTTCTCTCCAGGTTGGAGAAAAATCAAGTCCTAAAAATCCAGCAAAGTTGCTGGGGGTCTCTATGGTGGAGGGAGTTAGCACATATCTGAGAATTCTCCCCAACACTTCCCCGCATAGAAGTGCATTGAATTGTGTCAAGAAAAAAATAAATCAGTATTTTCGGCCGCTGGATTTCTTTTCTCAAAAAAATCATATGGATTCAAAGCTGTTTGGCAGATTTTTATATGAGCAATACAGTCTTGTTTCCACAAGGGCCTTGGTCTGGTTAAGAGGCGCCAAATGTGTCCATTGCTTCCAGTAAATATAGTCTTGGGTATGTGGCCCATGCTCTTCTGGTTTTCATGGAACTCTCAAGTGCCTTTGGATGTGTCAATTGAGTCATTTTATGGGAAATCATTAAATCTCAAGGCCTACCACATTTAAGGAAAGCCAAGAAAGATCACCCTCACTTGAAAGTCAGAGTAAGTTACAGTTTTAATAGTGCATTGCCCTCATCTTTTCGAGCTATGCTTGCAGTTCATTAAGGTTGTGATTTTATGCCATTATTGTCTTATTAGTAAATTAACCTTGATGAACAACGTGGGGATGTTGTGATATTCCCAGGGTAGGTAGTCACTTATTGAGAATTCTATTATATGCTGACAACGTAGAATTATTTGACCATACCTCGAAGATCGTACAGATTTTGATTGATTGTCATGCAGAGTTTCTGGACTCTCTTGGTCTTTTTGTAAACACAAGTAAGTCTAAATTGATGTTGTTGGGTAAACAAAATGATTAAATGTACCCGCTTAGATATAATGGTGAAATAATGGACTAGGTTCAGACTTCCAACAATTTGAGGTGGCGGGGGGGGCACGTTTAATGCCTCACTTCAATGGAATGATCAGGCATGCATGCATTCGATAAGGATGACGCAGTCTGGGATTGCACTTTTTAAAAATGTATTATTTATTTATTTTGGGTGGAACAATGGTCTTTTGATCACAAAAGAATGAACAATAGATAAGAAATTGGATATGACGGAAAGCAGCAAGCTTCTTAAAACCAACTGAGTTTGGGTGACATTCTGACCAGGTTCTGAGGGGGTGGGGGTAAATGGAACAGACACCTGGCACAATACATGGGTGGACATACATATATTAAGGACAAACAACATTAGAAATGTTTATGTGCAAGTAGGTAGTACGACCAGCTGTGTTAGGGATGGGACCATGATGGATGAAGTGCTAGAGTGGAGGCAGTAGAAAGTGAGGGAAAGAGGCAGGGTAGAGGTGAGGGAAAAATGGCAGCTAGAAAGCAGGTAAGAGGAAGATTAGAAGGGTAACTCTGATGCAAGGAGGTAGGTTAGTTTGTTTGTAACAAATCGGTGTGGACTGTTTCTAGTGTGTCTGGGGAAAAGTGGAGTAAGAAGAGTTAAAGAGCAAAAGTAAAATGAAGCACAGGGAGGGCTAAGACATAAGGAGGCAGAGCGGAGATTACTATAGATAATAGATACAATGGTGCCTTTCCGTAGATAGATTTGTGAACCTGGAGCAGACATTTAAATCTGGCCCTGTTTTGCATCGTCATTTATCCAGCCTGGTGATGATAGGAGGACGTAGGTCTGAAGTGGGGGAGTTCAAAGAGAGTCTTGGTAGCAAAGTTAATGATCTTTTTGAGAAGAGAATTCTGGCACAGTAGTCAAGTTTAGAGAATACAAGAGTGGCTAAGGGATGCATGACTGTGTCCCAAAGTATACTGAGAGTCATCCAATTTAAAGCAATATGTATTGCTTATTGAGCAAAGACCATAGAGTCTTTGTCGTATGGGGCTTGCATATGGAGTATTGACAATACAAATGTACTGTCTATTCCTGGGACTGTTTTTCACAGGCAATGTGTATGTCTTCCCCAGTCAATTCCTACTTTGTTGCTGGATTACCTGGTTTAACAATCCTAAACTGATGGATAAAAAAATCATATAGGATGCTTATATGTTGTAGAAAAAAGTGATTGGGTCAACAGCACATTATTTTTCTTGGGTAAAGAACTAGAATGAACACTCCTCATTGATAAGATTTAGGATGAACAAGCTGGAAAATAAATGAGTCCTAGTAAGCTAGTATGGTGGTAATTCAAGGGAAGGCTGTGCTCCTGTTATTTGAGAAGGAGGGAGATATGTATGATTTTATGTTCTTTGGGTCAATCTGCACTGGTCTTAGGAGTTACATTGTATTTTCTGCCCTTAAGTGTCTACATTTTAGACAATGTCACCCTGCTTCAATTCATCTGTAGCTGCTTTCTGACAAGTGTGTCTCTTCTGGTGTAGGAAAGTATCTTATTTCAGCTTTAACAAGGTTTATTAATATTAAGGTACTGTTTTACTGTTTATTTGTGTATTTACAATTGATTGGGGGTCATTATGAGTTTGGAGGTAGCCATGGTGCTATTAGCCCCAAAGGGCTCAATGGGAATGGCGAAGGCGCTAATAACGGGCCCGCTATTAGCTCCAAGGTCCCTTAACCGGTCCCGCAAAGAACGCTAAGGGACCTTGGAATATGGCAGTAGCGGCTTAACGGCACCGACATCCTTAACGGCGCCGTTATGCCCCTACCGCCATACTCATAATGACCCCCATTGTTTTAGTTGCTTTTATTGATAAATGATTTTATCTGAATATGTGGGATGTATTGACCCACTTTTGCTCTGTTATGCTGCATCACTCTGTTATGGTGGTGCCAGAAACAGCAAAATAGTGCATAACCTTTGTGCGTGCCAAAACCCCTGAAAATCGCGCTTTTCAATGCACAAAAAGATGGCTGCCCAATCTGCCACACATGTTGTCAGTGGTGGAACAGAGCTCTCACTACTGAAATGTGTCACTGGGCTCCACAACAATTGAAAGTGGAGTACAGAAGGAAAAAGCAGCGCTTTGCTAAATGAAACTTCAATATTGCTTTAAATCACCTTTTCTTTGCTGCTGAGAATTAAGAATGCCGGTACAGAACACCTTCCAAATATTCAAAATTCTCGCTGGGTGCTATAATTCACTTAGTTTAAGGAATCACTGTGAACTTGCAAGGTGCTGAAGGGCTAAAAGCATAAAGAAATCTCCACAGCAAAAGTCGCCTTGTAGAGGAGGTCCCAGACATGGCCTGCTCCCCTTCCCCTCGGTTCGAGGTACCAGGAGCATACTTGCCAAGGTATGTGACATACGAGGAGCAAATTAACCAACAAAGAGCTGCACTGGGACTCTGCCCAGTATACATCAGAAGATCGTACCTGTTGAAGCGCCCATAACCAGACAACCCTGGGCAGCACGGTACCCTATCAGACAGCCATACCAGCCACTGATACAAAACAAAGAGTACCCACAGACGGTCCATGAAGAGACCCAAAGAGCCCTAATGGAAGGCCAGTGGAAATGACTCAAGGGCCTGAACAGACTCGTGAATGAACAAAAGCAGCTATCGAAGATAGCACGCCAGTGCGAGTAACTACGAAAATAAATATAATGGACACAGAGAAGAGACGATGTTAAAACGTGAGGAAACGTTGCTACAAGACAAGATGGGAGCAACCGACCTGTCAAACGTGTGTAAATAGTCTTGGAACGCAAGAGGCAAAAGAAACAATATTGCTTGCAATGCTTAGTAGAAGATTAGAGCGGCAAGCGCCAACCATAAATCTACCTCAATAAGGCACATTATACAAGTGCGACTCCATTTTGTAAAAGCAGAAATGTACCCAGGCTACCAGAGGTCTGACAGGCCAAGTTTCATAACCCAGCGAAAGGCAAGAGAAGGAGTGGAATTGAAACTCAACAAAGAGCATCTCATGCCTAGGAAATCGAGGTCTACCAGAGAAAGGGAGGAGAGCGTCAGCTAATAAGACTCAGGGCATCATCACGACTTTGGCGGTAACCCTTCAATCCGGCGGTCGCGCTATTACCGCCGGATTTAAGGGTCTGCTAAATCAGGACTTCGGTGGATTTCTCCCCAGCTCTTGGCTAGGGGGAAATCCGCCGAAAATTTGCGCTATTACCGCCGGCGGGAAATCCGCCGGCGGTAAGAGTGCACATTTTCTCCATTGAGCCTATTGGGGAATGGGGCATTCCTGAATGGGCTCAATGGGGAATGAGGATTTACATTACCGCCAAACTTGTGATCCGGTGCAATTAGCACCGGGGAGTTCGGCGGTAGGGCTAATACTGCCAGTGGTAATACCACCGGCATTACAGCCAAAGTCGTGATCAGGCTCTCAAACTTCAGAGCATACCAGCCTGCCTCATGAGGGTCAAGATAAGGGGGGCCCATGAAGGTGGCGAGGCTAAAACAGAATTAAATGCACTAAAAGCTGGAAACTGAAGCAGATTCATGGTGAACTAACACGTGACCAGCCAGGCGCAGACAAGTACCACCGCCTGATGTCATCCAGGACCCGAAATTGCCATAACTTTTCCTGATAAGAGGATAGAGTTTCGAGGCCATACCCCGCCAACTTATTGACACATAGCCCTAAGATACTGATTGATGGAAGGGAGGCAGGGTGAAACTTGGGACACCAGGCACATGGGTGTCCATTCTGCATGCCGCTAATTAAAATGGGGATTTATGTCTAGGGGTGTAACCTGCCCAATCACAATGGACCAAGTTATCTGGATTCCTATAGATAGTGGAACCAATAAGACATCGTACTTGTAGTGACGTCAATCACGTGTGGTATAGTGGGATGGGCGTACACGCCCACCTGATAAGAGTTATCCAATCCGCATGCCCTATTATCATATACAGATATAGCACCTATACTTAAGTTACCTTTCCTAACCAATTATATTGCATTTCGAGTTTTTGTAGAGTTAGACGTCAATGATGACGCATATTGCCTATAAGAATTGCTGTTCAACTTAAGTTCGAGGAAGTCGGAGCGAGACAGGCGATTGCAATGCTGCTGATTCCCATTTGTTTCTCTGTTTGATGTACTTGTCATTAAACATATTTCCCTTTGCCAACTTACTGAGCCCTCATTATTGAGTAGTGTTCGAGTAAATGAATCCTGCACCCCCTGTCCTCACATGGTGCAGATATCTTGTCTTACAAGTTCTAGAGGGTGAGCGCTGACCTATGGGCCCTTCAGTGAATTCCTCTCCTCTTGAACACTTGTTAGCGTGAGGATGGTTTCGGCCATTAATTATTGATTATATAATACTAAGACACCTTAGACCAACAGCACGAAGTAACTCCGGGCCTTCGGCAATATCACAAGTCCTTTCGCCACTCCGGCTGAGTAGACTGAGAATCTCCCCGTGGACAATGATAGAGTAAGTCCATAAAAAATCTGCAGTGGGTCTGAAGGAACACGCCTTTCCAAGCATAACCCTTCTCATTCCCACGGGTAGCCAATCGGATGAAAAAACCTTAAAAGGCTGGAAGAGGAAGGGGCGGTGATCCCGAAGTTCCAGAGAAGAAAAGATGCGATCGGTGAGTGAAACAACAAACTTGTTACTTTGGCAAATGTTGTGTAGGCATTAGAGCTAGTAAGGGAAAGGTAACAGTGGGTGGCAGAGAAAAAATTAAATAGTCAGAAGTAGAGAAGACTATATATATATATATATATATATATATATATATATATATATATATATATATATATAGGGGTAATGACTCAAGCATAAGAGATAAAGAGTGGATACCGGGGGGACACCCGAGAGAAAAACAAGGGGTACCGGGGGGACACCCGAGAGAAAAACTAAGGATTACCAGGGGGACACCTGAGTTAAAAATGAAGGATTACCAGGGGGGCACCGGAGATAAAAACATAAGGATTCACCTTATTCCAGCGCTTTAATACAGCGGTCATAAGAAACGTGAACTCATAGCCCATATAATAAGGGACAAATAGACTACGGTGACATTTAAAGATGCATCAAAGGAGTTTAAACAAACTCCATGACGGGGTATTAATTAGAAGTCAGGTATATGTATGACCAGCGGGTGTCTGTCTAGTCTGTCAAGTGTCTGTCACATGTGTTTTGTTGTACGTCAAATGTAAAACAATTGTATTATTGATTTTGTGAAATTAAATTTGGTTTTACGCGATTCTGTAACTGAGAGGGAATCGCCAATGAATTGATGGTTTTGAGTTAATTGATAGTAAAAGTTTGGCGGGAAAAGCTTGGATCGGAGCTTGCGTATTTGGTGCTTGCTCATACTATTGGAAGGATAAAACACTGTATAAACATTGTTGGTGGCGGAATCAAAAATGGAGGAGTTCACCCCACTTTCGCATCTGTGCATGCAACTACCTAAGCATGCACCAAAACTCAAGAAGTATAGCGCACAGTGGGTTAAGTGTACCGCCCACAAAATGTTCATGCCTTGGCCATCAGAATGGGTCCCTTTCTAAGGCTGTTTTACAGCATATGACGACCTTGCTACACGCCACATATACAGACAAAAAGCTAGAGAAACATCTTGCTGTTCTAGAATTGTGGAAGATGTTTGAAGAAACGAAGGTAGAAGAACCACCCACAGACTGGATACTAAATGTATGTACGGAGGGGAATGAGACGCCTACCGCACCACCAGCCCCGCCTGAGCCAGTCATTGAAGGGAGTAAAACAGCGGGGCTTTACCCACTAAGAGAACTTAAGACAGCCACGGGGTATAGCAACCCTGCATATGAGTCGGCTACGTACAGTAGTGACGATAATAAGAGAAAGGAACAGGAAAACAATATCGCCTTCGCGGTCTCAAGGGACAAAGAGAGATGCGAAGATGAAGGAAAAGATTGGGCACAGAGTTGTGCACCTCCAGATAAGGAGAAAGAGGGAAATAAACGTAAAGGAAATGAAGGTAGAGTTGATGAGATAGCATTCGCAAAAGACGAATGGATGGGAGGTCACATATTACTGAAGTTGGATGGAAAAGGAAATGATGTTTGAGGCCAAGGGAGAGGTCTGATGAGACACAAAGGAGAGAGAGAGAGAGAGAGAGAGAGAGAGAGAGAAAGAGATGGAAGTAAGGGATGAAAGGACAAGAAAGAAAGATAGGTAAGGCGAGAACAACTATATCGCGAAGAGCAAGAGAACAGCTCGATCGCTGACAAGAGGTAGCCTACGACCGGTACAGACAGACTAAGCAAAGGATGGAAGAAGAGGAAAGGGTACGTGAGAAGAGAGCGAAGAGACGAGAAGAGGAGGCAATTAGAAGCGCAAATGAACGTAGAAACGAAAGAAGGCGGGAAGTAGATAAGGCTAGAGAAGAAGAGAGGAAGCGCAAGGAAGTAAATGAGGAAATGGAACGTAAGCGCAGACAGAGGGCACGGGACCTTGAATATCTGGAGCGGGAAGTTAAAAAACCCAATACTGTTGTAGAAAGGGAAGACATAGAAGAGTTCTTTCCTGCACACAACTTGGTGCAAGGTATAAGTGGGACAAATATTGAAGATGACTTCGACACCAGAAGCATCGGGGAAATGATTGATAAAATATGCAATGAGATGGGGCTAGAGCAGATATCCGATGGGGGAAGGGAAGATGAGCGCTTAGAAAGCACTCAGCAATATGACACTGAGGATGTCACCCGAAGTAGTGGGAGCAGGGGACTGTCCCTAGACAGGCTGGAGATCAGGCAGAACGAAGAGGATGCAAGGAGTTGCGTAGACTGGGATCATTCAGAAACAGACTCCGGTGGGGAAACGGAGGACGAGGCACATGAAGAAGGGAGACAGTATGAAATATGGTCCCCAGGGGACCGAGGGGTACGATGATCAGACGCTAGCAAGTCCACAAGTAGGACATTGAAGGCTGCCGCGCAGTCTGGTCGACATGAAGGAACACCCCACGGTCAGAGCGGGGCGGCAGCACCTACCTATGCAGACAGATGAAGGGCATTGCCAGGAAGACGGCAAGGCTGGAATGCCACCCCAGCGGTAGATAGAGGAGCTATAAGGAAGGAAAAGGAAGACTGCGCATTCCAATTCCCATTGCTAGAAAAGGGGGGGAGCAAGACCACAATATATTCCATGGCTACACATGGACCGAGAGAACCTTAAAAATAAGCTTCCAATGCTGACATCGGGAGCCGGAAAGTGGATTCATGAGTTAGAGAAAATGACGGGGGTGTAACCTTAGCTATAGGGGACATTAAGGGCCTCCTAATTGCCATACTTGGTGAAAGAGCAGATGATGTATGATGTAACGGGCAGGCTATCCTAGGGTACCCCTAACTAACACTTCCCATGACGGAGCGCCATTTAATAACTGTAGGGCAGCAGTGTGGAAAGCGCTGCGAAGGCTATATCCAGACACTTCCGATATGAGGGCCATAATGACTCGGTAAATGAAAGAGTCAGAGGATCCGCTGATCTATATCCAGAATTTGCAAGACACGTGGGTGCTCGAAACGCATGAGTCTTGGACGAAATCTATCCCTGTATTCTACCACATATTATGCCAAGGGTTCCCAGAACCGGTGTAGAAGCAGCTAAATAAATTGGTAGGAGTAGAAGCAAAACCATGGGCCGAAATACAGTTGACAATTGCACATTACTGTAGACTACTGCAAGAAAAGAATTGGAAAAAGGAAGCAACCCGTAAGGGTGAGGAGGCAAAGCTGGTGCAAAAGAAACTCTCAAAGTATGCTATAGAGGGAGCCATGCTGACAAGCCCAGCTGAACCAAGAGCGCAATCAGTAGCTAACCCATCCCAGAATAATCAAGGTAGCGCAGGATTTTACCCGAGGGGAAGGGGTTTTGGAGGAAGAGGATGGTAGAGTAATCAGGGAGGGTTTCGAGGTAACCTGGGAGGCTTTCAGAATAATCAAAGTGGCTTTCCGAACGCGCAGATGGCCGATCCAGCTATGCCAGATGGACAGATGGCCCAACCACTGCCAGTGTGTTGGCTGTGTGGAATGACAGGACATGTGGCGTGCGTGTGCAGAAGCCAAGGCATGTGGCAAAATAGCCAAGGGATGGGGGCAGGCATGGTCAATCAGCCTGCCGTCCACAGAAGGGCACTGCACAAAACCACACAGTGCAGCAGCAGGCGCCAGGCCTGCACCAAGGTGCACTGCAAGTGGTTCAATCCCCGCACATGGGGAACGTACCGCAGGGACAATCCCAGCGGGCACCACCGCAAATGTCACAGGGCACTAGCTCCGGAGGGGGAGTCAATCCTGGGAATGGGGGTACTCCACAAGCATACAGTGGGCCGAACCTATATATAAAATAGGACAGCTCACGGGGAACTCTTATGTGTTCTATCCTATCAGTGACACCAGACCCTAATAGGGAACCTAGGGTGAATGTCGTCATAGGGGCTAAAGAATATTCCTTCTTGGTTGACACGGGTGCGACTCACTCATGCATACGAGAAGGCATGTTTTCCTTGTCCGGCGAGGCCATAGATACTCAGAGTTTCACGGGAGCTCACAGTAGAGTTCCCTTTACAGATGCACTCCCAGTCTCTGTGGGAGAGCGCGAAATGAATGTACCCTTATTATACTCACGTCAGACCCCAGTAAACATCCTGTGTCGGGACGTAATGACTAAGTTGAACATGACAATCTCGTTTACCGAGAACGGTATAGTGTGCTCCACTCCAGGAATGCATTATTCAAACATGTGCGAAATAATCAGAGCATATTCCAGACGTATAGCCATGCAAGCTATACCATTAGAGCCAGAAGTCTTCGCATATGGGGTACGGGTACTCATGGCAGGATTGCCAGTCCTCGCTGATAGAAATATGAGGACACCCAATGAGTTTTCATTCAGACCCAGAATACCTATGCATGACGAGGAGGGACAAGTATTTCCCTTAATGATACAATCTGCCGCAGTGCGAGGGAAAGTGGTATTGGTAGAAGGATATGATGACGAAGGCAGACAATGGTGTGCTATTATCGCCATCGAAGAAGGGTATCGAGTGACTGACGTCACCGACGATGATCTGTTTGAAGAACACCCTGACCTGGAAGAGACGAGAGTAGAAGTAAGTCTGACATTTTGGGTCAAAATGATCAAACGGGAGGTGCCACAGAGAATGATGTTGGCGCTGATACGTCCAGAATACTTTGATGAAGACATGGCCCAAGTGCCTGCCGCGGTATGGACTACAGGGCCCTATGACATAGGCCTCCTGAAGAGGGCAGGTGAAGTAAAAATTAAACTGAAACCAGTAGCAATTCTACCACGAGAGTGACAATATCCCATGTCCAGAGAGGCAGATGAGGGGATCGCAAAGACAATTTCCGCCAGGATGGAGCAGGGCATCCTAGTGACGTCAGAATCACCTTGCAACACAGTTATTTACCCTGTCAAGAAATCAAAGGGAGGGTCTTGGCGTTTAATCCAAGATTTACAAGCATTAACGATATAGTTAAAGCCGAATTCCCTCTAATCCCTAATCCATCGACAATTCTGTGCAACATACCAAATGAAGCAAAATATTTAATGGCGATTGACCTGAAAATGCGTTTTTCTCAATCCCGTTGCACCATGACTCTCAAGATCTGACGTCATTTACTTTCAGACAAAAGCGCCTGAAAAGCACGAGGTTGCCACAGGGGTAATGTGAGCCTCCATCCATTTCAGCACCACTGAGGAATAATGCAGGCGCGACTCTGTCCAGCTACTGACAATCCTGTCTGAGAAAGGATACAAAGTGGATAAGGAAAAGTTACAATACTGTCAGCGAGAGGTGCTGTACATAGGCCAGCTAATCTCACAAGTAGGGAAAAAGGTAACCCCAGAAAGGGCTGAAGCTATCATGAACACGGCTAAACCACTCACGATAAAACAAATGCAAAGCTTCTTAGGCCTGTGCAATTATGTCAGAGCATGGGTTTCCGACTACAGCTCGTATACCAAGCCCCTGCTTCAGGCTTTGAAGAAAGCCCAGGCAACAAAAGGAGAAATTGAATGGACTGAGGCAATGGAGAAAGGGTTTGCAGAATTAAGGGGGCAATTTGTAAGGCCCCAGTTCTCGGGATTCCTAATTATGCAGAGGAATTCTACCTGTTCTCACACTCTGATGATAATTTTATGACGGCAGTGTTCGCGCAGCGAACCTCGCTGGGGTACAAGCCCCTAGCATATTACAGCGGGATCTGGACCCGGTCATGAGGGGCCACTTCCCATGCGAACAAAATCTAGCTACTGCCGCGTTCGCCATTGAGAAGGCGTCATCTATTGTGATGGGGTGCTCCATGACATTGTACGTCGAGCACTCATTATTCACCATACTAGAGAAGGGCACGCTGACATCACAGAGAGCATCTGCCTATGAGGTGATTATCTCCAACCCATCGATCAAAATAGTTCGATGTAAAACTGTGATCCCTGCTACATTCATAGCTGAGCCAGTCGCAGAAGGAGAACCTATACATGACTGTGCGAATTCTGAGAAATTCTATGATGAAATCCCCAGGTTAAAGGAAAATGCCCTGGCAGGCGGTGAGATCGTGTTCATTGATGGTTCTTCAAGAATCAATCAAGAAGACAAACAAAGATATATAAGCGTGGCCATGGTAGAACACCTAGCGAATGGAGAGTTCCAAGTACTCGTCAGTGCGCAAATACTCTCTGACTATTCTGCACAAGCTGCAGAACTGTTGGCGCTGATACTCGCCATTGAGAATCATGCAGACCAGGAAGTTACTATGTACAGTGACTCAGCCTATGTGACGTCCACAGTACATGCAGGTCTAGCGTGCTGGAAAAGGAAGGGCTACCTCCGAGCGGATGGCACGCCAGTGCAATACGCAGCCTTACTGGACAGGTTAATAAAAGCACTACAGCTCCCAGTGGGCATAGCGGTCATGAAATGCGCCGCCCACATCAAGGGGACAGATTTCGTGTCACGTGGAAACCATGAAGTGGACACGGAAGCCAAGTGCATGGCATCCAAAACTGAAACAATCATGGACGTAGAGGTGGCACGTACCCATGAAAGGATGATGGTAGAGCAAGCCACACCTGAGGCCTATAGTAACATGGGGCAGACTCAGCTAATGGAACTGCAAGGGGAGGCACCTCAGGAACAGAAAGATTTGTGGCAGCGTCAAGGTGTTCCTTAAACCCCTCTGACGGTTTGTGGAGGCAGGACAGCACTGGTAAACCGGTAATGCCTGTCGCCCTACTGAAGGTAGCATTGGAGCAGTTACACTACCCTATACATATGACAAAAGAAAACCTTGCTTCAACGCTCGCAGAAGACTGGTTCACACCAAATTTAGCAGAGCATGTTGCATTTTTCATGGTGAACTGCATTATCTGCCAACAGTTGACCTCTGGGCACACACTAAAAGTAGTGAGAGGAGTTATTGCCCGGCTGAATGGGCCATTCCAACACTTGAATATCGACTACGTCGACATGATTCAAGTGTGCAACGGGTACAGGTATTTAATTGTGGTGGTGTGTCCATTCTCTAGATGGATAGAAGCAGGTCCCTGTACACACCCAGACGCTACCTGTGCTGCCAAATTCCTAGTGAGGGAAGTGTTCCCTAGATGGGGGTGTGCGAAGTAATGAGATCAGATAACAGGGCTCACTTTGTTAATGCAGTGTTCGAACAGATCAGCTTGTTGCTTGGTATAAAGCACAAGTTCTCATCGGCGTATCACCCGGAGGGGAATGGGATATATGAGCGGCTCAACGGCCTGTTAAAGGAGAGGAGAGCCAAGTTGAAGCTCACATTAAGAAAGGGATGGCTGCACTGTCTACCACTGGCATTGTATGCACTTCGGAACCAACCCGGCTCCGACCATCATCTTATGTCGCACGAGATAGTTACAGGTTGAAGGATGAGGACCCCTCTTACCTCACGAGATAGAGCTAGATGTGATGCCCAGTCAACTAGAGAGGTTCTGGGAACAGAGATGCAGGAGTACCTTAACTGTATGACATCCAGCTCCTCTGTCATTTCAGGCCAGCTGCAGCGACGGCGAAAAGGGGACAGTGCAGCACAAAACAAATCAGGAATTGCTGAAGCTGACCCCGCACAAGGTCTACATGCGCCCCTCGTCTTCCCTGGTGACAACGTGCTCGTGAAGAACTTTACCAGGAAGAGGTGGGATGAGCCAGGATTTAATGGCCCTTTCATCGTAGAGGACTGCACCCCCTCCGCCGTCAAGCTCCAGGGCAGAAGGGCATGGATCTTCATAAATGACATTAAACCTTATGTAGGAGAGAACCCTCTAGCTGCATTCAACAGCAAAGAAACCACAGACAACGGGGAAGAACCTCAGCATGTGCAGACAAGATCCATGGCGAGGAAGAAGGACGCATGAGCAACAAAACAACGGCAAAAGAATCCAGTAAATCGAGGCTTTTGAACAAAACATTCCCTTAAACCAAGTGAAAGATGACAAAACAACAGTAATGCGAACACTCTTAGTTGCAGAGTAAAAAGAAGCACTTCCAAAGCCACGACAACGTTGATAAAACTAACTTTGAAAGCATGTCATGCCCAAATAATACAAAGAATCAAGACTCTGATAGACTGCAAATAAGACATTGCCTGAGAGTGAAACACAGTATCCTGAAGCAATCAGTATCGAGACTTTGTTCACAGAATTTATGGTATCTCCCAGCAGAAATATCACAAGCGATGTGCTTTCCTGTTTCCGGCTGGTATTTGAGACATATCCATCACTTGTAGGAAGAGACACCAGTATCCCAGATTTCATTCAGAATCCTGCTAACAGGAAGATAATACGGCAACTACTAACTGTCCTCGCGGAAGCCTT
The DNA here is from genome assembly GCF_040938575.1 of Ambystoma mexicanum. Taxonomy (NCBI): domain Eukaryota; kingdom Metazoa; phylum Chordata; class Amphibia; order Caudata; family Ambystomatidae; genus Ambystoma; species Ambystoma mexicanum. Next base: position 354,404,338 of record NC_090923.1, on the reverse strand, counting down.
TGCCGAGGTGCCAGAGTATGGGGAATAAGTACACAAATGCTTCCACCGCCAATAGACATTGATGAACTCACGTTTAATTTGTTCTTCCAAATAATCGAGAAATGGCCAGGGCTCATCGAGAGAACAACTGATACACGCACTTATATCAGAGATCCAAGAAACCTAGCTCAACTGAGCCAGCTGTGGACTAAACTAATTAATTTGGTGGTAATCCATGCAACGGGAAGGTGCAAAGACTGTGCGAATCAAAAGAAAAGGTTGTGATCAGGATACAGCCAAAGAAGGCAAATGTCCCTATCACCCGAGGACACCCGGCTGACATAGAACGTCCTGTTTAGATTAGTCACAGACTATCCAGAAATGGTAGGAAGGCCTGCAGATGTTGACATCATCACCTTCCTTAGAGATCCAGCCACCAACCCGCGCATGGGCACACTTCTCCGCAGCATAATGCTCCAGGTGGAGCTATCCAACTTCCAGCAAGAATACCTAAGGAGGTTTAAGTGAGACTTTCCGCCGTGGACAGATCGAAGAGATAAAAGCACAGGTCTCAGCTTTCTGCCTTGGACAGATCGAAGAGAGCAGAGTCAAGAACTAAACCATCTTATTTTTCTTTTACTTTTTCATATTTTTCCTTATTTTATTTTTATCTTTTCACGTTCGCTTTTATTTTTATTTTTATTTTTACAACATTTTCATTTTTGTGTGATTTTTAGCAGTTCCATCTCTTCAGTCCTTCGCATTGAGCAAGTTCCGACCTGTCCTCAGGACCAAAGCAAATTCGAGGAGTGCACTGGGACCTTAACTATTATAGAGATGCATAATGGATGTGATGTACCAAAGTTATTAGCCTAACCCTTTTCCACAGTCTAGCAAAGGAACTGTACTGAGTACCCAGAGACTACCGTTGTCACTCACATGAGGGGGGACATTTGGAAGGCAAGCGTCATTTAATAGTAATGAACTCTCGAACTGCGAGACCAGAGCAAGAGAAGGAATAAATAACTGACTATGAACTCATTTGAAATGGGGGCCCAGAACAGTAACTTGGTTTTACCCACAACAGAAGGCCGCCCCCACTTCCCAGGAAGAAAATGCTGCAAATTGTCGTTCTGAACGATTATGTGTATATGTATAGTTATTATTATTGTTTTTCTGTCATTAACAATCAGAACTGCTTTCTTTAATTGGTAGACGAAATGTCCCAATCTCAGTGCACCCACCAGATAATGAACGTCTGGGGCCTACGAAAGCACCCAGACCCTATATAGTCATTCCAGTCCAAAGAAAACCTGATGATGAAAGTAACGACCTAAAATTAAATGCAATTAGCAGTAACTTATACACATTTGAGGTAACAAATGAAGAGAAAAGCTGGAGACAGGGTCAGCACGGAATGAATGAAAATGCTGCACTGACCACTGCACGCACCCACACACAGGATGCACACAGACAAGGGCAAGTGTCAATGGCTACAGAGCCTCCAACGAAGGCAGCAGAGAGGGGGAGCCTGCCTGCCGAACAATCAGTTCCAGAAAACAGTGGAAGTACCCAAGAGGAGCCAAGTGAAACACTAGAGAGAGAGGGCATGGCAAAATCCCTCAAAAGTACAGAAGTAGCCACAAAGGAATTCACAGAGAAAACACAAATGCTGATAGACTATTTGTTCCCCTTCATAGTCGGAGCAAATAAACTGCACGAGGAGCTGAAAGACAGGACTATAGAGTCTATAACAGCAAGCACACCTGCTCCAACGCAAGGAACAAGCCTCAGGCCTACAACACGACCGCGCGTTGGGAGGTTGGGGATCCAATGGCGGTTAGAGGAAGTCTATGACAAAATACAAAAGCGAAGGAAAGGAAACACAAAACCTTCTCCTACCACAGCGATGCAGTCGAGGCAGCCTGCTCCACTGAGACACCCAGAGAGGAAAAGCAGCACAGACGCATTTAGTGACATAGGGCCTCATTACGGCCCTGGCGTTAAGGGTTTAACGGCGCCGTAAAAGGTGTCGGCGCCGTTAAACCCTTAATGCCTGATTACGAGGTCCCTTTGCGGGACCCGACCTTAACGGCTGATTTTACCAGCCGTTAAAATAGGGTGCCGCAAAGGGACCTTGGTGCTAAGTACGGTGCCGCAATTTGCGGCACCGTACTTAGCGCCTTCCCCATTCCCATTGAGCCCTGTGAGGCAAAAATGGGAATGGGGAAGGGCCATTGGTGAATGGGGAATTACCACCCCGCCAACCTTGGAATGAGCGGTAATTCCGCCATTCACCATGGCGGACCCTGGCATGGACCATGGTGCTAATAGCACCATGGTTTAGCACCGGGGTCGTAATGAGGCCCATAGTCATAGCAAACTACAGAAGAACGCTGAGAATCAAGAGAAGCCCGCACGAAGATAACAATGAACTTAATAATTACCTGGACAGCACAGCCCATCTCGGAAACAACATATGGTACCAGCAAATGAAGGAAGTAGGACAAAGGCAGTCGGAAGGAGAATGCTTCGTCTGTGCTCTCCTACCATACAGCATGGGAAAATCAAGATCTTCGTGGCTGTAGAAATTGATGACCCTACAGCACACTGTATGTCACACGTAGCAATGTTCAACACCAGAGGACAATTTATGGGAAGAGACGCTTCACTGATATGGGCCACTGAAAAGAACTACCCAGATGAAGATGGCTACGTCCAGGACATTAGAACAAGAAACAGGGCGCACACCAGGAATCACGTGATCAGATACGAGAATCCTGACATCAAAGGATCAGGGACACGATGGGTGACAAACCCGAAACTGAACATTCACGGAAAAACTGCAAAAGAGGCACAAATCTGGAAGAACAGAGGCCACATGCAGACCTGGGGAACAGTGGTTTCCCCAAATGGATGGGAAGAAGGAGTAGTGATCTGCCGAGCTTGGATGGTCCTTGGAGCCTGCAAAGAAGCAATAGAAAACTCTCAAAAACTGTGCAAACTCCTATGGCCAAAGCTAGTGAAGTTACTAACATGGGTCGAAGATAGAGGGGGACCCCTGCAGATAGTGCCACTGGAGAGCCCAAAACTATGCTTCAGAAACAATGGCACAAGAAAGATGGGAGAGAATCAAAACTGCGGATGAATCTTTGAAGCTCCAGGAATGACACAAGGAACCACAGTTATTATGGACCATTACTGGGCGTGTGGATCCAAGGCATACATAAGGCTGCCGAAAAACTGGGGAGGCATATGCACACTAGTGAACGTCCACATTCCCGCACTAGTGATTCCTAAAAATCACCTGAAGTTGAACAGTTTCCCAAAAGCATATGCTCATCTAAGAAGAAGGAGATCTGTGGAACTGGTATCCAGGATGAAGAGGGAAAATTACTTTTCTCCCAAATCAGAAGAGGCATTCCATGCAATCCCGTACGAACACAGGCTCTTCAGCCTCACATCAACAGTATACACAACACTACTCCTGCCCCACATCCAAGTTGGAGTGAATGCTAAATGGTTGCAGATAACCAGATGGGAGTTATTGCAGACCATCAATACCACTATAAAAGGATTCAACTCGATCAAAGAAGAGCTGAGAGCAATCAGACTGATGACCCTCCAAAACAGATATGTGCTTGACATGATCACTGCAATGGATGGAGGTGTTTGTGGAAAAATCGGAGAATCATGTTGCACATTTGTACCATCACACGATGAAGAAAACGGAACCCTAACAGAGGCCATAAACATGTTGACAAACCTGAAAAACCAGATGATCGATGAAAGTGACAAAGTGGACGATGACAGCTGGTTTGGAGACCTATTCTCTTGGGTCCCACAATGGATAGCAGATATATTCAAGTTTCTGGGAGCTCTACTAGTAATGGTATTGCTAGGCTTCTGTGTTATCAAGATAATCATTACACAGTGCCAGAAAACTGCGAAGAAAGCCATAGGGATGAAAATAATGGTTGATGTCGAGCCAGTGTGGAAGCCCAGAGACATGACTGATGAAGAAATAAGAGACTTTGTGAAGGCCAGCCAATTTGCGCCAGAAGGAACAAGTTTCTCATACCCTAAGAAACGAAGAAGGTATGAAGGAAAATGGATCTACTGCAGCCCAAATGGACAATGCCGGCTAATGACATGGAACAAAGATGAACACGTGAAAACAGCAGGGAGTTTGAAAGGAGTGATAAAAATATGGACTCCAAAGGCTCACACATTCACACCATCATGTACAAACCCTGAAGACGATGAACATGACACCGAAGAATCAAAATAAATAAATGCAAAAGAGGTTGCAGAAGTGGTCAATGAACCGACCAAAGGGGGGAGTGTAGAGGAGGTCCCAGACATGGCCTGCACTCCTTCCCCTCGTTTCGAGGTACCAGGAGCGTACTCGCCAAGGTATGTGACGTATGAGGAGCAAATGAACCAACAAAGAGCTGCACTGGGACTCTGCCCAGTATACATCAGAAGATCCATACCTGTTGAAGTGCCCATAACCAGACAACCCTAGGCAGCACGGTACCCTATCAGACAGCCGTACCAGCTGCTGATATGAAACGAAGAGTACCTACAGACGGTCCATGAAGAAACCCAAAGAGCCCTAATGGAAGGCCAGTGGAAATGACTCAAGGGCCTGAACAGACTCGTGAATGAACAAAAGCAGCTATCGAAGATAGCACGCCAGTGCGAATAACTACGAAAATAAATATAATGGACACAGAGAAGAGATGATGTTAAAACGTGAGGAAACGTTGCTACGAGACAAGATGGGAGTAACCGACCTGTCAAACGTGTTTAAATAGGCTTGGAACGCAAGAGGGAAAAGAAACGATATTGCTTGCAATGCTTAGTAGAAGATTAGAGCGGCAAGCGCCAACCATATATCTACCTCAATAAGGCACATTATAAAAGAGCGACTCCATTTTGTAAAAGCAGAAATGTACCCAGGCTGCCAGAGGCCTGACAGGCCAAGTTTTGTAACCCAGCCAAAGGCAAGAGGAGGAGAGGAATCGAAACTCAACAAAGAGGGCTCATGTCTAGGAAATCGAGGTCAACCAGAGAAAGGGAGGAAAGCATCAGCTAACAAGACTCAAACTTCAGAGCATACCAGCCTGCCACATGAAGGTCAAGATAAGGGGGGCCCATGCAGGTGGTGAGGCTGAAACAGAATTAAATGCACTAAAAGCTGGACACTGAAGCAGATTCATGGTGAACTAACACGTGACCATCCAGGCGCGAAGAAGTACCACCGCCTGATGTCATGCAGGACCCGAGGATGCCATAACTTTTCCTGATAAGAGGCTACAGTTTCGAGGCCATACCCAGCCAACTAATTGACACATAGCCCTAAGATACTGATTGATGGAAGCGAGGCAGGGTGAAACTTGGGACACCAGGCACATGGGTGTCCATTCTGCATGCCGCTAATTAAAATGGGGATTTATGTCTAGGGGTATAACCTCCCCAATCACAATGGACCAAGTTATCTGGAGCCCTATAGATAGTGGAACCAATAAGACGTCGTACTTGTAGTGCCGTCAATCATGTGTGGCATAGTGGGATGGGTGTAGACGCCCACCCGATAACAGTTATCCAATCTGCATGCCCTATTATCATATACAGATATAGCACCTATACTTAAGTTACCTTTCCTAACCAATTATATTTCATGTCGAGTTTTTGTAGAGTTAGACGTCAACGATGATGAATATTGATATTGCCTATAAGAATTGCTGTTCAACTGAAGTTCGAGGAAGTCGGAGCGAGACAGGTGATCGCAATGCTGCTGATTTCCATTTGTTTCTCTGTTTGATGTACTTGTCATTAAACGGAATTCCCTTTGCCAACTTACTGAGCCCTCATTATTGAGTCGTGTTGGACTAAATTTATCCTGCACCCCCTGTCCTCACATGGTGCAGCTATCTTGTCTTACAAGTTCTAGAGGGTGAGCGCTGACCTATGGGCCCATCAGTGAATTCCTCTCCTCTTGAACAGCCTGCCTGTGGATCTGTAAAAAAATCTCTGTGCACCAGAGGGCTACCTGTGATGACAGCTGTTAGGGGCCTTCCTGATTAAACTTTAACATGTTATAAACTAAAAGTCAAATGTTTGCAATATTACTGATAGTAATCCATATTGTAGTTGTTTTTGATCCCATAGGTTTAAAATCTTGAATGAGAATTCTATCTGTTATTTGAGGCAACAAGTTTCTTTTGTGCTAAAGAAAAGCCAAAATAATTTAACAATTAAATTAAACCTGGCTGAGCTACCAGGACTAGAAAGGCAGGTTTCTCCCAGAAAGAGGGCCTCCCTCTCAGCTGAAACTCACGGGGAGGTGATAATTGCTGGTTAGCCCAGGACTAAACAATGGACATCCACCAGCCCAGGAAACTGGAGGTGTGAAGGTGATTGTAAATGGCTCTTGGCAGGAACATGCCCCAAGGAGGGTGTGTTCCTGGACTCCAGGGAGAGACCAAGGGGTGGAAACAAGCGACCATCTGTTGCTGAACCTGAACAAAGAAAACATTTTAAAAAACGTATAACTTGCTATCCAAAATGGTGAAAAATATAAAAATGACAGAGCTGTTAATTTAATTTCTGGCTGCACGTGTGAAGAGGTGACAGAACTTCGTGACATGTTCTGGACAGGAATGGCAAGATGTGATTTTACGCAAAATGTATGACTGTTAGAATTGTGAAAATGTACACGCATGTCCCCATGTTAAACATGCATATTTATGGTAATTTGCAGAAAAATCGGAAAGTGTGTTCATAGCGAAAAGGGCAAAAATCTGTAGAAAGGGGAGACAAGATCCCACCACGGCGGGGTTTTGAGGAATAGCTGCTATGTAAAATATGGCATTTTTATGATAAAATCAGACTGGAGACCAATGGCTAAAGGAAGGTCTCTGAGGATTGTAAAGCAAATCATAAAACCTGACATCACTCAGCCTTGAGCCAATCATTCAAATTGCAAGGCGGAGATGAAGTATTGACCCTATCCCAGCTCAAACAGGCAAGCTTAGCTAAGCCGGCCCACACACCCCCTTTATGATGTCATTTTATAGCAGAAATAGAGACAGCTGACCAGACATAGGGACAGACCGATCCACTCATCCTCCTGATGCTGGCGGAGCACCCTGTTGCTGAAATCTACAACTTCCTTGTTCCGGACTCCAGAAACCTGGCAAAGCAAAGGCCTTTTGCATAGCTGAACCATCCTCAGCTAGGCCTCAAATTCTAGAACAGAACCCCAAAAGCCTAGGGGAAGCATCATAATACAGCTGGACTGTGCTGCTAATGCTTGCCTGCTGAAATGACAGATCCTCAGAACCAAGAAGAGCAGATCCCGTCCAGTCCTGTGCCATGCTGTGACCAGAGCGCCTTGCTGACCCTGTCCAGTCCTGTGCCATGCTGTGACCAGAGCGCCTTGCTGACCTTGTGCCCAGCTGTCAGTCCCTGATAGGTCCAGAATCCTGACGGTCCAGAATCCTGAGGGTCCAAGATATGAAATCCATTTTGTTTTGTGAGTATTAACAGAAAGCTAGAAATTGTTGATTCCCATGCAGTATCTTGTCCCCTCCTAACCTCTGAACTATCCTTACTTCCATAATTAGTAAAATTGTCTAAGTCTGTAGTGAAATCTTATTCTGTTTATCTGTAAAAGCATCATTTTCCTAGTCAATTGTCAACTTGATCTATTAATTTCATTTGAGTGACCAGCCTAGCGTTCCTATTTTGCAAGTTTAGCCAAATATGTTTAAGCAATCCTTTTCTTTTTGTGATTTCCTTTTTTCATTGAAATGTTTGCCTATGTTGATATACATGCCTGCCTACTAAAAAACATTCAGCTTGTGTTACTGTTTTTTGCAGGTGGATTAAAACAAAACTTGATGCACCATAAAAACAACAGGCAGTGTTTCAAACTCGACTCGCATGGTTGAAAGGGATAGCTAGCTCTTCATCTCTGGACCACAGGAGTCTGCTTCCAAGAACAAGGCATACGTGCCCTGTTAAATAAACAGAACGTGTTTCCTGGTACACAGGTTAACAGGACATGCCGTTTTATGAATGCCATCGTAATACAGTAAACAAATGCTTTTCAGATTTCTCTGAAAATCGTTTGTTTGTTGTATTAGGATTGGCATTCATATGACAGCCTGCCCTGTGAATGTGTGTTTTAATTTTCTGCTCTATGGCAGTAACACGCTCCAGTTCATAGTAGGGGGCTTCGGCACAATTACTGCCATGAGAGCAGAGAATTAAAGAAACACACAATAGTGTTTCTACATGCAAAATGGATGCCTCTAAGTCAAAACTTGGAGGCACATTTGCAGCTAATATTTCTTAGGAATTTTTTAAAAAGTAAATAAATATTTTTATTATGGCAAAATTTTAAGATGTTATTTTTGAGAGAACTTCCCCTTTAATCGTCTAGAGTTGGGAGTCAATGATCTCACGCAGGCCCCTAAAAGTATAAGAAAGGAAAAGGGCAAGGGAAGGCTAGTGTTTAGAACCAAGCAATACATTTGACTTCTACTTTAAAGAACAGTACAGCAAAGCACCTCCTACAGTATACACTTCAGCACCATTTATTTGTCCCGGTGCCTAATTATCATCTTCTGGCAGGGCTCTGTCCCCCATCGTCATGGTAGATTGTAGACTGCTGGAGGGAAATTCAAGAATTGTGAGTCATTCCTTGATTTCTCTAATGGCATACCCACTGGCAAATAGCTCCCTCAGCTTGGTGCTAATCTCTGACTAATCAGGACTACCTTGCATTTCCATTCCTGGTAGACATACGGCAACCAACTGGATGATGTCCATACACATCACACCATCTGACTAAGCACACTATGGGACTACTCTTATGAGACTAACATGCAGAGGGCTGGTAGAGTGGTGTGAACCTAGCACCCATATTTTGTTTACATTTAGGTGATACAAGTTTACATTAAAGAAATTAAATATTATAATAA